>NC_045730.1:27709824-27730309 GCF_009834535.1 Camelus ferus | reverse complement strand
CCGAGTGGGTGGGGGAGGTTTAGGGTCGCTCCATTCAGCTGCCTGGTGTCCAGGTGTTCCCTTGCAGTGGAGACCGCTAATTACCTCATTTGTTCAGGAGGAGGAACAGATGCTACCCGTGTTTCCAGCCAGCCCCCGCCTTTACTGGCAGCCCGAATAAGAGAACTCGGGGAAGACACTGGAGGGCTCCTAGTAGATCCCAGGTGCTGCAGACAGAGGACGGAACCTCGCCACACTCGAAATTCCGGAACACGGCCGAGTGGGTGGGAGAGGTTTAGGGTCGAACTCCATGCTGCATGGTGTCACAGGTGTTCCCTGGCAGGGGGAATCCGCTAATTACCTGATCTGTGCAGGGGAGGCACTAGATGCTACTGCATTTCCAGCCCACCCCGCATTTCCCCGGAAGCCCGCATAGGAGACTCGGGGAAGACAATTGGAGGGCTCCTATGAGATCCCAGGCGCTGCGAGGACGGAACCTCGCCACTCAGAATTCCGGAACGACGGCCGAGTGGGTGGGGGAGGTTTGGGGCCGACATCCACGCAAATGCCTGGTGTCACTGGTGTTCCCTGGCAGGGGAGTCCGCTAATTACCTGATCTGTGCAGGGGGAGGCACTAGATTCCACTTGCATTTCCACCCAACCCCGCCTTTCCCCGCACCCGCACTAGAGACCCTCGGGAGACACTCGGAGGGCTCCTAGGAGATCCCAGGCGCTGCAGACAGAGGACGGACCTCGCCTCTCTCAAATTCCGGAACGCGTCTGAGTGGGTTGGGGAGGTTTTGGGACGACCCACCACGCAGCTGCCTGGTGTCACGGGTGTTCCCTGGCATCATAAGTCCGCTAATTTCCTGATCTGTGCAGGGGTAGGCAGTAGATGCTACATGCATTTCCAGCCCAAACCCCGCCTTTCCCCGGAGCCCGCACTACGAGACCCTCGGGGAGACACTCGGAGGGCTCCTAGGAGATCCCAGGCGCTGCAGACTGAGGACGGAACCTCGCCACACTCAGAATTCCGGAACGCGACCGAGTGGGTTGGGGAGGTTTGGGGCCGCCCTCCACGCAACTGCCTGGGGCCACAGGTGTTCACTGTCGGGGGAAGTCCGCTAATTACCTGATCTGTTCAGGGGGAGGCACTAGATGCCACCTGCATTTCCAGCCCAACCCCCGATTTCCCCGGCAGCCTGCACTACGAAACACTCGGGGAAGACAATCTTAGGCTCCTAGGAGATCCCAGGCGCTGCAGACAGAGGACTGAACCTCGTAACACTCAGAATTCCGGAACGGCCGAGTGGGTGGGGAGGTTTTGGGCCGCCCTCCACGCATCTGCCTGGTGTCTCAGGTGTTCCCTGGCAGGGGGAAGACCGCTAATTACCTCATCTGTCCAGGGGAGGCATTAGATGCTACCCGTGTTTCCAGCCCAACTCCCGCCTTTACCTGGCAGCCCGCAATATGGACACTCGGGGAAGACACGCAGAGGGCTCCTAGGAGATCCCAGGTGCTGCAGACAGAGGACGGAACCTCGCCACACTCAGAATTCCGGAACGACTCCGAGTGGTTTGGGGAGGTTTGGGGCCGCGCTCCACGCAGCTGCCTGGTGACAGGTGTATCCCTGGAAGGGGGAAGTCCGCTAATTACCTGATCTGTGCAGGGGGAGGCACTAGATGCTACCTGCATTTCCAGCCCAACCCCCGCCTTTCCCCGGCAGTCCGTAATAGGAGAACTCGGGGAAGACACGCGGAGGGCTCCTAGGAGATCCCAGGTGCTGCAGACAGAGGACAGATCCTCGCCACTCTCAGAATTCCGGAACGTGGCCGAGTGGTTAGGGGAGGTTTGGGGCCGCCCTCAACGCAGCTGCCTGGTGTCACAAGTGTTCCCTGGCAGGGGGAAGACCGCTAATTACCTCATCTGTCCAGGGGGAGGCACTAGATGCTACCCGTATTTCCAGCACAACCCCGCCTTTCCCCGGCAGCCCGCACTACGAGACACTCTGGGAAGACACTCTGAGGGCTCCTAGGAGATCCCAGGCGCTGCAGACCGAGGACGGAACCTCGCCACACTCAGAATTCCGGAACGCGGCCGAGTGGGTGGGGGAGGTTTGGGCCGCCCTCCACGCAGCTGCCTGGTGTCTCAGGTGTTCCCTGGCAGGGGGAAGACCGCTAATTACCTCATCTGTCCAGGGGGAGGCACTAGATGCTACCCGTGTTTCCAGCCCAACTCCCGCCTTTACCTGGCAGCACGCAATAGAGACACTCGGGAAGACACGTGGAGGGCTCCTAGGAGATCCCAGGTGCTGCAGACAGAGGACGGAACCTCGCCACACTCAGAATTCCGGAACGCCTCCGAGTGGTTTTGGGAGGTTTGGGGCCGCCCTCCACGCAGCTGCCTGGTGTCACAGTGTACCCTGGAAGTGGGAAGTCCGCTAATTTCCTGATCTGTGCAGGGGGAGGCACTAGATGCTACCTGCATTTCCAGCCCAACCCCTGCCTTTCCCCGCACCCGTACTAGGAGAAACTCGGGGAAGACACGCGGAGTGCTCCTAGGAGATCCCAGGTGCTGCAGACAGAGGACAGAACCTCGCCACACTCAGAATTCCGGAACGTGGCCGAGTGGTTAGGGGAGGATTGGGGCCGCCCCCATGCAGCTGCCTGGTGTCACAAGTGTTCCCTGGCAGGGGGAAGACCGCTAATTACCTCATCTGTCCAGGGGGAGGCACTAGATGCTACCCGTTTTTCCAGCACAACCCCCGCCTTTCCCCGGCAGCCCGCACTGCGAGACACTCTGGGAAGACACTCAGAGGGCTCCTAGGAGATCCCAGGCGCTGCAGACCGAGGACGGAACCTCGGCACACTCAGAATTCCAGAACGCGGCCGAGTGGGTTGGGGAGGTTTGGGGCCGCCCTCCACGCAGCTGCCTGGTGTCACAGGTTTTCCCTGGCAGGAGGAAGACCGCTAATTACCTTATCTGTGCAGGGGGAGGCTCTAGATGCTACCTGCATTTCCATTCCAACCCCCGATTTCCCAGACAGCCTGCACTACGGGACACTCTGGGAAGACACTCTTAAGGCTCCTAGGAGATCCCAGGCGCTGCAGACAGAGGATGGATCCTGGCCACTCTCAGAATTCCGGAACGCGGCCGAGTGGGATGGGGAGGTTTGGGGCCGCCCACCACGCAGCTGCCTGTTGTCACAGGTGTTCACTTGCAGGAGGAATTCCGCTAATTACCTGATCTGTCCAGGGGGAGGCACTAGATGCTATCTGTGTTTCCAGCCCAACCCCCGACTTTCCCCGGCCCCGCACTATGAATCACTCGGAGAAGACACGTGGAGGCTCCTAAGAGATCCAAGGCGCTGCAGACAGTGGACGGAACCTCGCCACACTCAAATTCCGGAACACGCCGAGTGGTTTGGTGAGGTTTGGGGCCGCACTCCAAGAAGCTGCCTGGTGTCACAGGTGTTCCCTGGCAGGGCGAAGTCCGCTAATTACCTGATCTGTGCAGGGGAGGCACTAGAAGCTACCTGCATTTCCAGCCCAACCCCCGCCTTTCCCCGGAAGCCCGCACTAGGAGACACTCGGGCAAGACAAGCGGAGTGCTCCTAGGAGATCCCAGGCGACGGAAACAGAGGACTGAAACTCCCCACAATGAGAATTCCAGAACGCGGCCATTGGGTGAGGGAGGTTTGGGGCCGCCCTCCACGCAGCTGCAAGTTTTCACAGTTGTTCCCTGGCAGGGGGAAGACCGCTAATTACCTCATCTGTCCAGGGGGAGGCACTAGATGCTAACTGTGTTTCCAGAACATCCCCCGCCTTTCCCCGGCAGCCCGCATAATAGTCACTAGGGGAAGACATGCGGAGGGCTCATAGGAGATCCCAGGTGCTGTAGACAGAGGACAGAACCTCGCCACACTCAGAATTCCGGAACGCGGCCGAGTTGGTGGGGGAGGATTGGGGCCGCCTTCCTCGCAGCTGCCTGGTGTCACAGGTGTTCCCTGGCAGGGGGAAGTCCTCTAAATACCTTATCTGTCCAGGGGAAGGCACTGATGCTACCTGCATTTCCAGCCCAACCCCCGTCTTTCCCCATCAGCCCGCACTACTAGACACTCGGGGAAGACACTCGGATGGCTCCTAGGAGATCCCAGGCGCTGCAGACAGCGGACGGAACCTCGCCACACTCAGAATTCCAGAACGTGGCCGAGTGGGTGGGGGAGTTTTGGGGCCGCCCTCCAAGCAGCTGCCTGTTGTCACAGGTGTTCCCTGGCAGGGGGAAGTCCGCTAATAACCTCATCGGTCCAGGGGGAGGCACTATATGCTACCTGTGTTTCCAGCCCAACCCCCGACTTTCCCCGGCAGCCCGCAATAGGAAACACTCGGGGAAGACACTCGGAGGGATCCAAGGAGATCCCAGGCGCTGAGTCAGGTAACGGAATCTCGTCACACTCAGAATTCCGGAACGCAGCCGAGTGGATGGGGGAAGTTTGGGGCTGCCCTCCACGCAGCTGCCCGGTGTCACAGTTGTTCGCTGGGAGGAAGAAGTCCGCTAATTACCTGATCTGTGCAGGGTGAGGCACTAGAAGCTACCTGCATTTCCAGCCTAACCCCCGCCTTTCCGCGGCAGCCCGCAAATAGTCACTCGGGTAAGACACGCGGAGGGCTCATACGAGATCCCAGGCGCCGCAACAGAGGACTGAATCTCCCCACAATGATTATTCCAGAAAACGGCCTAGTGGGTGGGGGAGGTTTGGGGCCGCCATCCATGCAGGTGCATGGTGTCACAGGTGTTCCCTGGCAGGAGGAATCCGTTAATTACCTTATCTGTGCAGGGGGAGGCACTAGATGCTACCTGCATTTCCAGCCCAACCCCCGCCATTCCCTGGCAGCCCGCACTACGAGACACTCGGGGAAGACACTCGGAGGGCTCCTAGGAGATCCCAGGTGCTGCAGACAGAGGACGGAACATCGCCACGCTCAGAATTCCAGAACGCGGCCTAGTGGGTTTGGGATGTTTGGGCGCCCTCCACGCATCTGCTTGGAATCACAGGTGTTCCCTGGCAGGGTGAAATCCACTAAATACCTGATCCGTCCAGGGGGAGGCACTAGATGCTATCTGCATTTCCAGCCCAACCCACGCATTTCCCAGGCAGAACGCACAAGGGGACACTCGGGAAGACACGCGGAGGGATCCTAGGTGATCCCAGGCGCCGCAAACAGAGGACTGAACCTCCCCACACTCAGAATTCCAGAACTCGGCCGAGTGGGTAGGGGAGGTTTGGGGCCGCCCTCCACGCAGCTGCCTGGTGTCACAGCTGGTCCGTGACATGAGGAATTCCGCTAATTACCTGATCTGTGCAGGGGGAGGCACTAGATGCTACCTGCATTTCCAGCCCAACCCCCGATTTCCCCGGCAGCCCGCACTAGGAGACACTCGGGGAAGACACGCGGAGGGCTCCTAGGAGATCCCAGGCGCTGCAGACAGAGGACTGAACCTCGCCACACTCAGAATTCCGGAACGTGGCCGAGTGGGTGGGGGAGGTTTTGGGCCGCCCTCCACGTAGCTGCCTGGTGTCTCAGGTGTTCCCTGGCAGGGGGAAGACCGCTAATTACCTGATCTGTGCAGGGGGAGGCACTAGATCCCACCTGCATTTCCAGCCCAACACCCGCCTTTCCCCGGCAGCCCGCATAAGAGTCACTCAGGGAAGACACTTGGAGGGCTCCTAGGAGATCCCAGGCACTGCAGACAGGGGATGGAACCTCGCCACACTCAGAATTCCAGAACGTGCCTGAGTGTGTGGGGGAGGTTTTTGGCCGCCCTCCACGCAGCTGCCTGGTGTCACTGGTGTTCCCTGGCAGGGAGAAGTCCGCTAATTACCTGATCTGTGCAGGGGGAGGCACTAGATTCCACCTGCATTTCCAGCCCATCACCCGCCTTTCCCCGGCAGCCCGCATAAGAGTCACTCGGGGAAGACACTTGGAGGGCTCCTAGGAGATCCCAGGCACTGCAGACAGGGGATGGAACCTCGCCACACTCAGAATTCCAGAACGTGGCTGAGTGTGTGGGGGAGGTTTCGGGCCGCCCTTCACGCAGCTGCCTGGTGTCACAGGTGTTCCCTGGCAGGGGGATTTCCGCAAATTACCTGATTCGTCCAGGGGGAGGCACCAGATGCTACCTACATTTCCAGCCAAACCCGCCTTTCCCAGGCTACCCGCACTAGTAGACACTCGGGGAAGACACGTGGAGGGGTCCTAGGAGATCCCAGGCGCTGCAGACAGAGGACGGAACCTCGCCTCTCTCAAATTCCGGAACGCGTCTGAGTGGGTTGGGGAGGTTTTGGGATGACCTCCACGCAGCTGCCTGGTGTCACGGGTGTTCCCTGGCATCAGGAAGTCCGCTAATTTCCTGATCTGTGCAGGGGGAGGCAGTAGATGCTACCTGCATTTCCAGCCCAAACCCCGCCTTTCCCTGGCTGCCCGCACTACGAGAAACTCGGGGAAGACACTCGGAGGGCTCCTAGGAGATCCCAGGCGCTGCAGACTGAGGACGGAACCTCGCCACACTCAGAATTCCGGAACGCGGCCGAGTGGGTTGGGGAGGTTTGTGGCCGCCCTCCATGCAGATTACTGGTGTCACAGGTGTTCCATGGTAGGGGGAAATCCGCTAATTACCTGATCTGTGCAGGGGAGGCACTAGATGCTACCTGCATTTCCAGCCCAACCCCCGACTTTCCCGGCAGCCCGCACTATGAAACACTCGGAAAGACACGTGGAGGGCTCCTAGGAGATCCAAGGCGCTGCAGACAGTGGACGGAACCTCGCCACACTCAAAATTCCGGAACACGCCGAGTGGTTTGGTGAGGTTTGGGGCCGCACTCCAAGAAGCTGCCTGGTGTCACAGGTGTTCCCTGGCAGAGCGAAGTCCGCTAATTACCTGATCTGTGCAGGGGGAGGCACATAGAAGCTACCTGCATTTCCAGCCCAACCCCCGCCTTTCCCCGGCAGCCCGCACTAGGAGACACTCGGGCAAGACAAGCGGTGCTCCTAGGAGATCCCAGGCGACGAAAACAGAGGACTGAAACTGAAACTCCCCACAATGAGAATTCCAGAACGCGCCATTGGGTGAGGGAGGTTTGGGGCCGCCCTCCACGCAGCTGCCAGTTTTCACAGTTGTTCCCTGGCAGGGGGAAGACCGCTAATTACCTGATCTGTGCAGGGTGAGGCACTAGAAGCTACCTGCATTTCCAGCCCAACCCCCGCCTTTCCCCGGCAGCCCGCATAATAGTCACTCGGGGAAGACACGCGGAGGGCTCATACGAGATCCCAGGCGCCGCAACAGAGGACTGAATCTCCCCACAATGATTATTCCAGAAAACGGCCTAGTGGGTGGGGGAGGTTTGGGGCCGCCATCCATGCAGGTGCATGGTGTCACAGGTGTTCCCTGGCAGGAGGAAGTCCGTTAATTACCTTATCTGTGCAGGGGGAGGCACTAGATGCTACCTGCATTTCCAGCCCAACCCCCGCCATTCCCTGGCAGCCCGCACTACGAGACACTCGGGGAAGACACTCGGAGGGCTCCTAGGAGATCCCAGGTGCTGCAGACAGAGGACGGAACATCGCCACGCTCAAAATTCCAGAACGCGGCCTAGTGGGTTTGGGATGTTTGGGCCGCCCTCCACGCATCTGCTTGGAATCACAGGTGTTCACTGGCAGGGTGAAATCCACTAAATACCTGATCCGTCCAGGGGGAGGCACTAGATGCTATCTGCATTTCCAGCCCAACCCACGCATTTCCCCGGCAGAACGCAGAAGGGGACACTCGGGAAGACACGCGGAGGGATCCTAGGTGATCCCAGGCGCCGCAAACAGAGGACTGAACCTCCCCACACTCAGAATTCCAGAACGCGGCCGAGTGGGTAGGGGAGGTTTGGGGCCGCCCTCCACGCAGCTGCCTGGTGTCACAGGTGGTCCGTGACATGAGGAATTCCGCTAATTACTGATCTGTGCAGGGGAGGCACTAGATGCTACCTGCATTTCCAGCCCAACCCCGCATTTCCCCGGCAGCCCGCACTAGGAGACACTCGGGGAAGACACGCGGAGGGCTCCTAGGAGATCCCAGGCGCTGCAGACAGAGGACGGAACCTCGCCACACTCAGAATTCCGGAACGCGGCCGAGTGGGTGGCGGAGGTTTTGGGCCGCCCCTCCACGTAGCTGCCTGGTGTCTCAGGTGTTCCCTGGCAGGGGGAAGACCGCTAATTACCTCATCTGTCCAGGGGGAGGCACTAGATGCTACCCGTGTTTCCAGCCCAAATCCCGCCTTTACCTGGCAGTCCGCAATAGGAGACACTCGGGGAAGACACGTGGAGGGCTCCTAGGAGATCCCAGGTTCTGCAGACAGAGGACGGAACCTCGCCACACTCAGAATTCCGGAACGCCTCCGAGTGGTTTGGGGAGGTTTGGGGCCACCCTCCACGCAGCTTCCTGGTTCACAGGTGTACCCTGGAAGGGGGAAGTCCGCTAATTACCTGATCTGTGCAGGAGGAGGCAATAGATGCTACCTGCATTTCCAGCCCAACCCCCGCCTTTCCGGGCAGCCCGCACTAGGAGACACTCGGGCAAGACAAGCGGAGTGCTCCTAGGAGATCCCAGGAGACGAAAACAGAGGACTGAAACTCCCCACAATGAGAATTCCAGAACGCGGCCATTGGGTGAGGGAGATTTGGGGTCGCCCTCCACGCAGCTGCCAGTTTTCACAGGTGTTCCCTGGCAGGGGGCAGACCGCTAATTACCTCATCTGTCCAGGGGGAGGCACTAGATTCTATGTGTGTTTCCAGCACAACCCCCCGACTTTCCCCGGCAGCCCGCATAATATCACTAGGGGAAGACACGCGGAGGGCTCCTAGGAGATCCCAGGAGCTGTAGACAGAGGACGGAACCTCGCCACACTCAGAATTCCGGAACGCGGCCGAGTTGGTGGGGGAAGAATGGGGCCGCCTTCCTCGCAGCTGCCTGGTGTCACAGGTGTTCCCTGGCAGGTGTAAGTCCTCTAAATACCTTATCTGTCCAGGGGAAGTCACTAGATGCTACCTGCATTTCCAGCCCAACCCCCGTCTTTCCCTCAGCCCGCACTACTAGACACTCGGGGAAGACACTCGGATGGCTCCTAGGAGATCCCCGCTGCAGACAGCGGACGGAACCTCGCCACACTCAGAATTCCAGAACGTGGCCGAGTGGTTGGGGAAGTTTGGGGCCACCCTCCACGCAGCTGCCTGTTGTCACAGGTGTTCCCTGGCAGGGGGAAGACCGCTAATAACCTCATCGGTCCAGGGGGAGGCACTAGATGCTACCTGTGTTTCCAGCCCAACCCCCGCCTTTCCCCGGCAGCCCGCAATAGGAAACACTCGGGGAAGACACGCGGAGGGCTCCAAGGAGATCCCAGGCGCTGAGTCAGGGAACGGAAACTCGCCACTCTCAGAATTCCGGAACGCAGCCGAGTGGTTGGGGAAGTTTGGGGCTGCCCTCCATGCAGCTGCCCGGTGTCACAGTTTTCGCTAGGAGGAAGAAGTCCGCTAATTACCTGATCTGTGCAGGGTGAGGCACTAGAAGCTACCTGCATTTCCAGCCCAACCCCCGCCTTTCCCCGGCAGCCCACACTAGGAGAAACTCGGAGAAGAAGCGCGGATGTCTCCTAGGAGATCCCAGGCGCTGCAGACAGAGGACGGAACCTCGCCAAACCCAGAATTCAGGAACGCGGCCGAGTGGGAGGGGGAGGTTTCGGGCCGCCATCCACGCAGCTGCTTGGTGTCACAGGTGTTCCCTGGCAGGGGGAAGACCCCTAATTACCTCATCTGTCCAGGGGGAGGCACTTGATGCTACCTGTGTTTCCAGCACAAACCCCGCATTTCCCCGGCAGCCCGCATAATAGTCACTCGGGGAAGACACGCGGAGGGCTCATACGAGATCCCAGGCGCCACAACAGAGGACTGAATCTCCCCACAATGATTATTCCAGACACGGCTTAGTGGGTGATGGAGGTTTGGGTCCGCCTCTCATAGCAGCTGCATGGTTCACAGCTGTTACCTTGCAGGGAGGAATTCCGGTAATTACCTGATCTGTGCAGGGGAGGCACTAGATTCTACCACTGGCATTTCCAGCCCAAACCCCTCCTTTCCCCGGCATCCCACACAGGGAGACACTCAGGGAAGACAAGCGGAGTGCTCCTAGGAGATCCCATTCGCCACACACCGATGATTGAACCTCCCCACAATTAGAATTCCAGAACGCGACCAGTGTGTGGTGGGAGGTTTGGGCCGCCATCCATGCAGGGTGCATGGTGTCACAGGGTGTTCCCTGACAGGAGGAATTCGCTAATTACCTTATCTGTGCAGGGGGGAGGCACTAGATGCTACCTGCATTTCCAGCCCAACCCCCGCCTTTTCCTGGCAGCCCGCACTAACGAGACACTCGGGGAAGACACTCGAAGGGCTCCTAGGAGATCCCCAGGCGCTGCAGACAGAGGACGGAACCTCGCCACACTCAGAATTCCGGAACGAGGCCGAGTGGGTGGGGAGGTTTTCGGGCCACCCTCCACGCAGCTGCATGGTCTCACAGGTGTTCCCTGGCAGGAGGAAGTCCGCTAATTACCTGATCTGTGCAGGGGGAGGCAGTAGATGCTACCTGCATTTCCATCCCAACCTCCGATTTCCCCGGAAGACTGCATTACGAGACACTCGGGGAAGACACTCTTAAGGCTCCTCGGAGATCCCAGGCGCTGCAGACAGAGGACGGAACCTCCCCAGCTGTCAGAATTCCGAACGCGGCCGAGTGGTTTGGGGAGGTTTGGGGCCGCCCTCCACGCATCTGCCTGGTGTCACAGTTGTTCCCTGGGAGGAAGAAGTCCGCTAATTACCTGATCTGTGCAGGGGGAGGCACTAGAATGCTACCTGCATTTCCAGCACAACCCCCGCCTTTCCCCGGCAGCACACACTAGGAAACACTCGCGGAAGACACGCGGAGGGCTCCTAGGAGATCCCAGGCGCTGCAGACAGAGGACGGAACCTCGCCACACTCAGAATTCCGGAACGCAGCCGAGTGGGTGGGGAAGTTTGGGGCTGCCCTCCACGCAGCTGCCGTGTCACAGTTGTTCGCTGGGAGGAAGAAGTCCGCTATTACCTGATCTGTGCAGGGTGAGGCACTAGAAGCTACCTGCATTTCCAGCCCAACCCCCGCCTTTCCCCGGCAGCCCACACTAGGAGAAACTCGGAGAATAAACGCGGATGTCTCCTAGGAGATCCCAGGTGCTGAAGACAGAGGACGGAACCTCGCCAAACCCAGAATTCAGGAACGCGGCCGAGTGGGTGGGGGAGGTTTCGGGCCGCCCTCCACGCAGCTGCTTGGTGTCACAGGTGTTCCCTGGCAGGGGGAAGACCGCTAATTACCTCATCTGTCCAGGGGGAGGCACTTGATGCTACCTGTGTTTCCAGCACAAACCCCGAATTTCCCCGGCAGCTCGCATAATAGTCACTCGGGGAAGACACGCGGAGGGCTCATACGAGATCCCAGGCGCCGCAACAGAGGACTGAATCTCCCCACAATGATTATTCCAGAACACGGCCTAGTGGGTGGGGGAGGTTTGCGTCTGCCCACCATGCAGCTGCATGGTGTCACAGCTGTTACCTTGCAGGAGGAATTCCGGTAATTACCTGATCTGTGCAGGGGGGAGGCACTAGATGCTACCTGCATTTCCAGCCCAACCCCCGACTTCCCAGGCAGCCAGCACTAAGAGAAACTTGGGGAAGACACGCGGATGGTTCCTATGTGATCCCAGGCGCTGCAGACAGAGGGACGGAACCCTCGCCACACTCAGAATTCCGGAACGCGGCCGAGTGGGTGGGGGAGGTTTGGGGCCGCCCACCACGCAGCTGCCTGTTGTCACTGGTGTTCCCTGGCAGGGGGAATTCCGCTAATTATCTCATATGTCCACGGGGAGTCACTAGATGCTACCTGCATTTCCAGGCCAACCCCCGCATTTCCCCGGCAGCTAGCACTAGGGACACTCGGGGAAGATACGCGGAGGGCTCCTAGGAGATCCCAGGCGCTGCAGACAGAACACGAAACCTCGCCACACTCAGGAATTCAGCAACGCGGACGAGTGGGTGGGGGAGGTTTGGGACCGCCCTCCATGCAGCTGCCTGATGTCCCAGGTGTTCCCTTGCAGAGGGAAGACCGCTAATTACCTCATTTGTCCAGGAGGAGGAACTAGATTCTACCCGTGTTTCCAGCACAGCCCCCGCCTTTACCTGGCAGCCCGAAATAGGAGAAAACTCGGGGAAGACAAAGTGGGAGGGCTCCTAGTAGATCCCAGGTGCGGCAGACAGAGGACGGAACCTCGCCACACTCAGAATTCCGGGAACGCGGCCGAGTGGGTGGGAGAGGTTTAGGGTCGAACTCCATGTAGCTGCATGTTGTCACAGGTGTTCCCTGGCAGGGAGAAGTCCGCTAATTACCTGATCTGTGCAGGGGGAGGCACTAGATGCTACCTGCATTTCGAGCCTACCCCCGCATTTCCCCGGAAGCCCGCACTAGGAGACAGTCGGGGAAGACAATTGGAGGGCTCCTAGGAGATCCCAGGCGCTGCAGACAGAGGACGGAACCTCGCCACACTCAGAATTCCGGAACACGCCGAGTGGGTGGGGGATGTTAGGGGCCGACCTCCACGCAAATGCCTGGTGTCACAAAGTGTTCCCTGGCAGGGGGAAGACCGCTAATTACCTCATTTGTCCAGGGGGAGGCACTAGATGCTACCCCGTTTTTCCAGCACAACCCCCGCTTTCCCCGGCAGCCCGCACTACGGGACACTCTGGGAAGACACTAATGAGGGCTCCTAGGAGATCCCAGGCGCTGCAGACCGAGGACGGAACCTCGGCACAGTCAGAATACCGGAACGCGCCCGAGTGGGTTTGGGGAGGTTTGGGGCCGCCCTCCACGCAGCTGCCTAGTGTCACTGGTGATCCCTGGCAGGGGGAAGTCCGCTAATTACCTGATCTGTGCAGGGGGAGGCACTAGATTCCACCTGCATTTCCAGCCCAACACCCGCCTTTTCCCGGCAGCCCGCATAAGAGTCACTCGGGAAGACACTTGGAGGGCTCCTAGGAGATCCAGGCACTGCAGACAGGGGATGGAACCTCGCCTCACTCAGAATTCCAGAACGTGGCTGAGTGTGTGGGGGAGGTTTCGGGCCGCCCTTCACGCAGCTGCCTGTTGTCACAGGTGATCCCTGGCAGGGGGATTTCCGCAAATTAACCTGATTCGTCCAGGGGGAAGGCACCAGATGCTACCTGCATTTCCAGCCCAAACCCCACCTTTCCCAGGCTAACCCGCACTAGTAGACACTCGGGGAAGACACGTGGAGGGGTCCTAGGAGATCCCAGCGCTGCAGACAGAGGACGGAACCTCGCCTCTCTCAAATTCCGGAACGCGTCTGAGTGGGTTGGGGAGGTTTGGGGCCGCCCTCCACGCAACTTGCCTGGGGCCACAGGTGTTCACTGTCATGGGGAAGTCCGCTAATTACCTGATCTGTTCAGGGGGAGGCACTAGATGCCACCTGCATTTCCAGCCCAACCCCCGATTTCCCCGGCAGCCTGCACTACGAATCACTCGGGTAGACAATCTTAAGGCTCCTAGGAGATCCCAGGCGCTGCAGACAGAGGACTGAACCTCGCAACACTCAGAATTCCGGAACGCGGGCCGAGTGGGTGGGGGAGGTTTATGCCGCCCTCCACGCATCTGCCTGGTGTCTTCAGGTGTTCCCTGGCAGGGGGAAGACCGCTAATTACCTCATCTGTCCAGGGGGAGGCATTAGATGCTACCCGTGTTTCCAGCCCAACTCCAGCCTTTACCTGACAGCCCGCAATAGGGGAAACTCGGGAAGACACGGGAGGGGTCCTAGGAGATCCCAGGTGCTGCAGACCGAGGACGGAACCTCGCCACACTCAGAATTCCGGAACGCATCCGAGTGGTTTTGGGAGGTTTGGGGGGCCGCCCTCCACGCAGCTGCCTGGTGTCACAGGTGTACCCTGGAAGTGGGAAGTCCGCTAATTTCCTGATCTGTGCAGGGGGAGGCACTAGATGCTACCTGCATTTCCAGCCCAAACCCCGCCTTTCCCCGGCAGCCCGTACTAGGAGTAACTCGGGGAAGACACGCGGAGTGCTCCTAGGAGATCCCAGGTGCTGCAGACAGAGGACAGAACCTCGCCACACTCAGAATTCCGGAACGTGGCCGAGTGGTTAGAGGAGGATTGGGGCCGACCCCACGCAGCTGCCTGGTGTCACAAGTGTTCCCTGGCAGGGGGAAGACCGCTAATGACCTCATCTGTCCAGGGGGAGGCACTAGATGCTACCCGTTTTTCCAGCACAACCCCCGCCTTTCCCCGGCAGCCCGCACAACGAGACACTCTGGGAAGACACTCAGAGGGCTCCTAGGAGATCCCAGGCGCTGCAGACTGAGGACGGAACCTCAGCACACTCAGAATTCCGGAACGCGGCCGAGAGGGTTGGGGAGGTTTGGGGCCGCCCTCCACGCAGCTGCCTGGTGTCACAGGTTTTCCCTGGCAGGAGGAAGACCACTAATTACCTTATCTGTGCAGGGGGAGGCTCTAGATGCTACCTGCATTTCCATTCCAACCCCGATTTCCCAGGCAGCCTGCACTACGGGACACTCGGGGAAGACACTCTTAAGGCTCCTAGGAGATCCCAGGCGCTGCAGACAGAGGATGGATCCTGGCCACTCTCAGAATTCCGGAACGCGGCCGAGTGGGATGGGGAGGTTTGGGGCCGCCCACCACGCAGCTGCCTGTTGTCACAGGTGTTCACTTGCAGGAGGAATTCCGCTAATTACCTGATCTGTCCAGGGGGAGGAACTAGATGCTATCTGTGTTTCCAGCACAACCCCCGCCTTTCCCCGGCAGCCCGACCTAGGAGACACTCGGGGAAGACACGTGGAGGGCTCCTAGGAGATCCCAGGCGCCGCAAAGAGAGGACAGAACCTTCCCACAATGAGAATTCCAGAAACGAGGCCAAGTGGGTGGGGGAGTTTTGGGGCCGCCCTCCATGCAGCTGCATGGTGTCACAGCTGTTCCGTGGCAGGAGGAACTCCGGTAATTACCTGATCTGTGCAGGGGGAGGCACTACATGCTACCTGCATTTCCAGCCCAAACCCCGCTTTTCCCAAGCACCCCGCACTAAGAGACACTTGGGGAAGAAAACTCGGAGGGCTCCTAGTATATCCCAGGCGCTACAGACAGAGGACGGAACCTCGCCACACTCAGAATTCCGGAACGCGGACGAGTGGGTTGGGGAGGTTTGTGGCCGCCCTCCACGCAGATTCCTGGTGTCACAGGGGTTCCATGGTAGGGGGAAATCCGCCTAATTACCTCATCTGTCCAGGGGGGAGGCACTAGATGCTACCTGCATTTCCAGCCCAACCCCCGACTTTCCCCGGCAGCCCGCACTATGAAACACTCGGAGAAGACACGTGGAGGGCTCCTAGGAGATCCAAGGCGCTGCAGACAGTGGACGGAACCTCGCCACACTCAAAATTCCGGAACACGCCGAGTGGTTTGGTGAGGTTTGGGGCCCGCACCCCAAGAAGCTGCCTGGTGTCACAGGTGTTCCCTGGCAGGGCGAAGTCCGCTAATTACCTGATCTGTGCAGGGGGAGGCACTAGAAGCTACCTGCATTTCCAGCCCAACCCCCGCCTTTCCCCCGCAGCCCGCACTAGGAGACACTCGGGCAAGACAAGCGGAGTGCTCCTAGGAGATCCCAGGCGACGAAAACAGAGGACTGAAACTCCCCACAATGAGAATTCCAGAACGCGGCCATTGGGTGAGGGAGGTTTGGGGCCGCCCTCCACGCAGCTGCCAGTTTTCACAGTTGTTCCCTGGCAGGGGGAAGACCGCTAATTACCTGATCTGTGCAGGGTGAGGCACTAGAAGCTACCTGCATTTCCAGCCCAACCCCCGCCTTTCCCCGGCAGCCCGCATAATAGTCACTCGGGGAAGACACGCGGAGGGCTCATACGAGATCCCAGGCGCCGCAACAGAGGACTGAATCTCCCCACAATGATTATTCCAGAAAACGGCCTAGTGGGTGGGGGAGGTTTGGGGCCGCCATCCATGCAGGTGCATGGTGTCACAGGTGTTCCCTGGCAGGAGGAAGTCCGTTAATTACCTTATCTGTGCAGGGGAGGCACTAGATTGCTACCTGCATTTCCAGCCCAACCCCGCCATTCCCTGGCAGCCCGCACTACGAGACACTCGGGGAAGACACTCGGAGGGCTCCTAGGAGATCCCAGGTGCTGCAGACAGAGGACGGAACATCGCCACGCTCAAAATTCCAGAACGCGGCCTAGTGGGTTTGGGATGTTTGGGCCGCCCTCCACGCATCTGCTTGGAATCACAGGTGTTCCCTGGCAGGGTGAAATCCACTAAATACCTGATCCGTCCAGGGGAGGCACTAGATGCTATCTGCATTTCCAGCCCAACCCACGCATTCCCCGGCAGAACGCAGAAGGGGACACTCGGGGAGACACGCGGAGGGATCCTAGGTGATCCCAGGCGCCGCAAACAGAGGACTGAACCTCCCCACACTCAGAATTCCAGAACGCGGCCGAGTGGGTAGGGGAGGTTGGGGCCGCCCTCCACGCAGCTGCCTGGTGTCACAGGTGGTCCGTGACATGAGGAATTCCGCTAATTACCTGATCTGTGCAGGGGGAGGCACTAGATGCTACCTGCATTTCCAGCCCAACCCCCGCATTTCCCCGGCAGCCCGCACTAGGAGACACTCGGGAGACACGCGGAGGGCTCCTAGGAGATCCCAGGCGCTGCAGACAGAGGACGGAACCTCGCCACACTCAGAATTCCGGAACGCGGCCGAGTGGGTGGCGGAGGTTTTGGGCCACCCTCCACGTAGCTGCCTGGTGTCTCAGGTGTTCCCTGGCAGGGGGAAGACCGCTAATTACCTCATCTGTCCAGGGGGAGGCACTAGATGCTACCCGTGTTTCCAGCCCAAATCCCGCCTTTACCTGGCAGTCCGCAATAGGAGACACTCGGGGAAGACACGTGGAGGGCTCCTAGGAGATCCCAGGTTCTGCAGACAGAGGACGGAACCTCGCCACACTCAGAATTCCGGAACGCCTCCGAGTGGTTTGGGGAGGTTTGGGGCCACCCTCCACGCAGCTTCCTGGTGTCACAGGTGTACCCTGGAAGGGGGAAGTCCGCTAATTACCTGATCTGTGCAGGAGGAGGCAATAGATGCTACCTGCATTTCCAGCCCAACCCCCGCCTTTCCCGGGCAGCCCGCACTAGGAGACACTCGGGCAAGACAAGCGGAGTGCTCCTAGGAGATCCCAGGAGACGAAAACAGAGGACTGAAACTCCCCACAATGAGAATTCCAGAACGCGGCCATTGGGTGAGGGAGATTTGGGGTCGCCCTCCACGCAGCTGCCAGTTTTCACAGGTGTTCCCTGGCAGGGGGCAGACCGCTAATTACCTCATCTGTCCAGGGGGAGGCACTAGATTCTATGTGTGTTTCCAGCACAACCCCCGACTTTCCCCGGCAGCCCGCATAATAGTCACTAGGGGAAGACACGCGGAGGGCTCCTAGGAGATCCCAGGAGCTGTAGACAGAGGACGGAACCTCGCCACACTCAGAATTCCGGAACGCGGCCGAGTTGGTGGGGGAAGAATGGGGCCGCCTTCCTCACAGCTGCCTGGTGTCACAGGTGTTCCCTGGCAGGTGTAAGTCCTCTAAATACCTTATCTGTCCAGGGGAAGTCACTAGATGCTACCTGCATTTCCAGCCCAACCCCCGTCTTTCCCCGTCAGCCCGCACTACTAGACACTCGGGGAAGACACTCGGATGGCTCCTAGGAGATCCCAGGCGCTGCAGACAGCGGACGGAACCTCGCCACACTCAGAATTCCAGAACGTGGCCGAGTGGTTGGGGGAAGTTTTGGGGCCACCCTCCACGCAGCTGCCTGTTGTCACAGGTGTTCCCTGGCAGGGGGAAGACCGCTAATAACCTCATCGGTCCAGGGGGAGGCACTAGATGCTACCTGTGTTTCCAGCCCAACCCCCGCCTTTCCCCGGCAGCCCGCAATAGGAAACACTCGGAGAAGACACGCGGAGGGCTCCAAGGAGATCCCAGGCGCTGAGTCAGGGAACGGAAACTCGCCACTCTCAGAATTCCGGAACGCAGCCGAGTGGTTGGGGAAGTTTGGGGCTGCCCTCCATGCAGCTGCCCGGTGTCACAGTTGTTCGCTAGGAGGAAGAAGTCCGCTAATTACCTGATCTGTGCAGGGTGGAGGCACTAGAAGCTACCTGCATTTCCAGCCCAACCCCCGCCTTTCCCCGGCAGCCCACACTAGGAGAAACTCGGAGAAGAAGCGCGGATGTCTCCTAGGAGATCCCAGGCGCTGCAGACAGAGGACGGAACCTCGCCAAACCCAGAATTCAGGAACGCGGCCGAGTGGGAGGGGGAGGTTTCGGGCCGCCATCCACGCAGCTGCTTGGTGTCACAGGTGTTCCCTGGCAGGGGGAAGACCCCTAATTACCTCATCTGTCCAGGGGGAGGCACTTGATGCTACCTGTGTTTCCAGCACAAACCCCCGCATTTCCCCGGCAGCCCGCATAATAGTCACTCGGGGAAGACACGCGGAGGGCTCATACGAGATCCCAGGCGCCACAACAGAGGACTGAATCTCCCCACAATGATTATTCCAGAACACGGCTTAGTGGGTGAGGGAGGTTTGGGTCCGCCCTCCATGCAGCTGCATGGTGTCACAGCTGTTACCTTGCAGGAGGAATTCCGGTAATTACCTGATCTGTGCAGGGGGAGGCACTAGATGCTACCTGCATTTCCAGCCCAACCCCCGCCTTTCCCCGGCAGCCCACAGGGAGACACTCAGGGAAGACAAGCGGAGTGCTCCTAGGAGATCCCAGTCGCCACACACAGATGATTGAACCTCCCCACAATTAGAATTCCAGAACGCGACCAGTGTGTGGGGAGGTTTGGGGCCGCCATCCATGCAGGTGCATGGTGTCACAGGTGTTCCCTGACAGGAGGAATTCCGCTAATTACCTTATCTGTGCAGGGGGAGGCACTAGATGCTACCTGCATTTCCAGCCCAACCCCCGCCTTTTCCTGGCAGCCCGCACTACGAGACACTCGGGGAAGACACTCGAAGGGCTCCTAGGAGATCCCAGGCGCTGCAGACAGAGGACGGAACCTCGCCACACTCAGAATTCCGGAACGAGGCCGAGTGGGTGGGGGAGGTTTCGGGCCACCCTCCACGCAGCTGCATGGTCTCACAGGTGTTCCCTGGCAGGAGGAAGTCCGCTAATTACCTGATCTGTGCAGGGGGAGGCAGTAGATGCTACCTGCATTTCCATCCCAACCTCCGATTTCCCCGGAAGACTGCATTACGAGACACTCGGGGAAGACACTCTTAAGGCTCCTCGGAGATCCCAGGCGCTGCAGACAGAGGACGGAACCTCCCCACTGTCAGAATTCCGGAACGCGGCCGAGTGGTTTGGGGAGGTTTGGGGCCGCCCTCCACGCATCTGCCTGGTGTCACAGTTGTTCCCTGGGAGGAAGAAGTCCGCTAATTACCTGATCTGTGCAGGGGGAGGCACTAGATGCTACCTGCATTTCCAGCACAACCCCCGCCTTTCCCCGGCAGCACACACTAGGAAACACTCGCGGAAGACACGCGGAGGGCTCCTAGGAGATCCCAGGCGCTGCAGACAGAGGACGGAACCTCGCCACACTCAGAATTCCGGAACGCAGCCGAGTGGGTGGGGGAAGTTTGGGGCTGCCCTCCACGCAGCTGGCCGTTGTCACAGTTGTTCGCTGGGAGGAAGAAGTCCGCTATTACCTGATCTGTGCAGGGTGAGGCACTAGAAGCTACCTGCATTTCCAGCCCAACCCCCGCCTTTCCCCGGCAGCCCACACTAGGAGAAACTCGGAGAATAAACGCGGATGTCTCCTAGGAGATCCCAGGTGCTGAAGACAGAGGACGGAACCTCGCCAAACCCAGAATTCAGGAACGCGGCCGAGTGGGTGGGGGAGGTTTCGGGCCGCCCTCCACGCAGCTGCTTGGTGTCACAGGTGTTCCCTGGCAGGGGGAAGACCGCTAATTACCTCATCTGTCCAGGGGGAGGCACTTGATGCTACCTGTGTTTCCAGCACAAACCCCGAATTTCCCCGGCAGCTCGCATAATAGTCACTCGGGGAAGACACGCGGAGGGCTCATACGAGATCCCAGGCGCCGCAACAGAGGACTGAATCTCCCCACAATGATTATTCCAGAACACGGCCTAGTGGGTGGGGGAGGTTTGCGTCTGCCCACCATGCAGCTGCATGGTGTCACAGCTGTTACCTTGCAGGAGGAATTCCGGTAATTACCTGATCTGTGCAGGGGGAGGCACTAGATGCTACCTG
>NC_045730.1:27638569-27709724 GCF_009834535.1 Camelus ferus | reverse complement strand
CCTCTTAATGTAACTCTGATGTACTGCACTTTATAAGTGCAGTACAACCCATACAACCTGTACTGAGATATTACTCCAAGGGGACAGAGCTTTTAAATTGGTAGGGTTTAAAAACTGAAAAGTTGGTTCCTGTATCTATCAGTGCTTTAAAATTCTCTCTCCTTATATAATCATTTCTACTTCTTCTATTTGGTTAGAAAGGGTAATGGGAAAGACTCCCAATGTACTCTGGAGCCACCCTATTCCTGTTTAACTCATAATTCTCGTCTAAAATCCAGTTTTCCTTCTAGGCTTCTCCTACTTAACTACTAACAATATATTTTCTGATGCCTTGACTTTCTACAGTCAAAGTAAATTTTGGTTTTCTCTATTTGGTTGCGGATAGAATAAGGGTCAGTTAAACTTCATCTGGCATTGATTACTTAATCGGCACAACTGGAGGTTTATGACTTTTGGTGGTATCTCCTTTCTTCTTTTAATAGTTGTAAAAGATGTTCCATGAGTGTAACATGGGGGTTTGTAGGTAATGTGGACCAACCTAGATTATGTCTTTTGACTAGAGTGGTCAATTTCTCATCTAAGTCTTCTAAAATGACACAGTTAATTAAAGTATCATTTAGGTGATTAGAGAATGATTCAAGTGTCCAGCCAGGAAATGCTTTAAATGTTTTTTCCCTTACCTTTTATAATATTTAAGAGTTTGTCCATTTGGTCTTTGCACTGCTGAATAATTTTCTTGTCTACAGATATTTTTGGAAAATGTCTGGGGTCAATTTGAATAACTTTTGAGCTAATTCCTGGTATTCAGTATGAGCCCGTACACTATGAAATTCAAAGTCCATTAAAGGTCATTTATGACCTGCTTTCTCTGTCCATTCCCTTGGTTTGCTTCTGGAAACTAACTTATATAGATCTTAAAACTCAAGCTCATGGATTTGGATAGTTAACTCAAATTTTCCTTAGCAAATCCCAAAGGGCCCTGACTTGGAGTGGGAAATTACTTAGCCAAGTCTCTATGTTCTGCTTGGGTCCAGGGTGTGTACATAAACTCTGAGGACATTTCACCTCTCCTGTAGTAGGTTTCTTCTTGAAGACAGCTATGATCACCTCTGATTTTTTAAATCATCCCTTACCATAGCAGAGGGAACAGCACGAGTTGGAAGGGACAGAGAGAGAAAGGGACAGAGAGAGAAAGAGATAGAGTCTGGGCCAGGCAAGTCAGACAGAAGAGGATACTTGGGAGGAGCAGGAGAGATAATGTCAGTGCCAGTGGCCTTTTCTAGTTCTGATATAGTTTCAAGCAATTTACTGTTGGTTTTCTGAAAAGAAGTTATTTTATCATTTCCTCTTTTAGGAACTCCTAAATACCAATCAAGTAAGCATTCCATTCAGTCTGTTTTATTTACAGCTATCCTTTTCTAACTGCATGTAAAAAAACCAATCTTGGAATATCAAAGGAACCCAAACTGGGCTGTTTTAGATTGAAATCTCCTTCAGTATAATTTGATCAAGTAAGTATGTACTGCCAAGTATGATCTCCACAAGGGAATTGGGCTAAGGTGTTAGCAGGAGATGTGTTTTCTGATGTCCCCTACTTCTCTGAAATATTCTCTTTCTCATTTTAATGTTGAATTTGTCACGACAAAATTTTATTTTATGCCGACAAATTCTACTGAGACAGCCAAATTGATGAAAAGCATCAACATATTCTCTTCCCTAACCCCTCAGTCTTGACATTGGTATCCCTCAACCAGGCCGCACCTAGTAAGTCTCCAGCAAGTGAGTATTTCCATAGTATCTTCCAATTAGGCCCAATGGTATTGCTCTGGTATCACTCAGAAAGTACCCATTCAAAACCTCTCCACTGGGTATGTAACTCCCTGGTATATTTCAACCAGATCCACCTAGGATGCCTCCATCAGGTGTGTATTTCCTTGGTGTATTTCAACCATCCCCACCCAGCAGGCCTCAACTGGGTGGGTATTTTCCCAATATCTTTCAATCAGGCCCCACCTGGCATATTTCCACTCAGTATTTCCCCTCAGTGTCTCTCAACTGGAGGGCCAGGTGCTTGGATACACTGCCAAATAAAATTCAGGGTCATCAACCAACATGGAAGATCCACGAACTAGGAGAGATTCACACAAACTCATCTGGACTCTCCAAGGAGGAGGATAGGCACAAGGGCCCTCTGCTAGTACAGAGGTTCTGCTTCCTCATAGAGTTCAGGTGAGAAGATGTCCACTCCGGGTCCCTCTGTGTGGTCATCAAAACTGTCAACTGAAATAAAATCACACAATGTGAGAGTTGTGGGTAAGTTTTATTAGGGGCAAAATGGGGACTATATTCCAGGAGACAGGATCCCAGAAATCTCTGAGATACTGTTCCAAAGTGTCAGCAGGAAACTCAGTATCATATATGACTTTAGTTAAGAAGGGAGGGGTAAGTGCTGTCAAGCACATGTTTATGCAGAGGCCTGCTGCTAGTCAGGAGGAGCTTTTGTCACCATTAACGATTTTAGTGCTTTTCTAGATATGAGGAGATATAAGAATTGGATCATAAAACCTTCTCCCAAAAATATCTATCTATCTGAAGACTTGTTCAGCCAGTTTTTCCAGAGCACAGAGTGCCTGATTCCTGAACTCCTTCCTGAACTCTGTTCAGGGAATGTTGGAGGTCAGCTGCCTCAGTCACTCTAAACAGAGTTAGATGGAAAGTGCCAACATGATCCAATTGTCATACAGGCTGATGGACATTCCCAGTTTTTAGTTAGCACCGACAAGTTCGATATTTTTACAGGGGCTTCCCCCAAAACATTAAAGAAATCAGTAGCTGGTTATTAAGACAGGGATAAATGAAATGGATGTTCATGTAATTAAAACATTAAAATATCTGTACAGCATTACATATATTTGGATGGGCCAGAAGGACCTACTTACATTAAAGGGCCCCAAACAAGTCTGGTCCCTTTATCACAGTTTATAATAAGTATATATAGAGAGCAAAAGCATCAACTCATCTCTTACCTAACGACCCAGTATGTATATATACACGCAGTTTATACGCACATATATAAATTTTGGGAGAAAATTATGCTAAGATATCTGACTTACAATTATTTGGAGCAATAATTAGTCCCATGAATCAAATTGAATATTTGACAACTGGGCTGAGTCCCTTAGCTCAACCCCTCACTTGAGAACACAGAGCTTTTGATACAAAATAGATAAAATGATTGGGGGTAAAACGTAAGGAAATTTTCTAAGACTCCTCATAAGACCAAGACTTGTTGATAGTGTCCTAACAGAAAGTAAAGTTAAAAGTTAAAAATGGGTGGATTTAAGGCAAATATTAACTTTAAAAATGATATATTCAGCTCAGGAATAAACGCAATCTTTGATGAAGGGAGCAATATACAATGGAGAAAAGACAGCCTCTCCAGGCTGGGAAATTTGGCCAGCCACATGCAAACTGATGAAGTCAGAACACTCCTGCATCTCATACAAATAATACATTCAAAATGACTTAAATATTTAAACACAAAATCTCCTCCTAGAAGAAAGTATAGGCAAAAAGTGTTCCCAAATGTCAGTCTTTCAAGTCAATACAAATTAAAGTAAAAATTAACAAATGGGATTAAATTAAGCTTATAAACTTTGCATAGCAAAGGAAACTATTAAACAATCTGAAAAGATTACCAATAAAAGGGAGAAAATATTTGCAAATGGTGTGGTGAGCAGGGCTTAATTTCCAGAATATACAAACAGCTCATACAACCCAATAACAAAATAACAAAAACCCAATCAAAGATGAAAATTTTAGGAGACCTACACAAACATTTCCCCAATAAAGATTAACCAAACAAAGGCACATTAAAAATGCTCAGTGTCACTATTAGAGAATTGCAAATCAAAACTAGAATGAAGTATCACCTCCCAGCAGTCAGAATGGCCATCATTAAAGAGTCCACAAATGATAAATGCTGAGAGACTGTGGAGAAAATGTCATCCTACCTACACATATAGCGTGGTGCAGCCATTAGGGAAACCACTATGGAGAGTTCTTTAAAACGGAAAACAGATTTATGATATTATCAAGGAATAATCCTGGTCGTATATCTGAAGGAAACTCTAATTTGAACAGACACATGCACCCCAATGTCTATTGTATCACTATTTACAAGAGCCAATACATGAAGCAACCAAAATGTCTATTGACAGGTGATTAGATAAAGATGTTGTATATAACAACATGGGTGAACCTGGAGATTGTCACCCAGACTAAGCCAGAAAGAGAAAGAAAACTTACCACAAAAGGAAAAGAAAATATACCACTCAAAAAAAAAAAAAAAAGAAAGAGAGAGTGATAAATAAACTTACAGAACAGAAATAGACTAACATAGAAAACAAACATGTGGTTATTGTTTTCAGGGAGTGGAGGGATAAATTGGGAGTTTGATATTTACAGGTATTAAATTCTGCATATAAAATAGATAAACTGCAAGGCCCCACTGCATAGCACAAGGAACTATATTCAGTATGTTGAAATAGCCTATAATAAATAACAATATAAAAAGGAATATGTATGATATATCACATATGCATGATTGTAGAATTGAATCACTCCTATGCAAAAATTATTACAAGATTGCTAACAGAATTGTAGCAACTTCAAAACATTGGTATATTTAAATGGGCTTTACATAAGATGGCTTTCTATAAAGCATCTCTTTTGCTTGTTTATATTTTGGGAGAGACCCGTTTCACTGGATCATTCCTTCCCTGCTGCTTATTATATAACACAGCATATAAATCTACCCTTTAGTGAATATTAATTACACATAGTAGAGGAAATCAATAGGTTTACCTGAGCCCATAAAGTAAAACTGAGGCTGTACTCAGGGACTGATAAAAGTGAAAATAAAATTTTGCTATGGGCACTCAGAAATCAAACAAAAGAAACAAAAAAACTGTTCAACTCCTTGTGCAAACTTATGATGATATGACAAATTGAACTCTAAAATTCTAGACCATAGAACCCTTTAATTTCAGTTTACTTGGAAATCTCCTCACTAATATAAAAAAGCAAATAAATGTATAATTAGGCAGTTCAATCTTTAAATATCTTTTAGGTGGGAAACCAGTTCTTTGGAGAATTAAAATTAACTGTCTTTGTCTTTAAAGCTTCACAGATCAGAAATGTAAATAGAGTTCACAGTGTCCAGGGACTGAATTTATTTAACTCAATCTAATAAAACCTGAAAACAAGTATAAAAAAAAGGGGGGTGTCTTTTTAAATCTCAAACTGCAGAGAAAACTCCCTCACCCAAAATCTAATGAATAGTCTCCCTAAGGGATTATTAAGGACAAATGTAAATGTTAAACATCTTTTCCATGAATAGTAAAGCCTCAGTCAACTAAGTAAAAAATAAATAGATAAATAAATAAGTAAATAAATAAATAAATAAAATTAACTTATTTCAACTGTTATTTACAAACTAGTAAGTTTAAATTTTAATATCTGATTCATAAATAAGCTTTTAAAGTGAAGCTATGGGATCTGTGGTTTTGACTGTGTTTATGCCTGTGTATATGCCTCACATTTGAGATGTCTCTGCTTTCAAGAATTATTATCAATATTAAGTTTACAATAGAGTTTGGTTAAAATGACTTGAAAGTAAACAATTTCAAATTAATTCTAAATATGAAAGAAATTTCAGAATGATTTTCAGGTTCACATAAAATAGGAAATATTCAAAATTAAATTTATATCTGACATTAAAGCCAACCTGAGATCACTGGTTTAATAATTATAGACATGATTTGCTATTTGGCTTGCTTTATTGAATGTCAATAAACTTGTGTTATTTCTGTTGCACAGTTCTTCGGAGAAAAATCCACTCGGTATTGTTATCATAAGTAATACAATAGAGATAAATGAGTTAATAATTTTCATGTGAACTCTCTAAGGAATAATTATGTTTTGGATATGTCTACCTAAATTAATTTGTCTAGATTTTTGGTAACTAGAGCTGAATTATGGGAATTAATTGAATATCCAGGTCATTTCAAATAAGATAAAATATTGAAATAATTGCTGATTTGGTCTAAATTTTTGTGCGTTTGCACCCTTACAAGGGAAAAAACTAAAGATATTTGTGTTTACTTTACACGTCTTGTACCACAAAGAGGAAATAAGTTATGGTAAGAAGTCATGGAACATTCCAGTTGGTAAAAGCTGGTGCAACAAACAGTTCACGATTTCTTGCTGTTTTTCATTTTTTTTTTTTTTGTTAGTGATTAAGATTCCTAAGTGCTAAAATTTTAATATGTAATTAAAGCTACTCAGGATAATAAAGGAAGCATTTCAGGAAAGTAGGATGTGTGTTTTCAGCAAAATAAGGTATGAGGAATGAAAATACATTTTGTTAAGGGGAAAGAATAACTGTGCCCTAGAAATAGATGCTCCTGGATGGAAAAAATAAAGGGCACATTAACATAAATACAGAAACTTATGAAAGGTTCATGAAAATGGAACCCCCTGAAAAGAAGGCTTGAATTTCATCAGAAATGGATTAGATTAAATTTAGCTAGACAAGTGGATTTTGCCTTTAAAAACTGGCTGATACAAAACTGGATTTGGTTTTTCTCCCTTGGAGAGAGAAAAATAATTTTTCTTGAAATACCTTATTTGGTAGAAGATTATGAGAGTTTGTCTAGCTTTGTGTGACCTGTCTTTGTTTTTAAATATTTTGTGACTTTGGTTAAATGCCTATGTATTCTTTCTCAATGGCCTGTGATACAATTTGACCAAGTGGTGACAAACATCCCAAACAGAAAATTCTAACTGAAGTTCTATTCATTTTCGAGCTAAATCTCGAATGCTTCAAAGAAATCCTGTACCATCACAGAGTGAAAATGCCAACTAATTAGTCTTATTTGGCATGTTTAAATTCCTTGAGAAACAATGCCAAGTAATTGAAGGTAAATCTCTTTAGATTACATTGTGTGGGTAAATTCCATTAATAGCAATATTCTAAAATTAATATTGGATTCCTAAACTTCTGTTATGTGCTTTCATGTTATGTCATAATTCTAGCTGTTATCTTAAAATGGTGTATGCCATGGAAATACCCAAATTTCTTATCAATTGCATTAGAATCAGATCTGTAATCTATCATTTTAAATATTTTATTGTTTATGGACAATCATTTTACTACAATACATTTATACATATGAAGCTCTTCAAGAAGATATGTACTATTGTTTGTTATTAGATTCTTACTCATGGCAGAAAGAATTCAGAGGTGAGACACAGATGTCAAGAAAGTAAAGTGAGGATTTATCAATGGATAGATACTACACCCTCAAGGCAAGAGCAGACAGGCTTAGGTGAAAAGTGTCCCTGAGTTTCTTTAGGAACTTGGTTACATATGTTGTAAAATAAAAATGAATGAATGGAATATTCATTGTGGAGGGAAGGACTTGGGGTCATATTCCCTATTTCCATCCCAGCTCCAACTTCCTGAGGGGTGGGTAGATTTTTGGCCTTATTTAGTCTGGATCAGATATGTCACAACATCTGTGCATGATGGGTACTTCTCATCTGCAAGACTAACTTTACTGCAATGAGGGCATAATAAACAAAAAATTTATACTGGGACCCTGGAGAATCCTGCCTTTTCCCACAATTCTTTGCCTGCTTCTGAGACACTTATCACTCCCAAAATATGTGATTTCTTATCAGTCCAGAGGTTTCTGCTTTTCTGTGTCTGCCCAAGGACTCCTTCATTTGGTTTCCTGCTTTAGACCAAACCCCAGCATTTCCCCCCTATTCCTGTCATTTGGGTTGTGTTCCTCTTTCTCTGTTCATGTTTGGCTACCTGCTTGCTCCAACAATACAAAGAAATTTTGGATAAATGTGTTTCTGATATCCTGTCTATTTTACAAGATTGTTGCCTCTCACATTACCTAATGTGTAAATGAGACAGCTGATTGTACATAAAATAATTGCACATATTATACATATTACAGTTATAGTAGAGCAACTCTAAGTATGGGAAGAAGCAATAAGGGAAAACATTTCCTGGATCATAATAGACTAGTGATACAGGCCATCTAGAGTATTTTAGATAATCAACAGGGCCTGATCCAAAAATTAACACATTGAGTGGCCTAAAAATAGAATCCTCACCTGGTCTAGGAATGATACACCCTTTCAGACAAAAATTGGTCCTGAAATGCCTTCCATTCATTGGTCAAATTTGTGATCAAGAGGAAGGATTGTAGATAGAGAAAGTCACTTATCATATCAGTAAATGAAAGATGCTGTGGCCACCCACAGGTTGGCACTCTAAGGAAATTCAGGATAATAAAAGCAGGACACTGTCTCTAGATAGTGAACATACATATCAAAGGAATGATTTCAATGAGCCCATGGTCTTGTATTTTTCCATTTAGAGAGAAACACTAAATTCATTAACTTGAATTGGTTGATTTTATTTGTTAACAGTAATCATTGATATTCCAACTACCTGATTTTTCTTTGTTTGTTTTATGGCACAACTCCTATATATCCTGGCTCCTCCTTTACCTTTCAGAACAGTCTCTAAGAGTTAACTATCTAAGAGCTTTTACAGACTCCATATGTCCCCTGAATAAAATATAATTCTCAGCTTTTCAGTTGTACATATTTTTCAGTGGACAGAAGTCAGCCTACCTGTCTGAGTCCCCCAGTAGGAAGATCAGGACACTGGAAGACCTTTGGGGATTGAACAGGAAAAGAGGAGCACTTCAAGCTGTTTGAACAAAAAGTAGGCTACCCCGACCTCATGTCTTAACAGGCTAAAATGAACAGCAAATTTTGAGTTTTCTGAGATAACGGGAGGTCCTTTTCCCTGGTGACGGTGATAGCAGTTGAAGAAGCTGGTAAGGCAGAAACACCAAGGTTGAAGGCTGGTTTTCTAAGCATAGCTTTGGGGGGCTTGCAGACAACACATTCTCATCTGTTTTATGGACCATACCATTCTTGCACCATCTGCAGAGTCATTTTGAGACTCTAACTCTTGGGCTGTGTTGCTAAATTGTTACTTAAAGTGACTAAGACAATGGAGCTTTTATTCCTGTGTCTTCCAGGACTCCAAAGAGGTGACCATAGTATTGAATCAGTAGCCCAAGCTCTCTCCAAGGAGCCAACCACAGAGGAGATACAACCCTAATCTCTCAGGGAAAACAAATCAGAGGCTAGAACACAGCAGTACTGGGGGGCTCTAGAGAAAAAGGCAGCACTTTACTACCATGATAGTGAAGAAGATAACCTACCCTCATCTTTGCTAGAGACCAAGTGGAAAATAATAAAGACAGAAGAGTGAAGTTGGAGTCAACAATAGAGGCCTATTCTCATTTGGAGGCGGAATTATACATTCTACCTCTGAGGCCCAGTCTGTCTTTAAGGATGAAATATATTTAAGATCACTTAAATGACAAAAGAGAGTAACATGATTCAAAAGAGTAACATGATTCAAGCATCCAAAATGGAGCCAAGTGGCCATTTTCAATGTGGCTGTAAACAGGTTCCTACATCACTGGCAACTTGAACTTTCTCAACTGCATCAAATTCAAGAAATGCATCAGCCATTTTCAAAAGAAGTTCTGCTAGCAGAAGCTAGCTTCAAACCAGTAGTCTGAAAGTTCCCCATCCCATTCAAAATGTAGAGTCATTTGTACCCCAAACAATCCTTGCTTAACAAGTACATATACTAAGCAGCTCTGATTTTAATACTTGACAAACAACTAATGTTGCCTTGTGATTTTTTGTTTTTGTTTGTTTGTTTCTTTGTTTGATGTTTTTGGCTTTATAAGCCTCCACCATTTAGTAGTCTGTTAGAACACAATTCAGGTGTTTCTTGGATCTGTGTCTCCTGAGATTCAGCCCTAACACGTGCCTCTTTTCTTCAATCAAGTCTTCATTCTTGGAATTCTTATTTAACAAGGATCTATACAAGGAAGCCTCTGATGATTGCCCTTCTTTGGTATAAAGAGATGCTACTGATGGAGAATAAAGTCTGCTTAGTGAGACTAAATTAAGCAATTGACTAAGAGTACATGTGGAAAAACTGTGTCCCTATTACCAAGTCCAAGCTCAAACTGCTTGGTATCTGAGAGGCCAATAAAAGATGAGAAAAGTTATTGGGGTATTGACTTTATTTGGAAAACCAGCTAAACAAGAATATGATGTCTAATGAACTATTGTCTTAGTTAAAATTCAGGATCTTCCATAAGAAAAGAAGAGGGAATGTGGTTAGTTGCTCAAAAATTCTTGGTGCTGGCCAGACTCTGGAGGTGAGGGTGTGCTAATCCTTTGTTCTTGCAGCTGTCACTTAGGCCTGGTCATGATGTCCCTGACAACGTCTTACATGTTATTCTGTTCTGCAACTTTTTATCTCTGTATGAATAAAAATCTTACACATTTAAATGTCAAGTGTGGAGGTCGAGCCTTGAGAAGGGACTCTCTAAGAAGGAATTCCATGTGTATTTCAGGGTATAAGCAAAATTATTTTACAAAGATGCAGAGCCAGCATGAGTAAGCACAGACAGCAGAACACAAAGGTTATAACCAAAAGAATAGATTCAATATGAAGTAAGGTGATTCTTCCAATACATCTGCTGAAGGATCCTGCACAGTTAGTGTGGAAGGTGGAAATGACCTTCAGAGGAGTTTCTGAAGCCCAGTCCACACATACCATTTTGATGTGGTTTTTTGCGGCTTAGAGGACTGTCTGTTCCACCAAAGTCCACTAACACCCTCATATTCCAAGTAATTGGGAATGTTTTCTGTGGCCAAACACCTCCTCCATCAGCTGGGAATGTTAGAGTAGGGTTATCAGGAAATAGATGGATATCACACATGCAGCACTATGACTTTGCCAAGCTGGAGGAGACCGAATCAAATCCTGAGTCCACCTGGCTGTTTCTCTTGTAGTCTCTAGACATATATAAGTCCTGTTTACTGGAAATGTTGGTTAATGATATAATATTTGAAGAGGCCACTAGAACTCTTAACAGAAACTTATGAAAGACAAACTCAGAGATGAGCATTGTCTATTAATTCCACAATGGTATCCCCCTACCTGCCTATATCAAAACTATTATCAGGAAACGCACACCATCCAGGCCCCCACTTAAGTTTATACACTGCAAGAGACAAGAAAATTTATACTGGATCCTGGGAGACAGAAGGGCCCCAAATTGGGTAATGTCTGGTAAATCAGGGGAGCAATTACAATATTCACTATCATTACATTACACCCTATGGCAGGCTTTCCCATATGAGGAAGACTCCCTTTCTGCACCAGTGATCAGGACCTGATCTTCACCAGCGTCAGGAAACTGCCTCCCATAGGCCCTTTCCAGTAGGCATTGGCCTATTTAGCCACACTCTGGGCTCCCAAAGGCAAACCACATTGGCTGGCTCTTTGTCCTACTGTCTGTCGGACCTGGAAGGCAAACTCCATGATAGAACTCATGCCTTAAAGGGATGCTGCAAATGGTGAGCAGCTTGTAAGGGGGAACAATTTAAGTAACAATCCACCATTAACTATGAAAATCAGCCAAGATTTACTAAAATATGCTACTGCCTTTGTTGTCCCTCCCTGAAGTTATCCCTTTCCCTGTAATTGAAATGGAATTCTTCATTCTGCAGTAAGTTCATGGAGTAAGTCTAAGGATTCTACACTACTGGTGGACCCTGCCAAGTGGAAATGAATTGGCCTTCTCTTACTGCAGCAGGAGGCCAATAAACCACAGTGCTGCTTAAAGCAAGGCACTGAAAAATTGCAACCTGTCATGATTGACTTGATTTACTGATTTCTACCCATCTCAACTTTATATTCCCCAGTACAGTCGTGAGGTAGAAGCCACTACTAATAACTGGAACCCAACTATAGAGTGTTTCAAAAGGCTGTTCCTTTTATTAGAGTAGTCCTACCAGATAATGTTCTTAAGGGATGACATTTAAAACAAAAATGTTAGATGGTTTGAATATACAGACTTAGCTATCTAGTTCTAGTAAGTTTAAAAAAATACATCATTCAAGTTAAATCTTATGACTTTTTCTTGATGTCCAATTGGGTACTTAAACAGACCTGCAAATTTTCTACAAGCTTTGAGGAAAAGACCTAAATGTTTGCCCTGAACTCCTTTTATAAACTCAGCTTTGACATTCAATTGATTACATCTTACTCTGCAGGCATGACAAAGACTATTTCAGAGGTTGTCACACCTGTTAACACTTCTTAATGAGGGAAGAGAGCAGGACTCTGAGAGGGGATTGGCAATTGTCCTCTCCCTTCCCCTGGAGGCACAATCCCCCCACCAAGTCTGTTCAATCTGGGGACTACATTTGGCCAGCTGTTTCCAAATTTGTACAAGCCTAGCACCTAGAACTGCAAGCTCCCACCTTTGTGAAGGAGGCCCAAAATTTGTTAGGGCTGTTTGGATTTTGGTGCCAGCACACACCTCAATTCCAGTGTTTACTGGTCCTTATGTACCCAGTGACCATAAACAGCTACATACTAGGAGAATTAATGGAGGTTATTACTTCGGCCTCACACTAGTGCCCCAAGGATAGGATGTATAATAAGTTGTTTCAGCCACCCCAAAATCAGCTCCCTGGAGCCAAAGGCTAAATGGATGTGTAAACACATACTTATGGTCTTTTGGTGAAAGTGGCTTCAGGTTCAACCCAGAGTTATTTGCCACTGGAAAGGCAACTCTTGGTAATGTACTGAATAGTTATCCTCCTGAATTCCTTATTGGGGCAGATACAAATGCCCTACAGATTGAGATTTCTATTATGCCTAAGTAATGGGAACCACTCCCTGTTAAACTAGATTTGCATCAAAGGACTCCTCATTAAAACAAAAGTGGTACCACCTGGATTGAGCTACTCAGGCTACCAGCCATAAACACTCTCACTTAGGTTAACTTCATAAAACCTCCAGAAATCCTTCTTTATATCTTTCTAAATTCAGACAAGCTGGGTGATGTTGAGCATTAAAATAACACCCCTGAGGGGCAATTCCTATACTTAAATTCACAGCAAATGAGGAGACCACAACAGAGCTGCTGCAACCTCTACTGGTCAAACCATCCATGTCAGATGAAATAGCTTGATCAGTTTTTAATAGATGGGGCTGTAATGTTGCTGCACACAGCAAAGTAATAGCCAACTGGTACATTCACTGTTCCTTTTCTGTTACCAGAAATTGAGTCTGTAAACATCCCCCTTGGTTCTGATGAGAACCTCACGTGGCCACTTACTTTGATACCATTCTCAGCCTATTTCTGCATATCATCTAGTGTCAGCTGAGCAAGCCATGCACTATGGCCTCAAGAGAGAAAGGAACACACTCTTCCCCCATCCACTTACTTTGCTCCACTAAAGTCACTGTAGAGTAAATCTGGACATGCTCCTGACATTCTGAGGGCATAAATCATTGACCCCAGGTCTGGACAAAAGCTCAGGAGACAATCAGCTCCCTTCTTACTACTGACCACAGATGACTCTGAGTTTAACACTTACCGTGTTGCTGCACTGCATTCTCCACTAAGAAATTCTGAAACCCACTAGTGCTGGCTACACTTGAAGTTGGTGGGTCACCCAAACTGCAGTAATCTACATTCTACTCAGAAATGTTATGCCTTGAAACAACATGCCACATGCATGCCACTAAGGAGACACAAATCAGGTCAGACTGGGGACACTGGGAAGTGCACTGCTGACAAATTTTCTTGGTTGACCCTACCAACCTGACCACAGACACTATGCTGAGGCTAGGGCTCCTCCTGTCTTCTTCACTACTACTAGCAACATGTATTCCAGCAAAGCAAAGCTCTGAAGTACTTGTGCTTGTACCTTCTAAACCCTAAGCCCAAAGTGGATGAAGCAGTCTTTTACTATTACCATCAAAAATGGAGGAATGGCCACTACCTCTCGAGTCTCATTTAAGGACTAACCAGAGATAGTGTGAATGCAATATTACAATCAAGAAGCTTGTATTTGGTACAGTCAGAATGAAAATGGTGAAGTCCAGAGGCAATTGCATAAGGCTGTTCAGCATTACAGAGTTTAAATCATAGCATTTGTGAATCTCTAGGATAATCATAGATCTAAATCCTACCTGTGAAGTGTGACTTTATAGTTATTGGCTACCAATTTATCTTTCCAGTACAAGCCCAAAATTTATTGAGCTGGAAAAGTTTCACTAACCGAGTGAAGGGTGCCTTACAATGAACCTCCTCCCTGGCCACTAATCAACAGATAAAAGGAATGTGGTGTACAATACACAATGTTACCTAGGCCAACACATGTCTAAAAAGTCAGGGAGAGCAGCCAATCTGTGAACTCCTCATTAACCTAATCTCACAATACCAGCTACCTTTTTTTACATAGCACAAAAATGCTGGCTGCTGACCATAAACAATCATAACTCTTGAGTAAAAAATCCAGGACAAGCCTTACAAAAAGTGTACCTGATTCCATGGAGAAATCTAATTTTTCCCTGCATGAGATTTTCTCCATCCAAATTGATAATTACTATTAAATATCCCTAATTTTCTGTGCCTAAAATAGCCACTGTTAGTAAGGATTTGGGAAATAGTTCAAGGGAGTTGCCATCTAGTGTTACTATTCTGGGGGATCTGTAAAGTTGTACACACCCTAGTTACAGGAGATATAAATAAAAATGAGGAAAGCCAGTAACCTGGGAGGAAATATATTGGTAAATTCTTATTGCCACCTCTCATGGAGGCTTTTAAGGCTATATCAGTACCCATGATAGTCTTACCCTGGAAATCAGGCAATGGAGCAGATTTACTCCCACTGAAACAGCAATGTGGTGTTGAACTGGGGCAGAAATGGGCCAAATGTACAATACAGTTGATTATTACTTTTTAAATAATTCAGCAACTCAGAATAACTGCCTATGTGGATCCCCATTGCTCAGGACCTTACTTAGGGTGCAGACACACTAACAGTGGTTAGATGTGATATGGGGCTTGTAACCTGTAGGGTTTGACATTAGTTGAGCTCCTCCTATGTGATAATCACTGTTATCTTTCTAATGAGTTAGGGATCTATATTTTTGTTGATAGCTAAATTTAAAAAAAATTGATGGATAAAACCATAAGGGAGAGAAATATTAGCAAAATCAGGGCTTCTGAGATCAGATGTATTGGAATCTGGAAGGGTATGTTTCTATATTGTCTGCTACTGGGAGTGTAGGTCAGTGGGCTCTGAGCATGGGACCACTCTCCTGGGGTGCAAGGAAATGCTACTTTGTGCCAAGATGCTCACACACCTACTCTTTACTCCAACCATTAAAAGAACCTAAATAGCATCCCATGCCTATGGATGCAGTGGGCAGTGAGAAGAGAAGACATGAGACTCAACTTGGCATTCAACTCAAGGAATTGTGAATATAGACATGGCAGAGACACTTATTTCAGGGAAACTTGTCTCAGGGAGAATGTGGCTCTAATCTTGTAGCACAACAACGATGTTACAAATGGCAATCAGAAGGAAACTCAAGTACAGATTCTTCAAACAGGAATTACACAGCCTATTTGCTAATTTGCATCTGACAATCAGATTTCCATAAACATACAGTAAATTGTCCTCCATGGCAAATCTCCCACATAAACCTCACTTGCCAAGATGTGTATTGTGATGGTTAATTTTATGTGTCAAATGGGCTGGCTTATGGTACAGAGTTGTTTGTATAAACAATTACGTAGGTGTTCCTGTGAAAGTATGTGTTAAATATGATTAAGTTTTAGCTCAGTGGAGTTTGAATAGAGCAAAAGAAATTGAGTGGCTTCCTTAAGTCAGTTAAAATCCTTAAGAGGAGGAGAGAGAGAAGCAAGATGACAGAGTAGTAGGACACTCGTAGCTCATCCTCTCCCACAAATACACCAAAAATCACATCTAAGGACCCACTCAGCCAAGCAGAGCATCTGCGGAAATCCAACAGAACATTGCCCTCTTTGAAAGACAAACACACCAAAAATCTTGTAGGAGAAAAGGAAATAAAAGAAAGAAGAAAAACAAAACACTGTGGCACCAGTCCCACAGGGACAGAGAGGTGAAGGAGGACTAGTGCTCTTTGGCTGAACCTCCCCCTCTCCAAAAGAGAGGCCAGCAGGATGGAGGGGGAGCCTCCAAGGCTCAGATCTGCCCAGAGCACCCCTTGACTGACAGAAAGAAGACAAACCAGCACAAAGTGTCCCTGTGACACCCAGACCGAGATGTGAGCTAAAACCTGGGGACAGGGACAGGCTGGCTGAGCCAGGCAGAGGACTGGGGCGGCGACACTGAGGCAGACCCACAGGAATGCAGGAAGTTGTGCATCATGACTGGGAGGAGATACAGAGCAGAACAACCTTGGCCCCCCATAAATTATGGCAAAAAAAAAAAAGCAAAGCAACAGTGCGTGTGTGCCCTGGGGGGAGGTGCACCATAGCCTTTGTCTCCTCAGACCCAGGGCCCAATTATTGGCTCTTCTCACAAGAAGAGATGCGGGGCACAGCCACAGCCCTCATATCCCCCTGTGCGCAGCTCCCGGGTAGGGGCAGATCTGAGCCCTGAACCCTCACCTGGGGCTCCGCAACCACCTAGGCAGGACTGAGACTTGTTTACAGCCCAAGGCAGATAGGATTTTTCTTCCCTGCTACCTCAGAAAACTCACACGGTCGATCCAAACAAGGAGCTGAATTTTGGCATTGAGCAGGGTCGGGGATGCTCTGTGGTCTTCCCCGAGCTAGCCTAGAGAGTGCTGACCTGAGGCACAGGAGGCAGCTGCACAGTGCAGGGGAGCGACAAGCGCCTGGACAGAGTGGGTGGCCACCGGCCTTCCTGGCAGGAACGCACCACTGACCAAGTTGCTGAGAGTGGGTGCGATCCATCTGTCTGCCTCCCCTCAAGCACAGCATCTGACTGTGGCATTGGGAGGGGGAATGACCCGCCCACCCACAGCGAAGGAGAGCAGCACCTGACCCAGTGTTGGGAGGGGTCTAGACCTTCTTGCCAAAAGACACCGGGAGCAGCAATGAGAAGGAGACCAACTGAAGTCCGCTGGAAACAGCAAGCTGAGTTCGTGAAAAAGGGTGAAGACAAAAGGACTTCTCGATAAAACCATTCAGAGCACACAGTCTCCAGCAGAACACAACTTTTTTTTCTTCTTTTTTTAATCTTTATTATATCTGTTTTATTTTCTATTACCTTTCAATCTTTACTTTTAAACAGTTGTGTATGTTAACAGAATTAATTCCTTTTAAATTTTTCTTTTAAAATTTTTATTATTCTGATTTTTAAGAATCCAACTCATTTCATTTTAATTATTTTGGTTTGATCTCCTGTTATAGCTTATTCACAAGTATCAAATACTGTGTTTTGATTTTTTTCTCCCTTTTATTAAGATTTATAGAAGACGTCTCAACACAATTGCTATTCCGCTACAACTTGCTCTTCTATTATTGATTATACAGTGTTTTCAAAACTTTTTTCTCCCTTCTTTTAAAAATCTCTTTCATCTTTTATTAAAATCTGTTTTATGTTCTATAACTTTAAAACATGTACTTTTTAAACAATTGTATATGTCTCCAGTTTTAATCTCTTTAACTTTTTTCTTTTAAAAGTTTTATTTTCATTACTTTAAAAAAGAAATCCATCTCAGTTTATTTTTATTTCTCTCGGTTTTGATCTCTTGTTAGTGATTATACACAGATCTAAGATATTGTCTTCTGATCTTTCCTCCTTTTTCTTTTTAAGTTTTTATAAAGACATCTCAACTCAGTTGCTATTCTGTTTCAACTTGCTCTTCTATTATTGTTTATACACTGTTTCCAAAACTTTTTTCTCCATTCTTTTAAAATTCTTTCTATTTTTAAGACTTATTCCTGCATAAGCTTTAGATAGATAAATAAATAAAAACCTTAAGTACCACAATAGATAACTGATAGTCCTTAAGCCACAGTGCCATAGAGATATGGGCAATATGAAGAAGCAGAGGAATCACTCTCTATTAAAACAGCAAGAGAAATCACCTGAAGCATGATCAATTAAATAGACATTCATGGCCTACTAGATCAAGATTTGAAAAAAAGGTGTGATCAAAGTACTGAAGGAACTAAAAGAGATAGTGTTTAGTGATATAAATTATGTCAAAAATGAAATTGAAGGTATAAAGAAAAGCCAAGTAGAATTGGTAAACTCATTGGCTGAAATTAAAACTAATCTAAAGGCTGTATGTACAAAGCAGGCTAGATAATGCAGAGGAACAATAAGTAGCCTAAAAGACAGGGCAACAGAAAACACCCAATCAGAACAGCTGAGAGAAAAACAAATAAAAAACAGTGAAAACAATATATGAGTAGTATGCAATAATATAAAGTGTGCCAATCTATGCATAATAGAGGTTCCAGAAGGGGAAGAAAAATCAAAGGGGATTGAAAAGGTATTTGAAGAAATCATAACTGAAAACTTCCAAAGCCAAAAGTAGGAATCCAATATCCAAGTACAGGAGGCTCAGAGGGTCCCAAACAGGAAGGATCCAAACAGACCCACATAAAAACATATCATAATAATGATGGCCAGACTCAAGGATAAAGAAATGATCCTAAAGGCAGCAAGAGAAAAACAGAGTGAGTTAAAAGGGAACCCCCATAAGGCTCTCAGCTGATTTCCCTACACAAACACTAAAGGCCAGAAGGGAGTGGCAAGACATAGACAAAGAATTGAATGAAAAAGAGATGCAGCCTAGAATACTCTATCCAGCAAAGATATCATTTAGAAAAGAAGAAGAGGCAAAAAACTTCACACATCAGCAAAATCTAAAACAGTTTAGCAACATTAAACCCATGCTAAAATAAGTATTGACAGGTCCACTCTAAATAGAGATAAAGCAGGATGCTACATAATAGTGAAACCCATAACTGGAAATGTGATAACTACCATGAACTCCGAATAGAATAAACAAAAAATTCTAAAAGAAGAAATCTAAATCGTTAAGAGTGGGAGAGGAAAGCAATAAAATACAGTGTATTTCTTTCTTTCTTTCTTTCTTTTTTAGAATTTTGTTCTCTGTAGGATGGGCTTGAGATTATGTTACCATCTGTTTAGTACAAACAGTTATAGTAATAGGTTAATAGACTTACAAAAAAAGAGTAACCACAAGCCAAAAACTTACAAGTGAGTCACAAAAACTAAATAAAATCCAAGAAAATACAAAGGAAAATTACCAAACCACAAAATGAAGAAGAAAGGAATAAAGAGGAAATACCAAGTCAACTGCAGAAATAAGTTCAAAATGGCAATAAACACTCATCTATCATTAATTACTGTGAATGTTAATGGACTAAAGGCTCCAGTCAAAAGACGTAGAATGGCAAACTGGATAATAAAGCAAGAACCTTCAATATACTGCAAACAAGAGACCCATTTTAGGGAGAAGGACACATATAGATTGAGAGTGAAAAGATGGAAAAGGATATTCCATACAAATGAAAAAGCCAAAATGGCAGTTGTAGCAGTTCAGATTGCAGTAAATTAGACTTTAAAACAAGGGCCATAAAGAAAGATAAAGACAGACATTTTATAAGGATTAAAGGAGTGATACAAGATGAGGCTATTACAGTGATTAATATATATGCACCTGATATGGCAGCACTTAAGTACATAAAACTACTAACAGAGATAAAGGAGGGAATTGATAGGAATACAATCAATGTGGGATATTTTAACACTGCATTAACATCAATAGATAGTTCTTCCAGACAGAAAATAAATAAGGCAACAGAGAAATTCAATGATACAATAGAAAAATTAGATTTGGTGGATATTTTCAGAGCAATATACCTCCCCAAAAGTAGGATGAACATTCTTTACAAGTGCACGTGGAATATTTTCTAGGATTGATCATGTACTTGGGCACAAAAGAAGTCTCAAAAATTTTAAGAAGATAGAAATGATTTCAAGCTTCTTTCCTGATAACAATGCAATGAAACTAGAAATCAACTACAGAGAAATAAAGGAGAAATAAGGGAAAGCATGGAGATTAAACAGCATGCCATTAAAAAATCAATGAATCAATGATGAAATAAAACTTGAAATTAAAAAAAATACCTTGAGAAAAATGAAAATGAAAACACAACCACATAAAAGTTTTAGGGTGCTAAATGCAATGCTAAGAGGGAAGTTTAAAGTGATAAAGGCCCTCCTCATAAAAGACAATCTCAAATAATTAATCTAACCCACCAGCTAAAAGAACTAGAAACAGAAGAGCAAAAACACCCAAAAGTCAGCCAAATGAAGGAAATAATAAAGATCAGGGAGGAAATAAATAAAATAGAGTTTTTAAAAACCACAGGAAAAAAATCTATCAAACCAAAAGCTGTTTTTATCAAAGAGGATATCAATAAACCTCTGGCCAAAGTAACAAAGAAGAAAAAAGAAAGAACACAAATTAGCAAAATGAGAAAGGAAAATGGAGGAATTATAACAAATAACAGAAACAGAGAATATAATATGAGAATATTATGAAAAACAATATGGAGCCAAAATGGATAACCTGGAAAAGATGGACAAGTTTCTGTAAACATACAGTCCACTAAGACTGAACCAAGGAGAAACTGGCCACTTTAACAAATCAACCACTAGAAATGAAATAAAATTAGGAATAAAGAAAAAAAAAACCTACAAATAAAAGTCCAGGACCAGACGGCTTCACCGAGGAATTCTACCAAACATACAAAGAAAAACTCATACCACTCCTTCTCAAACTCTTCCAGAAGATTGAAATGAGGGAATACTCTTAAACTAATTCTATGAAGCCACCATCACCCTGATACCAAAACCAGGCAAAGACACCACCGAAAAAGAAAATTATAGGCCAATATCACTGATGAACATAGATGCCAAAATCCTCACCAAAATACTAACAAATAGAATTCAACAGCATATAAAAAATTATGCATCATGATCAAGTGGGGTTCATCCCAGGGACACAAGGATGGTTCAACATATGCAAAACAATCGTTGTGATACATCTCATTAATAAAAGAAAGGACAAAAAACACATGATCATCTCAAAAGATGCAGAAAAACATTTGATAAATTTCAACACCTATTTATGATAAAAATTTTCACCAAAGTGGATAGGGAGGGAACATATGTCAACATAATAGAAGCTATATATGTCAAACCTACAGCCAACATAGTACTCAATGGTGAAAAACTCTAAAGCTTCCCACTAAAATCTGGGACAAGACAAGGCTGCCCACTATCATCACTCCTATTCAACATAGCCTAGAAACCCTTAGCGACAGCAATCAGGCAAAAGAGAGAACGAAAAGGGATCCAAATTGGAAAAGAATAGTTAAAAGTGTCTCTATATGTAGATGACATGTTTCTATATATAGAAAATCCTAAAAGGTCCACAAAAAATCTACTAGAAATAATTGAAGAATTCAGCAAGGCAGAAGGTTACAAGATTAACGTTCCAATATCAGTAGCATTCCTTTACAATTATGAGGGATCAACAGAAAAAAAATAATAAAGAAACAATCCCCTGAATTGCAACAGCATTACTGAAGAGAAAGAAAGAGTCTAGAGGAATAACTCTGTCAGACTTCAGACAATACTACAGAGCTACAGTCATCAAGAAAGCATGATACTGGTACAAATACAGATATAGGTACGAATGGAAGAGAACAGGGAGCCCAGAAATGAACCCACAAACTTCTGGTCAACTAATCTTTGACAAAGGAGGCAAGAGTTTACAATGGAATAAAGACAGTTTCCTCAGCAAATGGTGTTGGGAAAACTGGAAAGCAGCATTTAAAACAATGAAGCTAGAACCCTCTCTTACACCATACACAAAAATAATCTCAAAATGGATCAAAGACTTAAACTTAAGATAAAATAAATGTGCTAGAGGAAAATATAGGCAAAACATTATCTGACATATGTCTCAAAAATGTTCTCTTGGAACAATCTACACAAGCAACAGAACTAAAAACAAGAATAAACAAATGGGACTTAATGAAACTTACAAGCTTCTACTCAGCAAAGGAAACCATAAGTAAAATGAAATGACAACCTATGGAATGGGAGAAAATTTTTGCAAATGAAACCGACAGAGGCTTAATCTCAAGAATACATAAGCAGCTCATAGGAATTAATAAAAAAAAAATTAAAAACCAAATCCCAAAACGGGCAGAATACCTAAACAAGCAATTCTCCAAGGAAGAAATACAAATGATCAAAAGGCACAAGAAAAAAATGCTCAATATCACTAATTATCAGAGAAATACAAATCAAAACTATAATGAGGTACACCTCAAACCAGTAAGAATGGCCATCATTCAAAAATCCACAAATGACAAATGCTGGAGGGGCTGTGGAGAAAAGGGCATCTTCCTACACTGCTGGTTGGAATGCAGTTTGATGTAGCCATTGTGGAAAATAGTATGGAAATCCCTCAAAAGACTAGGAATAGATTTACCATATGAACCAGGAATCACACTTATGGGCATAAATCTAGATGGAACCCTAAATCAATATGACACCTGCACCTTAATGTTCATAACAGCACTATTTTCAATAGCCAAGACATGGAAACAGCCTAAATGTCCATCAACAGATGGCTGGATAAGGAAGATCTGATATACTTATACAATGGAATACTATTCAACAATAAAAACTGAGAACATAAAGCCATTTACAGCAACATGGATGTTCCTGTAGAATGTCATTCTAAGTGAAGTAAGCCAGGAAGAGAAATAAAAATACCATATGAGATCGCTTATATGCAGAACCTAAAAACAACAACAACAACAACAACAACAAAAAACCGTAAATACAAAACAGAAACAGACTCATAGACATAGAATACAAACTTGTGGTTACCAGGGGGATAAAGGGGATGGAAGGAACTGGGATTTCAAAATGTAGAATAGACAAACAAGGTTTTACTGTAAAGCACAGAGAAATATATACACGATCTTGTGGTGTCTCACAGTGAATGAGAATGTGACAATGAATGTATGTGTGTTCATGTATAAGTGAAAAATTATGCTGTACACTGGAATTTGACACAACATTTAAAATGACTATAACTCAATTAAAAAAGTTTAAATAAAATAAAATAAACAAATAAAATATAATTCAAAACAAAAATCCTTAAGCAGAAAGGCTACGATTCCCTAAGGAAGAAGGAATTCCGACTTTTCTTAGACTTGAAGCCACAACATCAATTCTTTCTGGGATCTTCTGCTTGTCCTGCAGATTTCACTTGAGCCAATTTCTTATTTTTCTCCTGTTTCTTTCTGTCTCCATCATTCTTAACACATCCTATGTGTTCTATGTTTCTGCAGAACCCTGCCTAGTATTGCTTTTGTTAATGAGAGTGGTTCTTGAAGAGGGAAGTCTTAAGGATAGGTTTTCTGAATTGGTTCTGGGGTTTTCTGAAACAAATTAGAGAACAAGATATAGAAGTATTGATGACTATTCCTACTAGTAAAGAGGGCTTGGATAATCTATGGAATGATGTGGCAATCCAGATCAATAGAGATACAGAAAACATCACCATTGGATGCTCCTAATCAAATACTTACAGGAGGCAGGGCTCTGGATAACCAAGTAGTTGATATCTTTAAACATTTTTGTCACACTAATTATTTGAGTGATACTGGCTGATTGCTCCTATAAAAAATATTCTATTTCCTTAGGTTCAGCATCTAGGCCTTCACAATAAACTGACAACAGACAGATTGATAGGAGAAAAGACACACTAATTCCTTAAACATTAAAAGTTTTACCTGGCACGGGATAGTTTCACAGAATAAAGAGAGAGAGAGAGAGGGAGAGACAACTTACCAAAGAAAGGCTAGGTTTGAGGGCTAAGCCTTTTGACAAAGGACCATAATTTTAAAGAGCGGTGAGAAGAGAGAGGGAAGGGATTTGAGCTTCTAGGTGGAGATAATTGTGGGAAGAAAAATATAGGGGTAAACTGATGGTAGTAAAGGAAGGTATGTTAAGGTAAACACTTTCTCAGTGTCAACTCATTTCCAGTGATAAATATGTACACATGAGAGATGCTGATGTGACAAGGACACCATCATAAATGAAATGATGTTTTGTTTTGGGGTCAGTAGTGTGAGTGTCACAGAGAAGAACAAATCTGACTCCACATTGGATCTATTCTTTGGCCCTAAACTTTGTGCCTTAGTACCTGTGCTTAGTCATGCTGGTTCTGTCCCTTTGGAAAATAATGATGTCTACAGCCTGAAATATACAGTGTAGCCCATTCTCTGGGCTCCACCTCTGGGGCCTGACCTTTAAAGGTATAACACTCTTCCACTCCATTCATATGGAGATAAAGAATTTGCAGAAAGTAGTATAACATTTGTCTTGTTGGAGGTTTAAAGGAACATCCGGACCAGACCAATGTGGGCAGCTGCAAGAACAAAAGATTCCTCCAAGAAGTTTTCAACAACCAGCCACATCCCCTCCTCTTTTAGTATAAAAGAAGTCTGAATTCTAACTTGGATAAAATGGCTCTTTGGGACACTTGTCAACCATCATCTCTCTCTGCTGTCTTTTCAAATTAAATCGCTGTTAATTAAACCAAAACTTCATATTTTGATTTATTGTCCTGCCCTGTTGTGAGCAGTACAAGCTTTGACTCAGTGACAGGAGCTCACCCTGTGTCTGCTTTTTCTCAATTACTTTCAACTCAAAACAATCTCATGTCAGAGTGGCACATTTTGAGGTGACATATACTGAGCTCCTACAACCCCTCAAACCCACCAAACTTCATATAAAGTTTAATAAGTTGGAAGCTGAGGTGATGGTAGTTAAGAGAAAATTTGGGGTAGTACATGAGTGGCAAGAGATCTGCAAAGGAAAGGGATAACTTAGAAAATGAAAGAATAAACCATCAGAAAAGCCAAGATCAATGTAGACTCTTCAAAATCCCCTTTGAAACCAATCCACCAATATAGCAATTTGTCAGCCTAAAAAAATCGTCAAGGCTCTCTTACCTGATGGAGTCAGTTTATCTTGTCTCTTAAAAGGTATAAATTGGATACTATTTGCCCCTTCTGATTTATGTAGATGCTGCATTTTCCAGCAGTGTTTACACAAACTTCTCCTTCTTTGAGCAGCTAGCATATCCACAGCATGACAATATTGAAATGCAATGGAGGCTAACCCATTATCTTCTGACTGAAGTGTTTCCAACAATTGTGTATTGGTATTCAATTGTTGTTTTATTACCCTGGATAGACTTGACACCCTTTATCAAACCATAGGTTCCAAAACTTGTTAAAACACTGACAATATCGTTGAGCTGTGATATTGAAGTGGGCTTCTTATCATGTCTCATCTTGGACATTTAGTGATATCACTTTATGAGAAAAGGTGCCCAAGTTTGCCCCTTGGCTAGTGTTTAAATTGAAGTACCTGGTGTTAGAAGGAACTAGGCGTTAAGAGTATACACACTGTCATGACAGTTTAAGTGGGAATCCTCTATTGACTTCATTAACCTCTTATCAAACATACATTTTGTAAGTATTTTCTTCCAATCCTCATGTTGCTATTTCATTTTCTAATGATTTCTTTTGCTTAACAGAAGGTTATGATTTGGCATAGTCCTACTTGATTACTTTTGCCTTTGGTGAAACACCCAACAATATCATTGCAAAGACCAATGTCAAGTAGCTTATCACCTATGATTTCTTCCAGGAATTTTATGGTTTCCAGTCTTACTCCCAAATCCATAATACATTTTGAATTTACTTTTGTGTACTCTGTTCAGTTTCTTTCTCTCTCTCTCATTATTACCTATTTATTTATTTATGTATTTAATTTATTTATTTAATTTATTTATTTATATATTTATTATTGTAGTGGCTGTTCTGTTTTCCTAACACCATTTATTGAAGTAACTATTCTTTCCATGTATATTCTTAGTACTTTTGTCATAATTTAATTCCCCGTTTGTGGGTGGATTCTTACGTGCACTCTCCTTCCTGCTCCATTGATCTATGCGTTTGCTTTTCTACCAATACAATTTTTTTTTAAATTTTCATTTTATAATTTTAATGGAGTTACTGGAGCTTGAACCCAGGATAGTATGCATGCTAAGCACATACTCTAACTCTGAGCTATATCCTGTACCTCATGCTGTTTTAATTGCCATAGGTTTGTAGGCTAGAAATCAGAAAGTGGTGCCCCCAGCTTTGTTCTTCTTTCTCAAGTTTGCTTTGTCTCCTTGGATCATTTGTCATTCCACACAGTTTTACAACCATTTGTTTATTTATGTGGAATTTGCCATTGGAATTTTAATGGATTGCATTGAATCTTAAATTTCTGTGGAATGCATGGGCATTAAAAAAATATTAATTCTTCCCATCTAAGACAAAATACCCTTCCATTTATTTGTGTCTTCTTCAATTTATTTTTTGACTTTCTTATCATTTTCAAGGTACAAGGCTTTCAACTCCTTCATTATATTTATTTGTGGGTAATTTATTGTTTTTTTATGTGACTGTAAGTGGGATGGTTTTCCCAATTTAGCTTCTTGATAATTCCTTTTTACCAAATAGAAACATAATTGATTATTGTGTGTTGCCTCTGTATTCAAATTTATTCACTGATTCTAAAATTTCTTGGTGGAGTCATGGAGTGTTCAATGCAGGAGATCATGTCATCTGCATGTAGAGATAGAATCTCCTTCTTTTTCATTTTGGAAAACTTTTATTTCCTTGCTATTTCTAATTGTTCTGCCTAGGACTTCCTGTACCATATTGAATAAAAGTGGTAAGTAAGTGTGGGCATCGTTGTCTTGTTTTTGATATTCAAAAAAACTTTACATATTCTACCAGTGAGAATGATATTAACGGTGGGCTTCTCATACATAGTCATTATTATGTTGAGGTGCATTCCCTCAATACTCATTTTGTTGACAGTTTTTAAATCACGGCTAGATGAAGAATTTGTCAAATGCTTTCTGTGTATATACTGAGATGGTCACATAATTTTTATTTTTCATGTCTTTAAGATAGTGTATTATATTGATTTGTCAATGTTGAGCCATCATTGCATCCTGGGAGTAAATAAATCCCATTTGATCATAAAATATATTTCTTCTAAAGTGTTGTTGAATTTAGTTTGCTAATATTTGTTTGAGTTTGTTTGCTTGTGTCTCATCAGGGTTATTGGCCTGTGTTTTCCTTTTCTTTCTTTTTACTTTTTATTTCTTTTTAGAATTAAATTTTCAACTCTTTATAATTTATTGAAGTATAGTCAGTTTACAATGTTGTGTCAGTTTTGGGTTTTCAGTATAATGCTTCAGTCATACATGAACATACATATATTCATTTTCATATGCTTTTACATCATGTTACTACAAGGTATTGGATATTTATTCCTGTGCTACACTGTATGAACTTGATGTTTATATGTTTTATCTCTCAATATCTGCAAAACTCAAATGCTTAAATTATCCCATCCCACCACTTTCCCCCACTGGTTACTGTAAGTTTCTTTTCTATGTCTGTATGTCTGTTTCTATTTTGCAGATAAGTTTTATTTGTATTTTTGTCTTTTTCTTTTCTTCTTAGATTCCATAGATGAGTGATATTATATGGTATTTTTTCTTTCTCTCTCTGGCTTACTTCACTTGGAATGAAATTCTTCAGGGTCCATCCATGTTGCTTCACATGACATTGTTTTATTTGTTTTTATGGCTGTGTAATATTCCATTGTATACATAATTGTATATACATAACACAACTTCTTTATCCAGGCATCACTCCATAAATATTTAGTCAATAAATATTGTCCAGTCTTAGCTATTGTAAATTGTGCTGCTATGAACATTGGGGTGTATGTATCTTTTTGAATTAAGGGTCCCCAGCTGTAATGCCCAGGAGTGGGATTGCTGGATCATATGGTAAGTCTATTTTTAGTATTTTGGGGACTCTCCATGTTGTTTTCCATAATGGCTGCACCAAACTGCTTTCCCACTGGTAGGGTAGGAGGGTTCCGTTTTCTCCACATCCTCTCCAGCATTTTTCCTTTGTGGACTTTTGAATGATGGCCATTTGACTGATTGATTAGATACTTCAATGTAGTTTTGACTTGCAATTCTCTGATAATTAGAAATGTTGAGTATTTTTCATAGGTCTATCAGCCATTTGTATGTGTTCTTTGGAGAATTACTTGTTTAGGTCTTCTGCTTTTTTTGAATTGGGTTGTTCGATTTGTTTGTTTGTTTGTTTGTTTATATTTCTTATTGAGTTTTATGAGCTGTTCACATAGTCTGAAAATATGTCCTGGTCAGTCTCATATTTTCTCCCATTCTGTAGGTTGATTTTTTGTTTTGCTTATGGTTTCCTTTGCTGTGCAAATGCTTAAAAGTTTAATTAGGTCCCATTTGTTTATTGTTGCTTTTATTTCTAATGCTTGATTCGATTGCCCAAGCAAAATTTTGTTAAGATGTATTTTGGAAAATGTTTAGTGTAGGTTTTCTTATAAGAGGTTCATTGTGTCCTGTCATGTGTTTAAGTCCTTAAGCCATTTTGAGTTTATTCTTATTTTTGTGTATTGAGTGTGGGAATGATCTAACTTCATTTATTTACATGCAGCTCTCCAGTTTTCCCAACACCATTTGCTGAAGAGACAGCCTTTATTTCATTGTATGTTCTTGTCTCCTATGTCAAAGATTAATTGACCTAAGCTTTGTGGGTCTATTTCTGGGCTTCCTATTCTGTTCCATTGATCCAAATATCTGTATTTGTATAGATACCATGCTGTTTGGATTACTATATCTCTGTAGTACTTTCTGAAATCTGTGAGACTTCAGCTTTATTCCTCCAGCTTCATTCCTTTTTTTCATCAATGCTTTTGCAATTTTAAGTTTTTTGGGGCATGCCATGTATAATTTAGGATTATTCATTCTAGCTCTGTGAAGAATGTAATTTTATAGAGATCACATTTTTTCTGTAGATTGCTTTGCGTACTATGGCCGTTTAAAAAGTACAATTTTTTCCAATCCAAGAACATAATATATCTTTCCATTTCTTTAAATCATCTTTAATTGCCTTAGTCTATATTATGTAGTTTTCTGCATATAAGTCATTCACTTCCTTGGTCAGATGTAGTCCCATATATTGTATTGTATTGTATTGTATTGTATTGTATTGTATTGTATTGTATTGTATTGTATTGTATTGTATGGTATTGTATTGCATTGTATTGTATTTTGTTGTGTTGTGTTGTGTTGTGTTGTGTTGTATTGTATTGTATTGTATTATTATTTATTTAATTTTTAATTTTGGATGCTATTTTAAAAGTGATTGTTTCTTTACTTTCCATTTTTGTTATTTTATATTTAGTGTAAAGGAATGCCATTGATTTCTCTATGATAATCTTATATCCTGCCACTAGAGAATTGATGAATATTTTATTAGCTCTAGTGGTTTTTATGTGTAGCCTTTAGGGCTTTCTATTTATAGTATTATGTCATTCACACTTAATGATAATTTTACCACTTCTCTTCCCATTTGGATCCCTTTTATTTCTTTTCCCTGTCTAATTGCTATGGGTAGGACATCCAATAGTATATTCAGTAGAAGTGATGAGAGTGGACATCCTTGACTTGTTGCAGATTTTATCAGGAAGACTTTCAACTTTTCACCATTTAGTATTATACTGCCTGTGGAATTGTCATCAATAGTTTTTAATACATTGATCTCTGTTTCCTCTATATCCACTTTGGTTAGTTTTTATCATAAATATGTGTTGAATTTTATCAAATGTTTTTCCTGTATCTGTTGAGGTGTTTATGAGATTTTTGTTCTTTCTCTGGTTGCTGTATCATGTTGGTTGATTTGCAAATGTTGAACCACCCTGTGTCTGTGGGGTGAACCCAAATTAGTCATGAAGTATAATGTCTTTTATTTGCTTCTGGATTCTGTTTGCTAATATTTTATTGGGGATTTTTGCATCTATCTTCATCAAAGTTATTGGCTTATAGCTTTCTTTGTTGGTAGTGTCTTTGTCTGGCTTTAGTATCAGGGTGATGGTGGCCCCATAGTAGGAGTTTGGAAGTACTTCATCCTTTTCAGTCTTTTGGAAGTGTTTGAGAAGGACCGGTATGAGTTGTTCTTTCTATGTTTCATATAGATTTTCTGTGACTGGTCCTGGACTTTTGCTGGCAGGAAAGATTTTTTTATTGATGATTCTATTTCACTTCTAGTGATTGGTCTGTTCAAATGCTCTTTTTCTTCTTGATTCAATTTTGCTGGAATGTATGTAACCAGAAACTTGTCCGGTTTTTTTTCTACATTGTCCAATTTGTTTCCATACAGTTGTTCCTGGTATTCTCATGACTTTTGTGTATTTCTGTGATGTTGCTTTTAATATTTCCATTTTTATTTCTTATCTTGTTTATTTGTATGTTCTCTTTTCTTTTTGGTGAGCCTGCTCAGATGTTTGTGAATTTTGTTTACTCTTTCTAAGAAAAAAGCTCTTATTTTAATAGATTTTTTCTATTTTTTTAAACTCTATTTCATTTGTTTCCTTGCTGATCTTTATGATTTCTTTCCTTCTGCTGACATCATGTGATATTTGTTCTTCTTTTCCTAATTCTCTTAGATGATAGGTTAGGTTGTTTATTTGAGATTGTTCTTTTTTGATGAAATCATCTGTTGCTATGAACATCCCTCTTAGGATTGCTTTTGCTTCATCCCATAGATTTGTATGGTTGCCTTTTCATTGTCATCTTTCTGAGGGTTATTAAAATATTTCTTCTTTATTTATTCATTGACACATTGACACTTTAGTAGCATGTTGTTTAGTTTCAAACTGTTACTTATTTCTCATTTATGCTTTCCTTCTCTTGTAGTGTTCTTGTCTAGTTCTGGGGATATTCTTATCTGTTTTTGGTATCAGGCCCTTGCTGACCTTGTAAAATTTAATGGTTGTGAATGTCAAACTTTCTTCTCACCCCTGTATTATTTTTTTCTTTTTGAAGAATATGAGGAGAATTGATATCAATTCTTTTTAAAATATTTAGATATCACCCATAATATCATCTGATCCAGTGTTTCTCTATATTGGGTGGTTTCATTACTGATTCAATTTTCTTTGTTTTTATGTCTCATCCGATTTTCTATTTCTTCAAGGTTTAGTCTTGGTAAATACTATGTTTTAGGGATTTCTATTCTAGGTTGTCAAATTTCTTGCTTGTTCATAATTGTGTCTGTAATCCTTTGTATTTCTGTGGTATCATTCATAATATCATGTCTTTCATGTGTAATTTTATTTTTCTGAGCCCTGTATTGTTTTGCCCTTGATAAATCTAGCTTAAAACAATTTGTTTGCCTTTCCAAAAAGCCACCTGTTATTTTTGCTGATTCCCTTTTTTGTGTTGTTCCTGATATCTATTTCATTTATTTCTGCTGTGATCAGTATTATGTCCTACTTTCTGAAATATTTGGACTTAGTTTTTTGTTGTTGTTGCTTGTAGTTTTGGTTTTGCTTTGTTTTGTTTTGTTTCTGGCATAGGTTGGTTATCTATTTGAGAGTTTTTTTTTCTTAGTTACAAATTTCTTGCAGTAAACTACTCTCACAGAACTGCTATTATTCCACATTCTAAGTTTAGATTGTTGTATTTCCACTATCATATATTTCAAGTTTAAAACCATTTTTACTCTTCTGGTGTCTTCTGTTTTGACCTATTATTTTTGCAGAAGTGTGTTGTTTAATTTTTACATAAGTTTGAAGTTTTCACTTTTCATTCTGTTAATGAATTCCCATACATACAACAGTGTTTGGAAATATAATTTGTATGATTTTTCAGTTTTCCAAAATTTGCTGAAACTAGTTTTTTTTTTTTTTTTTTACTTAATATCAGATCTTATCCTTGAGAATGCGTCATGGGTGCCTTAGATGCAATATTCCTTTATATCTAACTTCTGTCTATATGGTCCATCCTTTGTTGAAAGGAGGCTGTTTTAATTCTTGGGCTACAATTGTATTTCTTCCTATTGCTTCCTTCATGTCTTTGGTATTTTGTTAATATATTCAGATGATCTGATACTTTGTTCATAAATATTTACAATTATTGGATATCCTTGATGAACTCACCATTTTATTGGTAAAGTGGCATTGTTTTCCCTTCTTGTGCTTCTGCCTCTAGTCTTCTTTTCTAGTGTAACTGTAGCCACTACTGCTGTATTTTGGGTTTTACCTGCACAGAATATCTCTTTCCAGTCATTCTCTTTGAGCTTGTTTGTATCCTCAAAGCTGAAGTGAACCTCTTCTCAGTGGTGCAGAGTTGTGTCTGTTCTTTTCCCGTGTTTATACACTCAGTATTCTTATCTAATTTATGCTTTTTGATTGGAGCATCTAAACTCTTAACATTTTAAACTATTAAGAATATGTAAGAATTTTGCATTGGCATCTTTTTTTTTATCATTTTTTGATTGTTTTGTTATTCTATCTTTGTCCACCTCTTGTGCTGTCTTTCTGTGTGAATTGATGACTATCTACAGTGCTATGCTTTTATTTTCTTCTCTTTTTCTTGTGTGCATCACTTATAGTTTGTGCTTCTCTCTGTGTGTGTTACCCTGAGTTTTTCTTGAAATTGCTTACAGACGTAATGGTCTATATTAAGCCGATAGCAAATTAATCTTGACCTTATACAAAACCTCTTCCAGCTCTCCCCCACATTTTATGCTTTTCATGTCACAATGTGTATACTTTAATATTGTGTATCCATTACCAAGTTGCTGTAGAAATGGTTATTTTAATAATTATTTATTTAAGCTTCATAATTGGCTAAAACACCATCATGTTACAGTTAGAGTATTCACTATCTGACTGTACACTAACCTTTACCAATGTGTTGTCTATTTCACTTGTTTTCAAGTTACTAATTAACATTCTCTCATTCCAACTCAAAGAACTCCTTTTAACATTTCTTTTTGGAAAGTCTTGAAACAAAGAATTGACTACTGGATGGTCACTGTATATAGCTAATCATAGCATCGACTGTTTATCCAAATCCATAGTGTCCACTCAGTGCAAGAATCACAGGTTTAGAGATGCCAGTGGCCTTAGGCAAGTGTACACAACTACATCAAAGAGGTCAATCCATGTCTATTACTTGGAACATTCTGATTTGTATAAAGGCGAAGAGTAATCCTTCTAACAATATATGTCAATAATGTTCCCTAAATTGTTTTTACTTTTTATGTTTAGATTTTTATTTTCTAATTGCCCTGATGATTGAAGATTATTTGTGGGTATAATGTTTTAATGAACACTCCTATTTTTTTTTTAAAGCAAGTGGCTTATTTCTGCTGTAAAGTAGTTCCTGGTTCTGAGTCCACAAACAAAATAATGTCAAAATGAGTATTAATCTTTGTTATTAATTTCATAATTCTTATCCAACTAAGGTGTTCTTGGTGTCAGCACCTTACTTTGATAACATTCAGTTCATCCACTAAACATGCAGATGATAATTAAACAGAGTGAATCGCCTAAAGATGGAGGTAAATCTATATTTTTTGAACTTCTGCAAATGACATTACAGTATTTCCTGAGGTATGCTGTTTTCCTGCAGTGGTTTTTTGACATTTACAAGACTTACAAGAAGTAATTCAGTCAGATATATTGTGGATATGAGGGCAGAATCCATTGCCTGTATTTCCTTATCTCCAGTATGCTCATGTGCTGATTGTGTTGGGGGAAAGTGTGTCAAATGACTGGAGGCTATAGGCAGTTCTCTTGGCCAGATGCATGATTTGATAAGTGTTTGGTGCCCTTTTGTATTCACTTGTCATTTTCATTGTGACACATTTGCTGCATTACATATGCTATCTATCAGGAATAAAGGCAGATGAATCATTTGAATTGAGAACATATTAGGACTATGTTGTTAGCTACATATTTATCAGCCATGCAGACGTATTATTCTTAAAATTCAGGGTAGAAATTACACATCCATCGGTAATACGAATACCTGCAAAGGTCAAGAATCCATGGTATTTCCAGGTTATAATAAGTATATGATAGACCCCAAAGGCATCTTTGGAAGCAGTATAAGTTGTGGTAAATTTTGCTAATGTGCAAGTCCTCATAAGAGTTGTGAGCTCAGTAATGGGATAATTTCCCAATGGGCAATGAGTATGTCTCTATTGTATTATGAGAGGGTGTGTAACTTATGTTGTTATTTCCAGAAACTAAACTTACAGGAGCCATCAAAAAATAAAAGTAAGTCTGGATTGTCCAAGGGGGTATCAGTAATATGCTCATGACTTTGAGACCAATTCTATTGTTGCATATTAATTGTTGTGTGGTGTAGGGCTTTCCATCATCAGGTACAGATATTGGAGTAGTTAGATTCAAAGTGTTTCATCAGGATAAGATATGGAGTTAATTGGCTTATAGGGAAATTTTATAGGTGGTGTGCCATTATATAGAGAGATTCTGCATCTTATAAATTTGTGAGAAAGCAGACATTGGGGGAACTTAAGAGTGAATAGCTAACATGATAGTTCTGGCTTTGTCCATTGGGGCAGGAGTTGTGGCCTCACAAACAGGCATGAGCACATTCCTGCTGGCAGAAGGCTTAACTGGTATGAGAAATCTGCTATTAGAAATATCAGAGAGGCAAAGTTTGCACTAGAATACCTGCAGCAATTCCATTACATTTACGGAGGTATATGTTAAAAAGTTTATATATATTGGCTAAATTAAGAATGAAGAGTGTGGCAGTGATAATTTTGTCTTCAAAGGAGGACAGGGCTCCTGATGGCCTGATATAAGCTCTGGGGTAGCATCGGTGAGGAGGGGCATATAGAGGTTTAGCAAGGTCAGTGAAATTATAAGTCCATTGGCAACAATAGCCAACAGCACATAGAAATGCATGTAACTTTTCCTTTTTCTTTTCAGAGAGGTATAAAAAAAGTGATTCAAGGCATTTTGGGGTAAGTATTGAAATGTCCTGGGGTCTCTCATATTTTCAGTGGATGACAATATGTTTTACCCACTGAATGGTAGATGGGAGGGTTTATTGCTTTGTTTAGCTACTGCCCAAGTGAGAATGAATAAGTCTATAAGAGCACCCAGCAGAGTGTGATTAAAGAGTGAAAGGTTACCAATATACCAGAGAAGAGTGTATTGCTACAGTCTAAGTTGTCTTTAAGGATTTGGAAAAACATTGAGAGGGATTCATAATAGCTTATTGGTATGCAAATTAATTCCCTGCATATCAATTCTTTCTTCTAAATATAAATACAAAGAGAAATTTTCAAATCATATTGCAATGGGATTGAAAAGCAAGTTGAGCAGAGTTCAAATATTGTAAGCCAGCATGCATCACCAAGAATTGAAGTAACAATGCCAGCTATATTAGGGACTGTAGGGTGGCAAGGAAATACAAAAGGACTTATGACTCCTAGCACTTGTTAAAATTCATAGATCTAGTTCCCTTTAGAGTCAAATTTCCTTTCTTGATTTACTTTAAGATTTGTATACTGCTGGGCAAGATGGGAAGTGTAGGGACACCTACTGAAATAAAGAAGACTGTTACAACATCAATTTCTTCTCTTCATCTTGAGAGAGGGGTATCGGGCCACAGATGATAAAGGTTTGTTCTTTTTCCATGCACCATATATGAGTTCTACACTTAATCTAACTTGTGTGTGAGACCTAAAGTTTAAATGGGAAATCGTTTAAGATTGGGTACTTCTCAGAAGACTTAAAATTGAGCAAGACCTCCACTAGGGAACAATGTGGAGTTTGAGGTTGTTCTGAGGTCAGGGATATAAAAGCAAAATTCTTATTACGTGGTATGATGGAATTAAATTTATATAACACATTTATTCCTAAAAAACTTTCAGTGAGGAGTCAGGAGCTACAAATGTTACTGAATTCAGGTTTGGCTTCCTGTCACTCAAGAATACTATACAGAGGGCAACTGTTGTATGAAAGGGGAGATAGTTTAATCACGGACACAGCAATCCTGGGGAGAAGGTGAAATCGTGTCCAAGGAACCAAAACCCAACTCCCAACTCCCTAGATTTTACTTAGAATTTACATATAAAAAGGGAAAGTGGCTACATGCTTGGGTGTGGATCATCTATTTTCAGAGATGATTTTCTCCATCTCATGGTTCCAAGTAGCTACCAGGACTCACTTGTGGTTGGAACATTATCTGATCCAACAGCCTTTGACCAGCTGCAGAGCCCCACAAGAACCTGATAGACTTCAATTCTCCCTATCCCCCTTTTTTTTGCCACTCCTAAGTCTTGAGGAGGAGCAGTTGAAGAAGACAAAAGGGAGTAAAATTTTGCTTAGAGAAATTAACCACAACCTTAGCAGAAGAATTCAGTTTTAATTCCCATTTCTATTTCAACTTCTCAATTTTGAGAATGTGGGAAAACAACCATTCTGGTTACTTCCTGCTGAAATGGGTATAGTCCTTCTGAGTTTTGGGAATTGACCAGACATGGAAATGTTCCGTAGTTTTAATTGTAACATCAGTATTTTTTATTAGAAAAATATTAACTCTTTCCTTCATTGCTTTGTCTTAGCACTTGGACAAATATTTGAAAATTAATAGACACATTACAATGAGTATAATAGTCAAAACACATATTTGTATTATTCTCCAAAAGTGTATTTTTCCCCTAAGTTGTTAAAGCAGATATACAACATATGTTTATTAGGTCACAAGTGGGCTGATTTGCCTAGCCTAGAGTATAAAATAAATTATGTATAAATCAGAATACTTCAATCTGTAAAACTTTCTTCCATCCTTTCCCCCTTTTGGGTTGCAAACCTTTAGATAGAGAGCAGTGATAATTAAAATAATTGTTCCTCAATGCAATGGGGTTTGCCTACCTGTCTGGGGTCTATCATGTCCATAGGTGCTAGCCCTATGTTTCAAACATAACAAACATGTGTAGAGGTATGTTGATGAGAATATATTTTCTATACTATACACTTTATGAATTAAATCAAATCTTCACATAGACGTGTCCTTCATGTAGACAAAGCAAGCAGTGATTCATTTCATGATTATCTATACTCTAATAAGTTTACTAAGAATATTTTCTCCTCTTATGTATTGGGACAAAATTCTAGTTAATATAATAACTCCCATTTTGTGAAGTGTCTGGACATGACTCATAGAACATTTGATTTACACCCAAAGATAAATTGCAGACATAAGCTTCAGAAACACTCTGAGTGTCTTGTTAGTAATTTAATTAAAATTTACAGTTATGTAGCAAGACAATGGGAAACTATCTGGGACGTGAGTTTTAGACAGAAAACACAGACATGAGTTAAAGATTCAGAATTTGTTTTCCATTGAAACATAGTCATTTTCTCTCTAAAGTTACCCTCATTTTTTTCTTTACCAAACATGGCCAGATTAAGATTATCTTGTTTGCAACTGAATTCTAATTTCAGTAAACATAGCTTGACTACTCATGCAAGTGTAGTTAATCAGATAGGCTCTTTTCAATTGGTTGTGATAAAACATTTCATAAGAGTCTCAAGCTGAAGTTTTAAAAGGCTTCTTATAGCCAGGAGTGCCATACCATGTCAGATTTTACCTTAAAGTTGTAAGTAAATTCTTCCATTTCTAAGGTCCCCAAAATAACAACAGTCAGAAAGTGGTATCATTATTTATCTGATAAAGTGATGGAAGTTACTAGTTTCCAATTTCTAGATAAATCAGGTCAGGGAGAGTAGATAGTTGTTTCCATTTTAATTAAAAGGGTGTAATTTTCTAAATTCATGATTAGCACAAGGAGATGGTTTTCCTTATATCTGGAAGACACAGATTAAGCCAGTAATATATTGGACAAAGCGTATTAAAAATAATAAAACCATGACATTAACTTATTTAATCCCATGTAACTAATCTTTGCTAAATTTATATGAAGACATAGGTGTTTCCATTAGGATCATTTAATCTCTTGCCCACTTCAGCAGTATGATCTGAAGTCATCAGAAACTTATATTTATTGAACAGTCTTTTCTATATATCTTGTTGAAGATGAAGCATTTTGTAAATCAATGTCCATCTTTGATTTAAAAATTTAAAAGTCACAGTTAAACATCTGATCTCAATGTAATTGACAAAGGAACTTTGCTACAATAGCTAGAATTATGACCAATAACACTATATAAGTACATAATCAAATTTTAGGAACTTTGTATCATTTTTAGAACACTTGTATTAATGATACTTATCCACACAGTATAACTTAAGAATATTTATTACTATTGCTTGACAATGTATTCTGTGTAATTTAATCTTACCAGAAAAGGAAAAAACAAAGTTTATTTAGTTTAACATTTCTCTCCAAGATGGGTCAGGGGCCCTCTATAAACTCCGAAAGCTAGCTGGAGGTCAAACGGGCTTTAATTAGAACTTGATATTTGGAAAGTTTGCAAAAATATGAAAAGTTTAAAAATGCTTGGGCAAAAGGAATCAAGTCACTGTGAAACAATGATTATTTAATCAAACAGACTAAATGTTACAAAAGAAAATATAGGTCACTTCGAAGCAAAAACCTCCCCACAATTGTCATCAAATGCAATATTTCACGAAAATTTTCTTCCCTTAACAGAAAGCAAAAACAAAACTCCAGTCTTGCACAAGCTTACTTTTGACAACATGCATTTACTTACTTTAGATTAATGTAATCGTCGCCAGTCTTGACCTCCCAGAAAACTCTTTTCTGAAGGTTCATTTTTCCATAAAACTTCTAATATTTTCTGTAACCATATTAGTTTGTCGCGATTCTTTTTTTCTCCATTTAAAAACTACCAGATCTGTGACCAAATTACTTACTCTTCCTTTAACAAAATGTGACTTCCTTGCTCACAATTTATCTTAATGAAACATAATGAAACATCTTGGTTGTCTAATATATGCTGAATTTCTAAAAATCTAGTATCTTAAGTTACATATTTAAATTAGAATTATCAACTCTTAAAAACTTGATTTCTAGATAAAACTTTAGCGTAAGCACTTCTACTTTCACATTAACATTCTGTCAATATACACAAATAAATACCAATCAATAATAATTTCTAAAACTATGTACTTTCATATAGAAAACATCCTGCACCAATTATATTTACTAATAATCCTAAAGTCCTGTAGTTCCTTTGCAAAACAAAGTCTGTTTTCATTAATTAATTTTTCTGTATCTTATTTTATTTTGGAGTGAATTAGCTATTCAATAAACTATCATATAATTTATTACAAATCTAAAATGTCAATTTATGAAATACCTGCTGGTTTATTTTTAAGTAGATACACCTAAAACATAATTACTCTTAAAGAGTTTACCCCAAAACTCATATCTACTTTACACTGTATTGACTTGTGAAAATTCCTTTCAGAGCAACATTTTTCTTGACAAATTTCAAATAGTTATAAGAAACTATTTGACTTCTATTGACATTAGGTAACATAAAAGTAGTATACTTATTATACTTAGGGTTGATGACTCTAAATAAATGTCTGTATTAATTAACTAAATAAACTTACCTTAATAATGGACATTTGCAGTTTCATATTTCTGACAATTTATATAAGCACTTAATTTCCTTAAAGCATATTAAATTGAGCTTATATAAATATTATCTTTGTAGACCATTCAAAGATAAATATGTCTATTTTTAATGCACATGAAGACCTATAGACAGACAAAAATGTGTGATTTCATAGTATCATTTTAAAACATAGCCATGAAGTACGCTTTATAATCTAAAGCTAATTAATTTATAAGTAACAGTTAGAAATAGTTAAATTTAAAATGGACATTTCCCCCTCATTTTCTGTCAGGCTCAGGGATTAGAGATGGTCTACATAAGATAAATGTCCCTGAGAGCCCTGGTAGAATATCTGCATCTCAAAGTCCAAGGAGAGAAAAATAAGTTCTCCTAGATGAACTGGTTCCGTTAGGGTCAGAAATCTGAAAAGAACTTTTATAAACACATATATCTCAAAGGCATGTGCAAAAAGAACTCATTTCAAAATCTGTTTCCAGATTCTAAAGAATATTTTTATCCCATAGTGTTAAAAATTATTTTCTTCTCTGTCATGGAAGTACACTTACATTTCTGCTAATCTGCCAAAAATCATTCCCAAGGGACTTGAGAGGAGAAGTTTATATTTCCCCCAAACTGGATAGGTTTGCAGCCATTTTCTTTTGCTTCAAATGACTCATTTTCAAACAAACAAATTCTCCTGTTATTGGGACTGGTCACCACTGAGCAACTTTACACCTCAATTGGTACCAACAATTTTTCAAGTTCAAATGGCACAAGTGTCCATTAGTAAGAAAGAAGGCTACCAGCTGTCACTGATAGACTTACTCAGAAAGGAGTATGCCTACTTCTTAAAGAAGCATATTTCCTTTTTCAACCAAAATGAAAGTAGGCTATTTGTGCCAAATTGGTGATAGAGATGGACAGTCTCTGAGACAAATGGTTTAGGCAGCTCCTGGAATGACCCCCAAATTCTCCCTCTCCAGGCTGGCAAGCCATGAGCAGCAGAGTTCCCCTTGGTTCCAACAGAATATTTCTGTGATTCTAGATGTGGGGGGAAATGTTAGGAATCACAGGGATAAGTATATCCAGGCTGGCTCAAAAAAAAATTGTTATTAATCTTAGGTTTGAATGCTTGCTGCTCAAGAATCCAATACTAGAAGACAAGTGTCAAGTAAAAAGTAGAATAGCTTTATTAAGGAAGCAAGAAATCCTTGGAAAAGTAGACTCATGTCCCAAAAAGCAAATTCCCAATGTACTAAGTATTGCTTGGAGATTATTCAGCAGAAAGAGAAAGAGGTTCCATTTGAGATTGGGGTAATTTCAGAGATGATTGTCTTCATCAAATGGTTCTAAGTAGCTACCTGGTTTTGCTTGCAGTTGGAATATTATCTGAGTCATCATTCTCTATTCCACCTGGAGTGCCCCAAAGGGCCCTGCTTGATCTCAGTTAAAAATATAATAATATGGTGGGCATTTGATAAGACTCAAAAATATTAGGGTAACCTGAGATATAGACCCATTAAAAAGGGCCCACAAGGTGATTTATACTGATTGGGATAAGAGGTAGTAGAATGAGGTAAATCCTCTTAGTAGATGGCAGAGAAAATTATAGTGATGTCAACTAAGAAATTCAGTTTCTCCGTTTGCACTGTTAGGGGGAATGTAAACTGGTGCAGGCACAATGGAAAATGATGTGAAATTTCCTCAAAATAAGTGAAAAACATATTTACCGTAGGAAACAGCTATTCTACTTCTGGGAATCAAAGAAAAGAAAAATGCTAACTCAAAAAGATATCTGCACACTCATATTCATAGCAACAGTAGTTGAAATAGCTAAAATATTGATGCAACTTAAGTGTATAATTAATTACACTAGCCATAAAATCCAGGGAAGACTTGCTCTTTCAATTCAACAACATGCATGGAATTTGAATGCATTGTGCTATCTAGATTATTAGAGTAAAACAGATATTATGTGACTTCATTTATGTGTGGAATTTAAGACAAACCAAACTAAAAGAAATCAGCCCAAACTCATAGAAAAAGAGATCAGACTTGACTACCAGAGGTGGGCTATAATGGGAGATGGAATTGCAGGAAAGTCATCCAAAATACCAATTTCTAATTGTAGGATAAATAATTCCTGGGAATCTAATATACATCATGAAGACTATAGTTAATGCTGCTGTAATATATGGATGTGCAAGGAAAATATTGCCTGCCATTATATTAAACAGCAATGTTGTCTGCCATTAAGGCTTTAGCCACCACAGTCAATTTCTGTCTTGGTACACTCTGCAGGGAATTGATGTTGGACAAAAAAATTACTTTCAGTTTTCTGGATACTGGACCTAGATAGCTAAGATAAAATTGTAAAGAAAAATTTCATAGTAGGAGACCAAGACAGTGGAGTAGAAAAATGCTCGTAGCTCACTCTCTCCCACAAATACACCAAGACTCACATCCACAGATCCACTCTGCCAACAAGCAGCTCCTGCAAAACTCCGAGAGAACATCATCGTCTTCAAAAGACAGAGATGCCAAAAATCCTGTAGGAGAAAACAAACAAAAAAAAGAACAAAAGTCCAAACAGTGTGGGACGGGTCCCGTGGGGAGGGAGCAGCAAAGGAGGGCAAATGCTTATTCACTGAACCTACCCCTTTCCAACAGAGAGGCCAGCAGGACGGAGGGGAAGCCTCCAAGTTTTGGATCTGTAGAGAGCATCCATTGACCTACAGAAATAAGTTAAACTGTCACAGAGGGTCCCCAAGACACCCAGCATGAGATGCAGGCTTGCAGCTGGGGCTGGGCCAAGCTGCCTGAGCCAGAAGGAGGGCTGGGCACTGATGCAACCCTGAGGGACTGCATGGGTGCACAGAGCAGAACAACCTGTACCCTCCATAAAACAACACAGCTGATGTGACCTGAGGGGAGGAATGCATACCCCATCTCTGAAAACCCACAGAAAGATTTAGGTGGGGCTCAGGCACAGGTGTGGGCAAAGGTGAAACCTGAATCCACACCTAAGGGCTTATCAGCCTCAAAGGCCAGACAGTCTTTTCCACAGCCCAAGGCAGATAGGATCCTTCCTGGTCCCTCAGAGAACTTGCTCCACCAAAAGAAACAAGGAGCTTGGTTTTGGCATGGAGCAGGGGCAGGGCTGTTCCTCCATCTCCCCCAAGCCCACCTACAGAGCACCAACCCAAGGCAGAGCATGCAGTGGCACAGAGATGCTGAGCGACTGGCCCCAGGAGAGGGCCACAGGTCCCCACATTTCCATCAGGAATGCAGCCCATGACCATGGTGTTATGAGGGGGCATGACCCACCCTCCTACCAGGCCAGTCTTCAACATCTGACCATGGCATCGGGAGGAACAGTGAGCCACCAACCCTCAGTAAAGGAATGCTGCACCTAACCAAGTGTTGGGAGGAGACGTGATTTGCTTGCTTACAGGCACTGGGAGCAGCACACATGAGGAAGCCAATGGAGGGCCACTGGAAACAGCAAGCTGAGCTCCCAAAACAGGGCGAAGACAGAAAGACTTCACATTAAGATTACAAAGTCTCCAGGAGAACACCACCTCCCTCCATTTTTTTAAAATCTGTTTTTAACTGTTACATTTTCTATTACCCTTTTAATTTTTACTTCTTAAACAGTATCAACCCTTTCTAAATTGAAAAAAAATATTTTTATTAATAGTATTTTAAAAATTCACATCATATCATTTTATTCTCTTGGTTTTAATGTCCTGTTATTGATTATATACAGGTTTTAAATACATTTTCCCCCTTTTCCTCCTTTTTTAAATGTTTTCAAAAGATCTGAACCCGATTGCTATTCTGCTTCTACTTGATCTTCTATTATTCATTATATACTCTTTCCAAAGCCTTTTTCACCCTTCTTTTAAGATTCACCTTGTCTCTCTTTTTTTTTTTCCAGATTTATTCCTACATAGGCATTAGATAGATAAATAAATAAACTCTGTAAGGACCACAATAGATAACTGATACTCCATAAACCAAAGTGTCAGAGAGGTATGAGCAAGATGAAGCAGTAGAAATACCATTCCCAATTAAAAGAAAGAGAGAAATCCCTGGAAAGAATGATCAATGAAATAGACATTGATAGCCTACTAGATCAAGATTTCAAAAAAGGAGTGCTAAAGTTACTGAAGGAACTAAAAGAGATAGTGTTTACTGATATAAAATATATTAAAAATGAAATGGAATCTATAAAGAAGAGCCAAGTACAATTAGTAAACTGATTGGGTGAGATGAGAACTGATCTAAAGGCTTTGCAAAGCAGACTACATAACATAGAGCAACAAATAAGTGACCTAGAAGACAAGACAACAGAAAACACCAAATGAGAACAGCTACAAGATAAACAAATAAAAACAAATGAAAATAGCATAAGGGACATATGGGAAAATATAAAGCGTGTCAACCTTCGCATAATAGAGGTCCCAGAAGGGGAAGAAAGATCAAAGGGAATTGCAAAGTTATTGGACGAAATCATGACTGAAAACTTCCCAAACATAAGAAGGATTGAGATATCCAAATAGAGAAAGCTCAGAGGGCCCCAAACAGGAATAACTCAAAGAGACCCACACCAAGACATATCATAATCAAGATGGTCAGTTTCAAGGATAAAGAAATGATCCTAAAGGCAGCAAGAGAAAAGCAAAGAGGGATTTACAAAGGAACCCCCATAAGGCTTTCAGCTGATTTCTCTGCACAAACACTACAGGCCAGAAGGGAGTGGCAAGATATATTCAAAGAGTTGAATGAAAAAAAGATGCAGCCTAGAATACTGTATCCAACAAGGCTAACTATTAGGATAGAAGGATACATAAAGAATTTCACAGACAAGCAAAACCTTCAAGAGTTTAGCAACATGAAACCCATGCTAAAATAAATACTGAAAAGTCTACTTTAAATACAAAACAGCAGGATGCTGCATAAATGAGAAACTCACAACTGGAAAGGTGATAACTCATAAATTACAAATAAAATAAACAAGAAATTGTAAAAGAAGTTATCTAAATCATTGAGAGTGGGAGAAGGAGGCAGGAAAATACAGAATATTTTTTACTTCTGTTTAAAAAGTTTTGTTCCCTGTAGGATGGGTTTGAGATCACGTTACTATCAGTTTAATAAAAACAGTTATAGTCAAGGGCTAATAGACTTACAAAAAAGGGTAACTACAAGCCAACAACTTACAAGGAAGTGTCAAAAACTAAATAAAATCCATGACAATACAAAGGAAAATTAGCAAACCACAAAAGGAACAAAGAGGAAATACCAAAATGACCACAAAGAAAAGTTCAAAATGGAAATAGACTCATATCTATCATTAATTACTGTAAAGGTTAATTGACTAAATGGTCCAGTCAAAAGACCTAGAATGGCAGAAAGGATAATAAAGCAAGAAACTTAAATATGCTGCACACAAGATACCCACTTTAGGGAGAAGGACACATATAGGTCAAGAGTGAAAGGATGGAAAAGGATAATCCATGCAAATGAAAAAGCCAAAAAAACAGGGGTAGCAACAAAAACTTCAGTCAAAATAGACTTTAAAACAGGAGCCATAAAGAAAAATAAAGAAGGACATTTTATAATGATTAAAGAGTAATAAAAGATGAGGATATTACAATCATTAATATATATGCACCCAACATAGTAGCACCTGAGTACCTAAAACAATTACTAACAGAGGTAAAGGGGGAAATTGATGGGAATATAGTCATAGCTGGAGATTGTAACTCTGCATTAACATCATTAGACATATCTTCCAGACAGAAAATAAATAAAGCAACAGATAATTTAAGTAATACAACAGAAATATTAGATTTGGTGGATACTTTCAGAGCATTAAGCCCCCCCCAAATAGGATATACATTCTTCTCAAGTGCACATAGAACACTTCCAGGATTGATTATGTACTTGGGAACAAAAGAAATCTCAGCCACTTTAAGAAGATAGAAATTATCTCAAGCATCTTTACTGACCACAATACCATGAACCCAGAAATCAACAACAGAGGAACAAAGGGGAAAAAAAGGAAAGCTTGGTGATTAAGCAATACGCTATTAAGAAAAAAATGGGTCAATGAGGAAATCAAAGCTGAATTTAAAAATATCTTGAAACAAATGAAAATGAAAACACAACCACACAAAATTTATGGGATGCAGCAAAGGCAGTGCTAAGAGGAAAGTTTATAGTGATACAGGTCTTCCTCAAAAAAAGAATAACAATTTCAAATAAACAATTTAACCCACCAGCTAAAAGAACTAGAACAAGAACAAAAAACCCAAAAGGCAACAGAAGGAAGGAAATTATAATGATTGGTGGGAAATAAATAAAATAGATATCAAAAATACCACAGAAAAAAATCATTCAAACCAAAAGGTGGGTTTTTGAAAAAGTAAATAAAATCGACAAACCTCTGGCCAAACTCACAAAGAAGAAAAAAGAGAGGGCACAAACTAGCAAAATAAAAATGAAAATGGAGAAATTACAGGAAATAAAATAGAAAGACAGAATATCATATGAGAATATTATGAAAAACTATATGAAGCTAAAATGGATAACCTAGAAGAGATGGACAAGTTTCTGGAAACATACAGTCCACCAAGACTGAATCAGGAAGAAACCAACCACTTGAACATACTCACTAGAAATGAAATTGAAGTAGCAATAAAAAAAACCCCTACAAATAGAAGTCCAGGACTGGATGGCTTCATAGGAGAATTCTAAAAAAACACACAATGAAGAATTCGTACCAGTCTGTCTCAAGCTCTTCCAGAAGATTGAATAGGAGGGAATACTCCCAAGCATATTCCATGAAGTCACCATCACTCTGATACCAAAGCCAGGCAGTGACACTACCAAAATAGACAATTCTAGGGCAACATCACTGATGAACATAGATGCCAAAATCCTCACTGAAATACTAGCAAGTAGAATTCAACAACACATAAAAATGGTTATACCTCATGACCAAGTGGGTACATCCCAAGACACAATGGGGGTTCAACATATGCAAATTGATCAATGTAATACTTCCATCAACAAGAGAAAGGACAGGAACCACATGATCATCTCAATAGATGCAAAAAAGCATTTGATAAAATTCAACATCTATTTATGATAAAAAACTCTCACCAAAGCGGGCATAAAGGGAAAATATCTCAACATAATAAAAGCTATATATGATAAACCTACAGCCAACAAAGTACTCAATGGTGAAAAATTCAAAAGCTTCCCAATAAAATCTGGGACAAGACAAGGATGCCCACTATCACCACTCCTATTTAACATAGGCTTGGAAGCCCTAGCCACAGCAATCAGGTAAGAGACATAAAGAAAAGGGATTCAAATTGGAAGAGAAGAGGTAAAATTTTTACTATATGCCAATGACATGTTACTATATATAGAAAACCTTAAAAGATCACACAAATGCTACTAGAGCTGAACGAGGAAATCAGTAAAGTAGCAGGTTACAAGATTAACGTTCAAAACTCAGTTGCATTTCTTTACACTAATGATGAATCAATAGAAAAAGAAAGTAAAGAAACAATCTCCTTTAAAAGAGTACCCAAAGTAATAAAATATCTAGAAATAAATCTAACCAAGGAGGTGAAAGAATTGTACACAGAAAACTATATACCGTTGATGAAGGAAGTTAAAGAAGACATTCAGAAATGGAAAGATATCTCATGCTCTAGGATTCGAAAAGTCAATACTGTTAAAATGGTCACACTGCCCAGGCAATCTACAGATTTAATGCAATCCCTATCAAATTACCCAGGACATGTTTCACAGAACTAGAACAAATAATAATAAAGTTTATATGGATCCTTCAAAGACCAAGAAATGCCAAAGCATTACTAAAGAGAAAGAAAGAGGCTGGAGAAACACCATTTTCAGGCTTTAGACAATACTATAGAGTTACAGTCATCAAGAAAGAATGGTATTGGTACAAAAACAGACATATAGAACATTGGAACATAAATGAACTCACAAATTTTGGTCAACTAATCTTTGACAAAGGAGGCAAGAGTTTACAATGGAATAAAGACAGTCTTTTCAGCAAATGGTTTTGGGAAAACTGGACAGCAGTATGTAAAGTAAGAAAGATAGAACACTCCCTTACCCCATACACAAAAATAAACTCAAAATGGATCAAAGACTTAAACATAAGACAAGACTAAATAAAACTCCTAGAAGAAAATACAAGCAAAATATTATCTGACATACATCCCAAAAATGTTCTCCTAGAGCAGTCTACTCAAGCAATAGAAATAAAAGGAAGAATAAACAAATGAGACCTAATGAAACTTACAAACTTCTTCACAGCAAAGGAAAACATAAGTAAAACATACGGACAACCAATGCAATGGAAGAAATTTTTGCAGATGAAACTAACAAAGGCTTGATCTCCAGAATATATAAACAGCTTATATGACTTAATAAGAAAAAAAATGAAAAACAAACAAGCAATTCTCCAAGGAAGAAATACAAATGACCTATAGGAAAAGAAAAAATGTTCAATATCACTAATTATCCGAAAAATGCAAATCAAAACTGCTGTGAAGTATCAGCTCACATCAGTCAGAATGGCCATCATTCAAAAATCCACAAATAGCAAATGCTGGAGAGGCTGTAGAGAAAAGGGGACCCACCTACACTGCTGGAGGAAATGTATTTTGGTACAGCCACTGTGGAAAACAGTACAGAGATTCCTCAAGACACTAGGAATAGACTTACCATGTGACCCAGGAATCACACTCCTGTGCATATATCCAAAAGAACCCTACTTCACAATGACACCTGCACTCCAATGTTCATAGCAGCACTATTTACAATAGCCAAGACATGGAGACAGCCTAAATGTCCATGAACAGATTACTGAATAAAGAAAACGTGGTATATTTATACAATGGGGTACTACTCAGCCATAAAAACTGACAACATAATGCCATTTGCAGCAACATGGATGCTCCTGGAGAATGTCATTCTAAGTGAAGTAAGCCAAGAAAAGGAAGAAAAATACCATATGAGATCATTCATATGTGGTATCTAAAAACAAAACAAAACAGAACAAAACAAAAACAAAACAAAACAAACAAACAAAAAAGGCAAAGCTTAAACTCAAAACAGAAATGAACTCATAGACATAGAATACAAACTTGTGGATGCCAAGTGGGCAGAGGAAGGGAAGGGATAGACTGGGATTTTGAAATTATAGAATAGATAAACTTGATTATACTCTATACCTCAGGGTATTATATAGAAAATCTTATGGTAGCTCACAGAGAAAAAAATGTGACAATGAATTTATATAAGTTCATGTATAACTGAAAAACTGTGCTCTACTCTGGAATTTGATACACCATTGTAAAATTATTATAAATCAATAAAAAATGTTAAAAAATAAATACAGATTAAATGTCTCTTTCTGAGATGCCAAAAAAGAAGAAGAAAAATTTCATTGAGCTCAGCATTTTTGAATCTTCCCATATATAGAAAATCAGTGAAATCACTGTAAGTCAGTGACACCCACTTTCATATCATTAGCAATAATCTTTTCATATTCAACTACATTTTCTTGTTTTCTAAGCTTTTGTTGTCAAAAACTCCTATAAATTTTAGTGTACCCATTCCATATTCAGAGCAATTTCTCAGTGCTATCTAAGAGCTTATCTCCTATGATATATTTCTCAGAATGTTCCCTGAATAAATTTTAACTCAAAACATCTAGGTTGTATATTTTCCTTTAGCCAGCCTAGAAAAATTGTTGAGAAAGAAGATAAAAAGTGTACCCTTCACAGGTTTAATTTTCTTTCACATTATATTGCATCTGTATGAAATGACAGATGTTATATTTTACAATACATGGAAATAAAAATTAACATATTTTACACCTTAAGTTTTAATACAGTTATATATGACAATTAATTCTCAGTAAAACTAGGAAAAAAGGGAGAAATCCATGCTTTTATTCTCTGCCATAATTGTTCTGCGACTGTGACAGACGTTAAGATGATAAGGTCAATTGCCTCATATAAGGGGAAATTTTGGCTTTCTGAGGTTAATGGACTCTAGGGAATTTTTTTATATTTTCTATTTTTAAAATGCAGAGCAATTGTGTTTTCAATTTTTGGTTTTTACAGTAGCTACAAACCTTTTGAGACAAACAAGATGGCTTCAGTCATTTTTGAGGAAGCTCTGACTTATTCTCAGTTATTTTTTCTGTATTCTACAAAGAAACACAATTTGCATGGCAAGGCCTATTGGAATAAATATTGTCTTCTCTCTCTCTCTCTTATTATCTCTCCCCATTTCTCTCCCTCTCTCTCTGTCTCTATCTCATCTCTAGCTCTATCTCTTCCTCTTTTTGTTTTGTTTTCCTGTAAACTAATTTTGAAGCATTGGAGACAAATTTCTGCAATAACATTGAGAAATTACTCTGCCCACTCCTTCAAGCTAATTTGGATTTATTTCTTTACATCAGGGAGAACACATTGACCAAGATGGAAAAAGAAAATTTACTTAAGTCCTTTGGCCACTGGATTTAAACTGGCCTTTGTAAAATGTGTATAAATCTCTCCACAAAAGCTTGGAGATGCTTGACCTCTTTCTAAGTAGACAATTCAAACTTAGACCTGTTGGTTTTTGAGAATTTAATCTCTATGATTGATCCTATTAGATTTGGAATATCATTCACCTGCTGAGCCATTTCTTTGTCATTTGCAAAAAGCCCTAGGAGGAGACCTGGCCATTAGTTTTCCCTGTGTGAGTGATGTTCCCAGGAGCTCATCTGGCTTGGTGTATATGTGCAGCCTAGTCATAGGTAAAAATACCCTTTCAAGCCAGGAAAGATTTCTATAAATTGTGTTATGTATAGCTACTATTATTTCTCACTCCTCTTTACATTTGGTAGAATCTTCTGAACATGGGTTTAAATGGCTTCAATACATTAAAATATCTGTGACTATCAAGTGACTTGAGTTCTTTGTGGCAGGGATCCAAGATGCTTTCAGAAAGAGCACTGCATTGGAAGGTTTGCAATTGATGCAGTCCAATTACAGAGCCCTGGGGAGTAGGTGGAGTTATAACTGACAATGAAATAATCCTCAAACTCTGTATCCTTAGACTCTGCTTGAAGATGTTTACTATCTATTAGTGGATAGGTCAGCAACCTGTATATTCTCCATTTGGAGGCACACAGCCCAGAATTCAGGTAGAAGAGTTTTCTCTATATCTTGTAAGGAAGAGAAAATAAAGGAGGCATCTGGATGATTAAAGAGTTTCCTGGAGCAGCAAGAGGAAGAGAGAGAATAAAGAAACATATAGAGAACATTGCTAACCATCAGGAAACTGCAAATCAAATCTACAATGTGATATCTCCTCTAAGAATAGCTATCATCAAAAAGAACACAAATGACAAATATAAATGAGAATGTGGAGAAAGCAAACCCCTGGAAATGGCTGGTATGAATGAAAATTGGTACACTCACTGTGGAGAACAGCTTGGAGGTTCCTCAAAAAAATTAAAAATAAAGGTAAGATGTGACCCACAAATTCCTCTCTTAGATATATATTCAAAAAACAAATATAAACACTAATTCAAAAAGATATGTGCACCGAATATTCAGAGTAATATTATTTACAATTGCCAGTATACGGAAGCAATGTAAGTGTTCATCAACAAATGAATGTCTAACAAGATATAGTATATATTTGCAATGAAATATTACTCAGGCAAAACAAAACACACAAACCAAATCAAACCAAACCAAAGAAAAGGAAACAAAACAAAATACGAACTCCCAGGACATTTTCATTTCATAGGAACTCACCATCCCCCACAGGGCCTCTCAAAAAAATACAAATAAAATTTGACCATTTTCAGCAACATGGATTGACAAGGAGGCCATAATGTTAAGTGAAATAAATCAGAAAGAGAAAGGCAAATATGATATCACATAGATGTGGAATCTAAAAAATACAACAAAGTAGTGAATATAACCAAAAATTACAGACTCACAGATATAGAAAAAAATGAGTTGTTATCAGTGGTGAAGAGGTAGACACAATATAGTTGTGAATGATTGGGAAATAAAAAGGATAGTTATAAGATAGTATCAAGGATGACTTCTTCAATGTAGGCCATATAATCAGCATTTTGTGATAACCATAAATGAAAAGTAAACTTTTAATTTGGACACAAAATTAAATTAAAGATGTTTGCTGATGAATTAGGGCCAATTTTGGGGGAGGCAGATCACGGTGCTGGGGCATATTGTGTGGTTGGAAGTGCAGTAGGTAGAGCTAAAATTTGTACAGTGTGTGTGAATGTCAACTTTTGTTATAGGTCTGATTTTTGATCTCCAGGTTTTTTGTTTTTTGTTTTGTTTTGTTTTTTTAAAAGCAGCTCTAAGCCTACACACTGTGATTTTTGCCTCCTTCTCTTAATTTGATATTCCCATAAGTACAAATACAATATTTGTTTAAAATAAGAATTCTCAAAATTTAATTTAGATATCAAAGTTTTTTCAAACTGTAATATCCATCAATTGGTCATAGATGGTTCTGAACTTAAAAGGTACACCAATTCCAAGTGTGGCACAAGTCAGAAAAAGTTTTGGTGGAAATATCTGAAGTCACATTTCTGACTTATAATAAACTTTCCTTATAAACCCAAGATGTGTCTATGGAGTGGATAAAAATGTTGTACTCCCATTATCCAAAATGGCCACTCACAAAGGCCGCCAAATAAATGAAAGATCAATGCCACAGTTGGTAAGATGGTATTTGTGATAACTCATGTTCCTGTTTCCCACAAATGTGAGATGCCTCTAATTACAGAACTGTTAACCTGTGACACAGAACAAATGATATCAGGGTAGGATTCTTTCACTTCTGGCAAGGCAATAATTTCTAAAGATTGAGATTCCTTATTAACAATCTCTACTGAGAACTAGCGTGTTGAGTCATCATTTCTTACACATTTTGTACCTCAGATTTTAACTGAACAGCTAGCTGCCAGACACAGGCCCAAGAAACAGCAAACAATGTCAGTGGGAAAAACAGCAGGACCTTCTGTGTTTCTCCCTGGTACAAATCCTTCCTATTCACCTAGCTCTTGTTTTTATGAAATCAATTGGCTTTGAATATTCAGACTGCCTCCCAGGGGAGACCTGTGCAGAAATTCACATTGAATGGTGTATTTTGATTTGAGATGAAAGTGGTTATATAACAGTATTCCTCCAAGATATTGGAAATCAGATTCATGTGATAGATGATTCCAATGCCCACATTGTTGAAATCATGTTGATGGTCTCAAATTGGCTCTCCAATAAGTTTTCCGGGATTCCCTAGAAACCAAGATCTATTTTCTCAAGGATATTTTATTTCCTCTTCTCTCTGTCCTAGAAGCGCATTTATTTTTTGACTTTTACATTGTTTTATTACTCTCCAGTGTAAAAGAGAGGAAAGCAAAATGGCCTCTAAGACTCCTCTAAAAGCCCCTAAGAATGAAAAACTTCACCCTGTGCATCTATACTCCTCAAGTTCTCTGAACATCTTCACCATCATTACTTTAAACTCTTTTTCAGATAAATTGCCTACCCCCTCCTCACTTATTTCTTCTTCTGGGAATTTGTTTTCTGTCTTATCCTGGGAGATATTCCTTTGCTGCCTCCTATCATCTATCTTTTGATGTGTTTGTGGATTTCTTCCACAGGCTTTGGGATTGTTGTTCTCTTGTTTCTTTTAGCTGCCCCCTGTTGGATGAATCTGGATAGAGGGTTATGCAGGGATCCTAGCAGAGGAGTTAGTGCTTGCCCACTAGTGGGTGGAGATTGGCCCTAAGCCTCTGTTGGGTAGGGCTGTGCCTAGAGGACTTTGTGGCTCAGGAAGTCTATTGACAGGTGTGGCAGTGTTCTCACTCAGTATGCTGTTTCAGCCGAGGTTTCCCTAAAGGCTATTGGGTGGGGCTAGGTGTTGGTGCTAATGATCCAATCAAGATTTCAGCCTCCAAGAAAACACATGTAGATTAACAATCCCAGAATGTCCACAGCCAGCTTTTATCTCACCTGATTGAGCCACAGCCATCCCAATGTCCCCAGGAGACTCTCCAAATCTAGCAGGCTGGCCAGGCCAAGCTTACTATGAAATCACTGACTCTGCCCTTGGACCTCATGCACACAAGGTTCTGTGTGCACTTCCCAAGAAAGTGGATGCTCTGAGTCACCCAGTCCCACTGGGCTCCTGGCACAAAGTCCTGCTGGTCTTCAAAATCAGATGTCTTGGGGGTCTTCTTCTCTTCCCAATGTCAGGACCCAAGCTGGTGAGTCTGATGTGGGGCTCAGATCTCTCATTCCTGTGGGAGGGCCTCTGCAGTGTTACAAATTTTCAGCTTGTTTGTCACCCATCTTGGAGGTATGGGGCCCAATTATCTCATGTCCATGCCCCTCCTGCCTTCTTGCTGTTTTTTCCCTCTTTATGTTTCCAGTTGCAAAATATCTTTTTTTAAGTTTCAATCTGTTTTTAATAGTTATTTAGAATTAAGTTATGGTTTTGTTGTAATGATGAGAGATGGGACCTTGTGGTCCTACCACTCCAGCAATTCACTGGAAATCTAAAAGCCCTTAAGAATTAATGTCATCATGTCCATTCTTTCCATTAGAAGAATACTTGGATGACACCTCAGAACAACAGGAAACAGCCAGAGGAGATCAATACCCTTTCCCATTTTCCAAAGAAATGAAAGGAATGAACTGAAGTGGGGATTTAATTGTGAAGAAAGTTACCATGAGAGATACTAAGATATTCAGGTCTGCCCTTCTAGGTTAAGTGATCTTATGACTAATATGTTCCCCTTACTACATTCTTTCTTAGAATAACATAATTTTTTCCCCAGAGATTTTGAAAGCTCATGGACCAAAATTCATGAAAATGTGTTGACACATATAAATTCCCCCAGAACAATAGCAAGTTTTTATCAAGATGAAAGCAAGGTGGTCCCTGCTCACATCCTGATTGTGATCACCCTTCTGTTCCCATTTTCCTTTAAGATACCTGGACTCTTACACTAAGACAAGTTCACAGGCTGTAAAATGTTAGTTTGCTGTGTCATATATTGCCTGGCAAAGCTTTCAAAATTCTCTTTTCTAATACTCCCAAAACTCTGCTTCAAACTCTCAATTTGGCTTTTGTTGTACTAAAGCTGGTTTTTCAGCAACAAAGCCAGGTAGAGTACATTCTTCACTGGATCCAAACCAAGTTCTAAATATACAAAATATAATGGAAGGATAGTCTCATTTTTTTTTTTTTGCTTGATTGTTCATTTGTTTTTGGTAATTGGTGACTTACTCAGAGTAAATTGTGTCCAGATGGACATTGTTCCAGAGAAAACTATAAACTCATTATTCTACAACTCTCAAGCAATAGGCTTATAAAACCTCTGTCTGAGTGTTAGATATTGCATCCACATGGTAGGCAAAAGAGAATACATGTGGCTATACTCAAACAAATAGCTTATAAGTCAAAAAGCCCTCATCAGTCAAAGAAAGATTTTATATATGAATAAAGAATACAGTAATAACAAGTATTTTTCTCACCACAATATGATACCAGAAAGTATAAACAAGAGGAAAGTTTAAATTAAAATTACAAGCATGTGAAATTTAAACAACACCCTTTTTTAACCAATAGGACAGTAAGGAAATCAGAATGAAAATCAAAATATTGAAGAAATAAAATAGGAAACACATCACATTAAATCCTATGAGAGCCTGCAGAAAAAGTTGTTAGAGGGAATTGTATAGTAATAAAACAATACATTAAGCAATACAAAGATTAATAACACTTAAGTTTTCACTTCCAGGATCTATGAGAAGTTCAATAGGAATAAATATTTGAATGGATGAGAGCACAGCAAATAACACAGGGACTGGAATAATAATTTGGAATAAAATAATAAAAAATAAATAAAATAAAATAAAATAAATAAAATAAAATGAAATGAAATAAAATAAAATAAAATAAATAAAATAAAATATAAAATAAAATAAAAACACATAATTCTGTTTCTTTTCTAAAAAGATAATATGGGCAAATATTTACATAGACTAAGAATATAAAAACTCAATTAAAACTCAAAATGAAACAAGGAGACATCATCACTCATATTATGAGGATACACTGAATGATAGGAAATTACCGTGGATCATTATTAACCAAAATTTTGCTTAGCCTAGAACAAAGGGTAGATTGACCTAGAACAATAGATACATCTACCAATATTGAATCATGAAGAAATACAAAACTTAATTAGACCAATAATATGTGTGAATAAATCAGTAACCAAAACCTACAAACCCATAAAATTCTACAAGATTTCTTCAGTGGTGAATTTTGTCATCCATTGGAAGACAATATAAGATCACTCCTTCAACTCTTCCAAGAATGTGAAGAGGAGGAAAGTCTCCAAACATGTTTATGATGCCAGCTTTACTTGCATACCAAAGCCAAAAAGAAAATTACACTAAAATCTTAGAAGAATATCTCTGATGAGAACATACGAAACATTTCTCAAAAAAAAAAAAAAAAAACCAAGCAAAATGAATTTAACAACACATTTCAAGGATCATACATAGTGAACAAAGAATTTAAGAATGCTTTGAAATATTCAAATCGCTACGTGTGACATGCCACACTAATAAAATGACAGACAAATATCGTATGATCATCTCAATAGATGCAGGGAAAGCATTTGATAGAATGCAACATCCTTTTATTATACTTCCCCCACAACACATCAAGTCAACCAAATATCCCTTGAAAGAAAAATGGATGAGGAAACTTTGATGTGTGTATGCAGTGGAACCAATAATTAACATTCCCATCAACAGTGTCCAATGGTTTATTTTGTCCATATCCTTAACAGCATGTATTAATTTTCTTTCAGTTGAGAGCCATTCTGAAAATGTGAGGTGATATCTCATTTGTGGTTTATTATTTTCACAGTAATTTTTAGCTCTGAAATTTTGGAATAGTTTCATGCATTATTTGACCAACTATATGTCTTCTTTGGAAAATATATTCAAATCTGTCTATTCAGGTCCTCTCGCCCTTGGTTTATGTGGGATCTTTGGTATCTTTTTATTATTGAGTTTAGAAGTTTTATACATATTTTGGGTTTTAACAATTCATGGTATAATATCATTTAAATGTGTTCTCCCATTGGGTTTGATTTCTTTTCATCTTACTTATTATGTCCTCTGCTGTGCCAGACTTTTTAGTTTGATGCAATCATGCTTCTTTAACTTAGCTTTTCTTTCCCTTGATGGAAGGAGACACATGTAGTAGGATTTTGATCCAATGAAAAAGAGTGCACTGTTTATGTTTTATTCTAGAATTTTTGTTTTCCAATTTTACATTCAAGTCTTAAATTAATTTTTGAGTTACTTTTCATGTATTGTGTATCATATTGTTCTGGTTTCATTTCTTTGCTTCTATCTACCTGTTTTCCAAACACTGATTATTGAAGATACTATTTCTCCATTGCATGTCCTTCGATTCTTGGTCAAGTTGGTTCTGGGTGCATTTATGACTTCTCAATCATATTCTATGTATATGGGTTGCTAATGCTTGCTTGCTTATTACAATATCATGTTTTTTGATTACTGTAGATGTTTTTCATAGCTTAAAATCAGAGTGTATAATTCATCCAGGATATTTCTTTCTTCTCAGAATTGCCTTAGCCATATAATTTTTTTCTTTGGGTTCTTCATAAATTTTAGGGTATCTTTATTCTATTTTTGTAAAAAAGTTCCTTGGCATTTTGGTAGAGGTTTCATTGAATTCATGTATATATTGTGTATCAAACATCTCTACTGACCATAATATAATGAAGGTAGAAATTAACTAAGAGAAAAAACAGGAAAATTTTAAATTGTGAAGTATAAAATATATGCTAGTAAGCAATAAAAGATTGCTGTATAAATCAAAGAAATAAAGAAAAATATTGTATAAAATGAGAATAAATAAAAATCAATATGGTGGAACAAAAGCAATTTAATTGGGGTGTTTAAACAAACCATCTAACTTATAGAAACAAGAAATTTCTCTCTTGTATAACCTAAACTTATGACCAGAGTATGTTGGAAAATAATAAGTAAACTGGTTAGCAGGAGAAGGGGCAGCTAAAAGATCATAGCATAAATTAATAAAATAGATATTAAATATCAAAATGTTGAATCAAACTTAGTTATAATTTTGATAAACTTTTATCCAGACTCATGAATAAAAATAGATTACAAATCAATAAAAGCAGAAATAAAAGAGAAGTTACAGCTTACATCACTGAAGTACAAAGGATCCTAAGGGATTTCAACAAAAAATTATATGCCAATAGAATAGAATCCCTAGAGGAAGTGGACAACTTCTTACAAATACATAATCTCCAACATGAAAGTAGAAAGAACTGGGAAGTATGAATAAATTCTCACTAACAGAATGGAATATTTAATTAAACAAAAAGTCCCCAAGAAACAAAAATTCAGGCCCAGATGTTTTCACAGGTGACTACTGCAAACATTTAGAGAAGAGCTATTACATATACTTCTCAAACTATTCCAAAAATTTGCAGAATAATAAAACCCCAACCCCAACTTCAAGGTCAGCAACACACTACTTAATAAAACTAAAGCAAATAACTCACAAATAAATTATAGCTCAATATTACTGCTGACATAGATGCAAAAACCATCACTGTATTGCTAGTAAACCAAATTCAAAAATAAATTAAAAGCATTATGCACCAGGACTAAGTATAGTTTATTCCAGGTGTGAAAAAATGATTGCATATATTCACAAATTAATCAATATCATACATCACACTAACAAATTAAAAAATAAAAATTATATGGTAATCTTAATACAGTCATAAAATGATTTGAAAAAATCAATGTCCATTTTTGATAAAATTTCTCAACAAATTGGTCATGGGAGAATACACCTCTGCACATTAAAGATCATATAAGACAAGTACTCAGCTAACATCATACTCACTGGTTGAAAACTGAAATCATTTCTGTAAGAGCAGGAACAAGAAAAGAATGCTCACTCTTACCACTTTTATACAACACAGTATTGGATATTCTAACCATAGTAATCCAAAAGGAAAATCAATAAAATGTAGCTAAATAAGAAAATCAGTAAAACTATCAGTTGGCAAATGACACACTATAAATAGAAATCATATATATGGCACCACAAAATTTCTAGGGCTTAAAAATGGATTTTGATAAAATTCAGAATACAAAATAAATATATAGATATCTGTTGGATTTCTATACACTAACAGCAAGCTGTCAGATTGAGAAATTAAGGAAATTATCTCAGTTACAATTGCATTAAAATTAATAAAATATCTAGAAGTTTATCCAAAGATGGAGGTAACAAAACTGTACTCAGGAAAGTATAAAACTTTCAGAAAAGAAATTGAAGATAATACAAATGAAAGATACCCTGTGTTCACAGATAAGAAAAATTAATAATATTGTTTAAACGACCACACTAGCCAAGAAAAGATATAGAGTTAGTTCTGGGCACATCAAAACAGCAAGTGCATTTACAATAAATAATTCAGTAATGTGTATGGAAGCACAAAAGTGCTGAAGTCACCAAAATAACCTTGAGAAAGAAAAAAGAAGTGGGATGACTGTCCCTGATTTAAAATTATACTATAAATCTACAGTAATCAAAATAATATACTAGTGGCACAGAACAAACAGATTAATGGAACAGAATAGGATGCCATAATAGAAACTGAAGAAGACAGACAATAATGGTGAATTAATCCATTACAAAGCAGTGAATACCCAGTGAGGGAAAAGACAACCTACAGGCACATGAAAAGATGGTCAACATCAATAACCATCAGGGAAATTCAAATCAAAACTACAATGAGAATTTGTCAGTCCTGTCAGTATGACAATTATCAACAAGACAACAAATAACAAGTATTGCTAAGGATATGAGAAAAAGAAGCCTTGTGCACTGTTTATGTTAGTGTAAATTTGTGCAGGAACTGTGGAAAACAGTATGAAGATTCCTCAAAAACTTACAAATGGAAATACCACATGATTCAGCATTTCCATATCTGGATACTTATTCTAAAGAAAATATAAACACTTATCAGAAAAGTTATATTCAACAATATATTCACTCCAGCAGTAATTACAATAGAAAAGGTATAGAAGCAAATTAATTGCCCTTCAATAGATGTTGGATAAAGAAAATGAGTGTTTATATTTATCTACTTACATACTAACTGTATATTAGTCAATACTTATCTATATATGTGTACACATTATATAGTTATACAATATAAATACACATACACAAATAATAATAATACCATAGAATATTACTCAGCCATGAAAATAGAAAATTTTGTCATTTGCAACAAATGAGTAAACCAAGAATGTAATATGCTAAGTGAAGTAAGACAGAGAGAGATAAACAAAGTCTGAATGATTTCACTCATATTTGGAATTGAAAACAAACGAACATGACAGAAAAAGAAGGAGTTATAGGTATAGAAACAAAAAGGTTGTGGACAGAATGGAAAGTAATGAGGTCAGGAAAAAGAAATAGGTGAGGAAAATTAAGAGAGTAAAATTTCCAATTCCAAAATAAATGAGTTAGGGGCATGAAATGTACAGTGTGGGGAAAAGTCAATAACTATAAAATATCTTTGAATATTAATTTACAACTAGAAGTTTTCTGGTGATCTGTTTCAAATAACAGTGAAGGTCAGTGCAGAAATAACAAGCAGTATGTTTTGTAACAAGGAATAAATAGTAATTTAGATACAGTACACTTTGGAAAAAAATAATTATAGAAAAAGATATCAGATATGTGACTACCAGAAGCAGGGTTTGGGAAAGGAGAATAAGATTAAAACAGTGAAATGGTACAAACCTCCAGCTAAAAAGGAAATATATTTTAGGGATGCAATGTCATAACATAATAAATATCATTAACAGTGCTGTATGATATATCTGAATGCTGTTAGGAGAATAGATCCTAAATATTCTAATCATAACCAAAAAAAGCTTACATATATTTATTATCATATTTAAGTGATATAATGGCTTCTCACTAAGCATGTTACAATAATTATTTTATGATATATATAAGGCAAACCATTACCCTGTACATCTAAATTTACACATTGTGCTATGCCAATTTTATCTCAGCAAATCTGGAAGGAAAATATGGTAAAGCCCTGATCATTCCTTTCCCAGTATATTGCTCATGATTGTTTTTGCCATAAGAAAACCTGAAGCGTGATAATATATTTATAACATTAAAGATACTAATAAATGAATTAAACTAATAAATTAACCATAAATATGTTAATAAAGATAGTGATTTACCCTGTCTTAAACTTTATCGACTATAAGAGCCCACTGCTTCTGTAGGCATCAAACATAGACTGTGTGTCATTCATCGGGGAAGAGAGAATGGATATAAAAGTTAATCATAGCTACTGCTTTTGCTGAGAGTGATAAAGTTCACTGTCTCAGACACAGGGTCTCATGTCCCCTGATAACATCTTTAAGAAAGGAACACTCTAGATTGCTAAAAGTTTCAGCATGGTAAAATCTAAGAACACAAACTGTTCTTAGCAGTGTAGCAATGAGAATGCAATACTGACAAAGACTTCATCTTGTATAACAACAATGGGGTGTGTTCACATGCATGCATTAGAGGATTTGACAATAAACCTTGAGATACACAATAAATACTTTTACTAAAGTGCTGGGCAAAGAAGTATAAAAGTCCTACATTGTTAGATCTCAGAATGATTGCAAAATGATGTCTATGTTCACTCACCGCCAGAAAGTCCAAGGAAAGAAACGTTATTGTAATTTCAACATAAATGGTGGTTCCATCTCTCTAAATTAGTCAAGGATTATTCCAAGTCAAAATAAGTTGAGTCAACAATGAAAATTAAGAGAAAATGTTTTAGAAATAATTTTAAACTAATAAGGAGACATAGAACCGTTCTGGGCTCTGGAGACTGGTGAATTTATATGCCTCAGAGAAATTCAATGGTGCAGCGCCTTGGCCCTAGCATCAACTCACTATCCAAGGAACAGGAAACAATTAGTCTACTAGGAGATATTTAATCTACCACTCACTGGCCTGAAGTAAATCTGGTTTCTCATTACAACTCTTAATTCAGAGATTCCACCAAGTGCAAAGGAGTCATTCAATAATGACTCAGCTAAGACACAGTTAGAGTTTAAGAATCTATCTTCACACACACACAGTGGTAGACAGATTTGTAGTACTTAGTGGGAATATTTCAGTGGGCAGAACTCACAATAGATTTCATAGCAGCAGTCAACTTTTGCAATTTTGCCAATAGTCAAGCTTGTCCCAGGTAGAAATTTACAGATGGACAAACACAATTCTTCTTTAGGGTTTCTCATTTTGAATGTAAACTGTAGCTTTTTACTAAGCAGTTTAGAACATTGCTAAGATGTCCACATTAAGACCAATTTTGTGATAAGAGAGCTGGAAACTAGCTGCAGATCCAGCCGATTGAATCCCACACTGTTAATGTAAATAACACCACAGCCACCATCAAGGTTTGAACTGACAAATTAAAAGCTCGATGTTTCTGTTGTAGAAACAACCACTGCTTCCAGACACAGCTCTCTGGCAACAAGTTGGCCTTTTCCTTCTCTTGGTAATGATCATTCTGGTGGGATGTTGCTGCAGCTTACCCTGGCACATTTGACCTTTCTCCAAGTTATCAAAGTTTTCTTCACAAATAGTGGCATGTATTTAGCATTCAATGTTGCCAGTTTTGTTTTATTAGCTGACACTGATGGCATGATGGTGATCAGAAGCCTCAGCTGCCCTGAACTTGCCAGCAATGTTTCCAGCAATTCATGCCATTTACATTCTGAAAATGCTTCAATTTGTTATTTAAATCAATGGGAAATAGTCAAAGCATTTTATGAGTATTTCATATTTCTAATATCTGCAGACTTGTTTTTCTTTTGTACATGGGAAATGATTTTAAGCCTACCACCCTTACCTCTTTCTTGTCCACACAATTTCATATTGAAATTTGGTAAGTGAATACAATAGACCGACTAAGGGGTTATTCCCCCTTGAGTACTTCCTGTGTAAGGTTAGATTGGGCACAAGTTATATGGGGAGTATAAAGGTGTTTTGAAAGCTTACGATTGGCACAGACCTTTCTGGACAAAGCTTTGATTCTATGAAGTAAATCAATTAGAAAATAATAAAGTTACTATAATGGGGATGAGATTCATTTATTTTTCAGGGGTGGGTGGGTGATGAAGAGACAGGAATAAATCCAGCAAATGAGAATGGAATGCTTTAGGCCTCTGGAGGCTTGAATTAAGTAGAAATAATGCTTTGTCTCTTATATATAACTCCACAACCTGCCTCAAGTGCCACTACCCCCTGGTCAATGAAAAGAGCTAGTTTGTGGTGAAGGATAATGACCAAATCATAATAGTTTGAAAATCATGGGAGGTTTGTTGCTTTGGCAAAGTCAACATGTACTGTTCACTCAATAACTACTAAACTATGCCCTTTGTCGGGTGCTCTGCTAACTGCGCTGATATGCAGGTTAGAACAGGAAAGGGGGATAGACAGAAAGCATGTGGAAGAGGTGGTTTCTGTGCTGAGGCTGGGAAAGTCTAAGAAGGTAAAAGGAGGATATTCTAAGCCCAAGGATGACCTGGGGCAAAAGTTGTGAGGTTGGAGATAACAAGGTTGAAAAAAATTGACTGAATTTATCTCCAGGTAGAGTGAAGCAAAAAGATATGTTAAGGTAGTCAAATGCCTGATCTATAAATGACTCACTAAACTACACTGAATTTCTTGGCTGATAATTTAAAAGGCATTAAGTGCCACCCTGAAGGAGTAAGCTTGTCTTTGCCTGGAATATAAAAAGAATATAAACTATTAAAGAAAAAATACAGTGTAGACTCCTGAGGAGAGGAAAAGAAAGCATCAATTGGAATGCTTTGAGAACAGCAGAAAAAGGACCATGGATAAAATTACTTCTTACATTCTTCCACATGCCACATTCTTCTTACATTCTTCCATATATAAAAGAATATCATGTGAACTTTAGTAATCCAGTGATGACATTTTAGAGACCATGATTCCTGGGCCGGTTCCTGCATTTATCTCCTGTTCCTACCTAGCCTAACTTAGTACTTTTAATTCTTTACAGGATGATTTAAAATCATTTAATGCTTTACCTATGTCCATGTTTAGACATTTTCAAATATTTCCCTTTATGTCCTCTTCCTTAAAAGCAATTATTTAATTTTATTCCACAATTATTACATAAAATCATTGTATCAATCAAACACCTAGGTTAAAATAATTGTTTTGCCTCCCGTTTTACTCTTAAACTTGTTTTAGAAAAATAAGGCAAATACAGGTACACATGAAGTTTTATTGTTCTCATAAGAGAACTGCAGGTATTCTGTTACTTGTTAACATGAAATTTAGCCTGTGTTATCCTGTATAATCCGGTAGTCCTTTGGTAGATCAGTTGTAATTTGGATGGCGTTCACACCCTGAAGATGGTTGATGGGTTGGCCTTGAAAAAGAGTCAACTGAGGAATCAGTTGTCATTGGCAATTGGAACCACAGGTTGCCTGCTGGTTCAGGTTAGAAAAGTAAAACCCATTGGCTGATACATCGGGGTATCTAGTTGGAAAAGTAGACGGTTCCACCATCAGTCCAACGTAACTGTTCTGTACGGGAGATACGATGCGGTACTGAGAAGTAGACGTCGCAGTTGTAATGAAATTCAATATGCGGCCATTTGCTTGAGTGTAGCTGCTTTGTGAGTGCACGTGTAATGTGGTCAACTGATTTGAAATAGCATGTTGATCCACTGCAAATTGTCCTGGTTGTCTAACTGACATTGATGATGGAGTAGACAAATATGTTTCACTTGGGGTAGTTGTATTAACAATTATATGACTGGTTGAGGGCTTCCTTAAGAAAGGCACATTTAAATCTGTGGAGGTTGACAATACACTTTCCCCACTTGTGCCAGCCCCAGAATCAGAATTATGATTATCCAAATTATACTCTGCTTTAAAGTTCTTCTTGTTCATATCTTGAGCTAATGAAGATACCGGAGAAGCAACTTTAATCCCGACTCTTCTTTTTGTTCTCACTAGAAGCTGAGGACAGCCTCGTTTAAAATTTGGATTATGATAGAACTGCAACTACAACCGAAGGGGAAAATTTTTAGTAACATTTTAAACCAAGATACAAGACTAGAATAAGCCTCCCTTATGAAACCTCAGATTTGAAGTTTACTGCACAAAGATAATGTCATCAAAATATATACACTGTTGAATATTTTTGAAATTACTAATTGACATATAGAAAATGAAATATTATAGCCCTCCTGTTTAAATTATTAGCACTTAAGCAATGGTGACTGCCATCTTTTAAAAGTGGTGTTAATAATTTTATTTTGAGTCCTGTTTGATTTCAAGTATGCCAGCACAGTTTCTTATAATCTTGGATTTTTAAAGCAAAAACTTGCATCATATTTTGGAGAAAAATAAATAATTTTAACTTTAGCAGTTTTATATAAGTTCCAAAATCTAGTGTTATATGTATATTACCATAGATTGAAATACAAAATTAAATTCTAAATAGAAACTTCAACGTGGTAACTAAATGAATTTTTAATACCTTGATTAAAATGTGGACTTGATTTTCTTCTGAAAGAAAGTCAGCTGGAGAAGCAGATCTTTGAAAGTTTTGCCACACTTTCCTAAACCCGTAAATGTTAAGCGGTCTAACTAAAGTTTTCTGGCTTCCAATTTTGAATATTCTTTTCCAAAACTTCTTCCTTAAAGAGATCTTCATCAATCACTACCGAGGTTCCATTCTCATCCCACCAAATCGATTTAAATTGATCACTTCCAACCAGTTTCCAGAGTTTTCTTGGAAAGATCAGAGAAAGAAAATCATAGTTTTCATCTGCATCAAAGACAGAAAATGTGTAACATGGACTTTTCATCAAGGATTCCATGGACAAAGACTGAGAAGCGTTTTCTTCAATCATAGACCTTCAAGTCCAAGTCCTAGTGAATGTTTGAACACACAGTGATGATCTACTGTAGTTTTCTGATCCATGTTTAGGAGACACATCTTGAAATTCTGAAGAAACATGTGCCATGTCAAATACCTCTTTATTCAGCTACTTTTCTAAACTGCATGGTTGTGAACACTGCTGCTTCAAATGCTGCTTTGGCAGGCCTTCACACAGAAACCACCTAGGCCATCACAGTGGCTCACAGCCTGAGTAGCTGTGACATCACAAGCTGTCTCGTCTCTTAGCAATCTGAGTGGCACATTGGGCCAGTGTTTACCTCTCATTCATCTAGTTAGTGTAAAATATAATAAAGGCTGTGCATTGTTATAGTGTGATCTGCAAATAGTATTCCCACAAAATCTTTTAAATAAATTAATTTTGGGATCCATGAAATGAAACTGATTTCTTTCCTTTGTCACACAAATTTATAATAGACTTGTGAACAGATTTGAATAAATACTGCACAAAATAAAGGTGATATTTTACAATGTTTATGAATTTGAAGCCAAAATGTGTCTAAAACCTGTACAAAATGTTTAAATATTTCATTGTTTTTGATTAAATTACAACCTAATTTAACTTGAATGTGGAAGTAGTTATTTATCTGATTATATAACTTAAATAGGTGTGTATTCGAAAGCTATAAATGCACATCCATTTATTTGGCATGCTTTTGAATACATGGTAAATATTTATTGAATAGAATTTGATTAAAACAGTCAATCTACCTTAAGGCAATCCCAAAGTTGGGGAAATTTAAACGTAACTTTTATAATTCAGTGTTATAATTAAAACATATGTTGTTTTCCATCAAATGAATTAGAACTGAAAATTAATTCTGTATAATTCCAGGATAAAATTTCAGTGTATATAGAAAATAAAAATAAACTATCATAAAGTGATATTTAAAGGGAACTATTTTTATAATTATATCAAAAAGAAAACAATACTTACAAGTCAATTTAATCAATCAGGTGAAAACCTATAATTTAAAAATTCAAAAAAATTAATCAAGGAATTTTACAATGATACAATAAAAAATTAAAAGGAAAACTGAAAAATCCACATTAATGATGTGAAATAATGTTCTTAAAATATCCATATTTCATAAAGAATTCTACATTTAAAAAGATTCCTATCAAAATACAAGTGATAATATTCCCTTAAATGGAAGTAATAATTTCATAACTATATGTCATGAGAAAGATCATAATTTGACACAGCAATCTCAAAAAAATTAAGAAAATTAAATCTAGTGGTACAATGATTCCTAAATTTACACTGTAAGACAACAAATATTATACCCACAAACTCTCTTAAATAAATTAATTTGGGCGTCCATGACATGAAACTGGTTTCCTTCCTTTCTCACACAAATTTGTACACATTGGTGAACAGAGTTTAAATAAATACTTCAGAAACAAATAAGACTTTTTTTTTTTTGTAAGTTTAGGAATTTGAAGCCAAAACATGTCTAAAACCTGTACAAAATTCTAAAATATTTCAGTATTTAGATTAAAATACAACCTAACTTAATTTGAATGTGAAAGTCATTACTTACCTGGTTATTTAAAATTAAGTGTTTGTGTATTCAAAATCTATGAGCAGAACACATATCAGCTCATTTGGTATGTTTTTAAATAAATGGTTAATATTTAGGGAATAAAATTAGATAAAATCTGTCTACTTTAAGGCAATCCCAAATATGGGGAAATTTAACAATAACATGTATAATTCAGTGTTATAAGAAAAACAAATGTAATTTAATATTCTCATTTAAATTTAGCGTAGAGACTGTCTTATCGCATACTTAAAACAACTTATTTTGCCATTTATTCCCCTAAAGATATGTCAGTCCCTCGAAAGAATATATTTCCTGGTCATCTTTATAATCCAGAATCTTGTGGCTTCTGTTTAGTGTTCCAGAATGATGTTGATAAATACATTTAAAATACAAGGTCTTCGGTTCAATCCTCATTGCCTCCCTTTAGGGCAAAGTAAATAAATATGTAAACAAAAACAAATTAAAAAACTGTATATATGGGGTGGTGTGCAAAAGACCAGCTAGTTAAATTTTATGAAGCGTGTCTTCTCTCATTCTTGGAAACAATTGGTATTTTTAGTATATTATGGCACTTTAAGTGTACTGTTTTGTGCACAATGGGTTAATAATAGCCATGTTCTGTGTTGATAAACTGTAGTAAATCCGGTTCTACCAAAGGTGTTATCTTTTATCTAGAAATAAGTTGCATTTAACATAAGACAAGCTAAAAATGAGGGGTAAAATATACTTAAACAAATAAATGTGTTCTCAAGCTATAGTGCAAGTTTTTCCTTCATGATGTACATATGTATTTCATCCTAAATGAAATATTAGCAAACTGAATTCATAATGTATTATAAGTATTATAAACATGACAAAGTGGATTTTTCCAATAGGGAAATGGAATATAACATATGCAAATCAACAAATGATATATCCTCTCTTTAAAACAAAGAATAAAAAAAAATCTCAATAGATGTAAAAAACAAGTCATTGGCTGAATTCAAATGAACGTTATTATAAAAAGTTCTTAACCAATTAGCTATAGATAGCATGTAACTAAACTTAATATAAGCTGTATATGAAAAGCCTGTGGCTAACAACATACTCATTGTTAAAAGGCAGAAATGATTACTTCTAGAACACGAGTAAGGGGAAAAAAAAAAAGCTAATTTTACCAGTCCTAAATTAAATTACCAGAAACCCGAGCCAGAACACTTAGTCAAGAAAAACACGTAAATGCATCCAACTTGGAAAAGAAGCATCAAAACTGTCTCTGTTAGAAAATGACAAAATTATATATACATAGAAGACCCCAAAGAATCCACAAGTAACTGTTACAGAAAAGGAACAAAACTAGTAAACTTGCAAAGTACCAAATAAATGTACAGTAAATCAATCGAATTTGTATATTCTAACAACATATTATCAGCAAGAAAATTTAGGAACCATTTGTATGTACGATTGTATCAAAACCAACAAAATACTCAGGAATACACTTAACAAATGAAGGGAAAGTGCTAAACACAAAATGTATAAGACTGTGCTAGAAGAAATTTCAAAAGACAAAACTAATTGGAAAGACAGTCTATTCTCATCGATTGTGCATGATGGGAGGAAGTAGCCGAATCACTCATTTACATGTCCAGTTTCCCTAGCACTGCTTATTGAGGAAGATGTCTATTCTTCATTGAATACTCCTGCTTCCTTTTTGATTGATTAATTTATCACAGTTGTGAGGTTATATCTGGTTGTTCTATTCCCTTCAACTTAAGTGTGTGTCTGATTTTCAGGTAGTATCTCATCGTTTTAATTACTATAGCTTGTATAGTGCATTGGATGTTCTGGAATAATTATAGCACTAGGTTTATCCTTTTTTTTTGCTATTGCTTTGGCAACATAGGTTCTTTCTCACCACATATAATTTTGAAATTACCTTTTCCATTTGAGTGAAAAATGTCATGGTAATTTTGGTAGGAATTACACTAAATATGGATTACTTTAGGTAGTATGGAGTTTTGAACAACATTATTCTTTATAATTAACGTGGGATATATTTTCTTTCCTATCATTATTTTTTTCTGTATCATTGTCAAATTACTTCATGAATGTTTTCTAATTTTTAAAATATAGGATTTTTCACCTCATTGGTTAAATTAATTTCAAAGAATTGATTTATTTTTGATATAATTATAAACAAGGTTGCCTTCTCAATTTCTCTTTCTGATAGTTTATTCTTAGTGTATAGAGAAACAAAATGTTTCTGTATATTGAAATTTTATCCTGCAGCTTTGCTGAATTCACCTTTTAGTTCTAATTATCAGGATATCTACATAGGGCATCATGTTAAGAGCAAACAGTAGCAGTTTATAAATTCTCTTCCAAAATTTAGATGCAATTTTTTTCTTTTGTGTATTCCAATGCTGTGGTTAGTGTTATAAATTCTATGTCAAATTAAGTGGTGTAAATGGACAGTATTCATATTTTCCCAATTTTAGATAAAAAGCTCTTAGCTATTTACCCTTAGGTATGATATTAGCTTTGGGATTGTGACGGAAATACCTTTCTTTAGGTTAAGATATGTACCCTGTATAACAATTTGACACGAGATTTGATCATAATGGATGTTGAATTTTGTCACTATACTTCTTCATCTATTGATATGTTCATGATATTTTTATCCTTCCATTTGTTATTGTGGTGATTGACATCAAATGACTGCTGAAATTTGCACTGTTCTTGTGTTCCTTGATTAAATCTCATTTGATTGTGTTGTATGATTTTTTATGGTGTTGAATTTGCTATTGTTTGGGCTTGATTTGAGAGAAAAATTTATTTCACAAGCCTCATGAGCAGGTTCCATGTTTCCCATAGCCCTCCTTCCATCCCACCAGTCCTTAAACAGCCATGGGTCATACCAAAGGGATCGGGTACTCAATGTGTGGCTTGAATGTCTGACTCCTAAGTAAAGTTATCCAACCATGTAATCTCTATGTTTTTCTCTTAGTTCCCTTAAAGGTACACAAACTATCACGAGAAGGATACTCTTTCATTCATACTAAATTACGTGCACACTTTTAACTGCCTGGTGCTATAGTAGTTATTCTGCTTGTATCCACTTTGTTTAATGCGAGAATCATTCCACATATAGATGTATTTTTTATGTATCTGTGAATTGAGGTGAACTCTCTGTCTTTCTACTCTGCCATCATAATTATAATAATCCACTTAAATATCAATGGATTAAATAGTACAATTGAAATCATAAGATGACTAATCAGAATGAAAAATGACCAATGCTAAATTCAATAATCTCATTTATGACCTAAAGAAGACACTAGGATTAAATTTAAAAAATAGAAGACAGTGTTCCATCTGAATGGCAATGAAAGAAAAATGAAGTGGTACTACTCACATCAGACAAAGAAGATTTATAACAATGTTACATTAAAATATAGACATAGAAACACATTATTTAATAATGAAAACTTCAAAGTAAGAAAAAATTACATTTGGAAACATATATGCATCTATAAAAAAGCACCTAAATATGAACATCTAACATAAACCGAAGTACAAATATACATTCACAACATGCAATCATATTAGGGAACTTTAACGCCTTAATTAGTTCAATGGAAACATCATCTGACAGAAAATTAAATGGAAAATAACCTTAATTGCCCATTAGATCAGGTGACTGTAACAGATATTTACAGGATATTTCACCGACAAAATTACAGAAC
>NC_045730.1:27599234-27638469 GCF_009834535.1 Camelus ferus | reverse complement strand
AGGGAGGAGTGTGGTGCGGTAACTCATTAAAAAGCCAGGACCCTTGCCTGGCTCTTGTGTAGGAGAGTCTCGCCTAGGGTAGCAGGGCAGCAGTTATCAAAGTGGTGTTGAGGCAGCCCTGAGATGCAATGCGAAACTTTTCGTAGAAACGCCGGTATGTACATTGCCTTTTGCACACGCTTGCACTCCTGAGTTTTCCTGGGGGATTTCCAGGGAAACCTGGTCTGTGATATCACAAACAGGGAATGTAGAGGCAGATAGAATTCAGCTCCTCACCAGTCCAAAAGAGATTTTGCAGAAATTAAAATCACTGCTATCTTCTCATTAATGATTTTTGTTTAGAAAAATATACTTATTTTTTGCTTAAGAGTATTAATGGTTACATGTAGTAGGTTGTTATTATTTTTAAGTGAACTCATAAGCATTTTTTAAAGTTCTTATTTAAGTTCTAACACAGGAACTATTGATAGATTTAACCCACATAAACAGCAGCCTTTCGGAGTCCTCAGTAATTAAGAGTGTACAGGGGTCTGTAGGCCAAGAAGCTTGAGAGCCCCTGGAGAACGGGTGCTCAGGTACTAGTCAGGTGCTTAGCGTTGTTAGACAGATGCCAAGATGTCTTCTGCATGTGCTCCCGGACTCGAAGTAATTGGCCACATGGAGACGGGTGGGCAGTGCCTCCAGTATACAAACCAGAAACTGGTGAGCGTGTCTTGAGTCTAGGCCATGTGCTGTGCAGGGATTCCCAATGTATCTGTTCTATCTAAGCCGGGATTCCTGTGCAGAGGCCTGGCCCTGAAGACCCGCTCTCCTTTGCTCCCTGCCAGGTAACTTCTGTGTGACGTCAACCCTCCAGAGGGCTTCAGCCTCCGTAGGAGCGTCTGTATCCACATCGCCTTCCTCCTGAAGACCCTGCTGAAAGTGGAGGAGTCGGTGCTGGTGATACCCCCTTGGGGCCGCCTCTACCATTGGCAGAGCCTGGACATCCACCAGGTCCGGATCCCCTGGTCTGACTTTTTTGATCTCTCAAGTCTCAACAGAAACATCCCTGACACTGAGTACGAACAGTTCATTGCAGGTGAGATGGTGATCGTTTCACTGGGGCCAGACGGTTGTTGTTCTGGTTCCGATGTGAACATCGGGCCGTCTTGCTTCGGGCTTGTCGGTCTGCTAAGGGGTTCTGCTCATGTTTCCCGCACTGCAGGTGAATTTGTTCTTTCCATAGTTTTTCTCAGGAAATAGATCTGAAGTGTATGAGCTCTGTGTTCCCTCCCCTCTGAAAATCCTGGCCTCCTGGTGAGATGGAGCGGTGACAAGAAGGCCACTGCCACACAGGCCTTGTCCCAGGAGGACTCGCTCCCTGGGCAGTAAGGGCCATTCTTACCTGAAGGAAAACACGATGTGTGGTGTAGCATGGGCCACGTGCTGGAGAAGGTATGTAACCTCTCATTCAGTATAATTTGGTCCTGCTCAAGCTTCCCATTTTACTTTCTGTAAGAGGTAAGAGTTGAAGATTTTCTTTGAATAAAGGTATTTAGAGCTTATCTTTTTTTTAATTGAAATGTGGTTGATTTACAATGTTTTGTTAGTTTCAGATATACAGCTGTTTTGTTAGTTTCAGGTATACAGCATAGTGATTCAGTTGTACATATACATAGTCTATTCTTTTTCAGGTTCTTTTCCATTATAGGTTGCAAGATACTGAATATTTTCCCCTGTGTTCTGCAGTGAATCTTTGTTGTTTATCTATTTTACATATAGTAGTTTGTAATTGTTAATCCCAAACTCCTAAGTTAGCTAAGTCTGTGAGTGTGTTTTTGTTTTGTAAATAAGTTCATTTGTATCATTTTTAAAAATTCCACATACAAGTGATATCATATGTTACTTGTCTTTCTCTGTCTGAGTTATTTCACTTTAGTGTGATAATCTCCAGGTCCATCCATGTTGATGTAAATGGCATTATTTCCTTCTTTGTTATGACTGAGTAATATTCTTCTATATCTAAATACTACATCTTTATCCAGTCATCTGTCAGTGGGTGTTTAGTTTGCTTCTATGTCTTGGCCATTGTAAACAATGCTGCTGTGAACATTGGGGTGCAGGTATCTTTTGGAATTAAGGTTCCCTCTGGATATATGCCCAGGAATGGGATTGCTGGATCAAATGATAAGTCTTTTTTTAGTCTTTTGAGGACTCTCCATACTGTTTTCCACAGTGGCTGCACCAAACTACATTCCCACCAACAATGTAGGAGGGTTCCCTTTTCTCCACAGCCTCTCCAGCATTTGTGGTTTGTGGATGTTTGAATGGTGGCCATTCTGACTAGTGTGAGATGATAACTTATTGTAGTTTTGATTTGCATTTCTCTGATAATTAGCAATATTGAACCTTTTTTTCATATTCCTATTGGTCATTTGTATATCTTCATTGGAGAATTGCTTGTTTAGTTGTTCTGCCCATTTTTGGATTGGGTTGTTTATTTTTTTTTCTTATTAAGTTGTATGAACTATTTATATAGTCTAGAATTTAAGCCATGTTCAGTCTCATCTTTTGCAAAATGTTTTCTCCCATTCCATAGGTTGTCTTTTTGTTTTGCTTATGGTTTCTGTTGCTGTGAAAAAGCTGATAAGTGTAATTAGGTCCCATTTGTTTATTTTGTATTTTATTTCTGTTGCTTGGGTGGATTGCCCTAGGAAAACATTGCTGAGATATATATCAAATAATATTTTGCCTATGTTTTCTTCTGAGAGGTTTATAGCGTCTTGTCTAATGTTTAAGTCTTTAAGCCATTTTGAGTTTGTTTCTTTTTTTTTTTTTTTTTTTGCGACTCTATTGTATGCTTTCGATTTGTGGTTACCTTTTTTTTCAGGTATATCAACCCATTACTATATCTATTTCCTTTAGACTGATAATCACGTAGGCTCCAACACATCCTAAGAATAATGAGAAAAAAAAAGAAAGAAAGAGAAAAAAATCTATCTTTTCATGCTACCGTCTCCCATTACCACCTTTTTGTATTTTGATGTACTTTTTCTTTTTTACATCTTCATGTTTATTGTCTTGTAACTCGTTATTGCATTTCCAACTATGGTTTCCCGTTTGTATAGCATCCTGCTTCCTTTCTGTTTAGAGTAGAACCTTTTAATGTCTCTGTTTGGTTCAATAATGCTGAATTATCTCCCACCCCCTCCCCCCCTGCATCTCTGAATCCTCAGTCCAGGGAAGCCAAACCATCCTTGCCTTCATCGGTTCTGGGAAAGCAATCTTCAGAGTGGGAAAGAAAACATTGAAAAATAATATTCTGTGTGTTGCTTTCTACCCTTGCCCAGAGAGTGAGAATCACCTCTGAAGGCGGAGGAAGAAAGTTGGAGGTGCGGGGCACAAAGTCTTTTGTCCTTTTGCTACTGAAAAAATGATTGCTTTTGTAATTAGTGATGATGCCCTTTAAATTGGTGAGATCGAGATTCTACAGCTTCAGCGCCTGTGAATAACCAGCCGGGAGAAAGCTCTCCAGGGCCCCTGCAGTGGGAAAGGCAGCCCCTCTGAGCACCTGTTGTTCTGTATTCTTCCTGACTCCACATGGGTTTGCTACGCACCGTGCAGGACGATGCAGTTACCCGAGGTGGAGGACGGGGAGACCCCTGCTGGGTGGAGAGCCACAGGAGCCCACATTTGAAGGACAAAGTGAAGAGTAGTGGGGCGGGCATAGGAGGAGAGGATGGTTGAGACCCAGGATGGTGTCCTGGAGTCCAGCAGGCGAGGCTGGCGGGGCAGATGGGGCCCTGGGGCATGGGCAGTCCTTGAGGGATCTGAAGCAAAGATATGAACCAAGAGACTGGATTCGTGTGGGGGTACAGCGCCCCCTGGAGGCCGCGGGGCAGTGCAGCAAGCCCAGGAGGAGCGGGCAGTTCCCCAGAGTTGGGTTGACAGGTCACAACCAATTCACTGGGGACCGAGAGGTACCGAGATATTGTTAACTTTTTGTCCCTCTTCCTGGAAAAAAGCTGCTTCCTTTTGAATAGCCTGTGTCGTTAGTGAGAATTAAAGTCATGAAGCAACATTTCCTCAAAAGTCATCCATTGTGTAGTTGTTAATAAGGGTCAAATGCAGACTTGAATAGACTAAATCAAACATTCATCATCGGATTTTAAAATCCTTTAAAATAAAAATTCTTGCTGTCTTTGTTCTTCATTTCAGGGTTCACTTGGTGATAATAATAGTAACCAAAGCAACAGCAAACCCTTACAGAACTCTGTCCTGCTGTTCCAGGAACTCTGTGTTCACGACAACCCAATGAGGTGGCACTTTACAGGAAGGACAGTCATTAATCACACAGCTAGTAAATGGCAGAGCTGGGACTTGAACCCAAGCTGTCTGGCCCCAGAGCCCCCTCTCAGGCCCTTCACTGCAGCTCATCACTTGGCATGCCCGACACAGGCCAGCATTAAGGAGCAGCGTGACCTTGGCCAAGGCTGCTTCACCGCTTGGTCTCTGTTTCCTCATCTGTAGAATGGGGGTGTGGGCAGTGAATTCTGTGAGCTCAGTGGTCACTTCCTCCAGCTCCGCTATTCTACTGCTTTTAGTTAATTAATTAAGTATCTGAGCCTCTGAATGGGCCACGCTGTCTCTTTGCTAGGACCTGGGTTACGGAGAAAAGTAAGATCAGCCTGCTTCTCCAAGGAGCCTGTCTCCCTCCACGGGAAAGCAGCTGCGAGGCCCAGGTTCCCTCGCTGGCGGACGGGGGCTGGGCAGGAAGTCTGATAGAAGATGGAGGCAGAGCCCCTCCGAGAACAGTGTTGGCCACACAGCTCTCAAGAACGGGAGCGTCTGTCCAGGCTGCTGAGAGGGGTGTCCTCGTGAGGCCAGCAGCCCCCCCAAATTAAGCCCTCAGGACAAAGATCCAGCCAGCCCTGCAGTGTCACCATAGAGCCAGTCCATCCTCATCACTGTGCCCCTGTGCTACTTTGTCCTGGGGCCTCTCTTTCCCCCTACACCCAGAAGACTCTTCTCCCTCTATTCTCTGAGTGTCCCCTCACTTCACCCGTGGTCCCTGCTTCCTGGGCCACCATCTCTGTAGTTGACACTTTGCCCCCTCACACCCCCCGTTTGATAAGGAGCCTGGGTTGGCCTCCTTGTGCTCACTTTCCCCTTCAGATGATTGCTCCTACTCTCCTGGGAGCACCTGGAAAACCCAGATCCATTCCTAGCAGTGCCTGCCACCCTGGCCTCCCTGCTCATCTGCCTCAGTCAGGAGCACCTGGACCACCAGCTCTGTATTGCCTCGCCTCCTACCATCAAGACGTCAAAGTTCATTCTCCCTCCACCACCCAGTATGTTCATTTTAGGGTCTTCTTCACCGTCAGCCTGAGCCAGCCACCCCCCATTCACCCTACCCACGGGCTCATACCCGGGTGTGTCTCCACCCCAGGTCCAGCCTCTCTCTTTTAAGTGCCCACCTCTAGCCATCCAGCTGCTTCTCCACCAGCCTCCTTGGCCCTCATTCACCCTCACTAAGGCATCATGCACTGACTCCTCTGCTTTCCTGCCTGTCCACGTTCCTCTTACTTCCACTTCCCCACCTTCCAGCTCTGCATCCACAGTCAGCACTCTCTTTATGACAGACAAAACCCCCTTGAGCCTTGACCTTTTCAGTTCCTCACCAGGCCGACTTCCATCTCGGTTCACCCAGCTCTACTTTGTTCTGAGCCTGCAGGCAGCAGGCTCTCCCAGCACAGGTTTCTAAGACTACAAATCAATGCCCACCGTGTTGCCACTGCCAGGCAATCCTCCAGGATTTCTCTAGTGAGCACATTTCCCCACTTATCACTCAGTGGTGTCAACATTCTCTGCTCTCTGCACACCTCTAAGCTTCCCTCTGTCTCTTCCCTGACTCCCAGCAGATGGTCTTCCCTCCTGCTTCAGAGAGAATGACATGTCACTGGAAAGGAACTCGCTCACCTGCAGCAAATCTTCTCACCTCATCTTTTATCTGTCCCTCTCCCACCTGGACTCTAGCTGTAGTTCTTAATTCAGTGAGTTTAGTTGACATATATATACACAGTTAAAAGCATAGCACACTATCGCCTACCTTCTAGGGCTTATGTTTCAATTTAACATAGAGTGTGTGATTCATCCACTTCGCTGCATGTACCTGCAGTTCATTTGTTTTAACTGATCTTAAGTGTTGTGTGTGTGAAAGTAACACAAGGCAAGGGTAAGCCAGGATTCAGGATGCTGGTTACTTCCTGTGAGAAGAGGCCAAGTGCAGGTTAGGACACAGTATGTCACTGTCAATAGTCCTGTTCTGATGCTGGGTGATAGGTTCACAACTGTTTCTTATAATATTAATTTTAATACATAAATACTTCTCAAAGGCACCTAAGGTGAGATTGTGTCATGAACCAAGGCATACAATGTGTAATATTACATCATTATTGTTATGTAATCTTGTTATAAAATATATTAATCATAATCCTACATTGTTATGTATTATATATTATATAGATGCATGAATTATATATTATGTATATAAATACCTACATACGTATTATATACTATCTGATAATAAATAAACAGAACATATTATGGTAGTATATCTACTATTATGTATTATTTAATAAATAATAACATACTGTATCCTGTTATATGACATGGCACCTAATCTTTAATCAAATAAAAATATGCCACTATATGTAATGGTAATTAATAAAATTAAATGAAAAAGCCCGCAGCTTTTAACGCCAACACCGCTTCAGCTGTCACTATCTTTTTTCTTCCCTTTCATGGCCGAGGTCCTCACAGTGCTATCTGTTCCCCCTTTCATCTCCTTGTCCTGAGCCTTCCTCTTCCTCCCATCCCATGCTGCCTTCTGCCCCGTGGCCCCTCTAGTCACCAGCGGCCTCTGGGGCACTGATTTTCGGAGATGGTCTCAGGCCCCTGCTCACCTGCCTGTCCGCTGCCTCTGCCACCGCTGGTGGGGGCGGGGTTGGGGTCAGAATGCACCTCTTGTCCTGGAAGAGAACACAGCACAGACTGTGACCAGCAGCAGGTGTGGCCGGGAACTGCAGGACTGGGGGGAGAGCCAGACTGTCTGCATCCAGACCTGGGGCTCTTGGAGTGTGAAGAAGCCCAGTCCTCACTGCCCCTGAAGTGAGGAAAACACCCTCAGGTGAGTTAAAGTGCTTAAGACCTAGGTCTGTTGGCTGGAAAGGACAAACGGGTCCCTAAGGGGAGGGTAGTTGATGTTCCAGGCCCCACCAAGGCCCTAAGGGCTGGCGGGGAACCAGGCTGGATGCTCCACTGGACCCGGTGCCCCCACGGGGCTGGGGCCTTCGGGAACAAGCAGAAAGCCCTCAGTCTCTGGGGGGAACGGGGCAGTGTGGGAGCATCCCTGCAGCGAGTCAAGTGACGTCAGGGCTTGTGGGATCCGTTTTTATGGCCACATCGAGCCACAGCAGGAGTGGATTCCTGTCACTCCAGGTGCCATCGTGTCCGAGTGCCAGGCTTCAGACCCAATCCCCTGGGGCGCTAGGACAGTTATAGACATAGGCGGCTCGGGGAGGCCTCAAGAGGGCGGTACTGGCCTTCCTGCCAAAACGATTACACAAAGATCAATCAATCGATGGGAAGAAAATAAGAAGCATGGTCACATCTGGACCCCAAGCTTAGACGTGGTATATGGGTGACATTTATCGACAATCCAGCGAAGGTTCTGGTCAGAGCTAGAGGCCAGGAGAGCAACATGGGAGTGGCACTAAGGAGCATCGTGGTGCAGAGGCTAGACTGGGGGTCTGCAGGCTCCCCCCAGGAGGAGGCTCAGTGTTTGGGAGGTGGCTAACGTGCCTGCTTCGTGTCACCAGCAAGTGATGCCACCTGCGGAAAATCAGATATAATCCTGAGCCGGGTCAGCCCTGGGTGATGTGATAAAGGCCCCTACAAGAGGGAGCGCCAGACGAATAGTGAACCAACCAACAGGCTGATGAGTTTCTGGCCTGTGTTTATCGTGCTTTCATAGCCAAGAATGAGGAGAGAGTTGAATGGCTCACCATGAAGATTTTAACAACTTAAGAGGTTTCCGTGTCTCACTGCATTTCAGTGTCACCCGGAGGAATTCAGGAGGTGTTTAGACCCAGTGGAGACTAACGGCATCTTGGTTCCTCAACCTGGCAAACCTACCAGCCCTCTATGGCCAGACCTTGTCAAGTGCCTTCCCTTGTAACAAAACCTTTCCACCCACGCCTGTGGTATGCTTTTATTTTTTTTAATTAATGGGAATGAAGATACCTTACAGCCTCCTCAGACCTTTCCTTGGGGCTTCTGCCCTTAGACCCCGGCAAGGGGGCCCTCTGCCCTGGGTCCTGCACTACAGAGGGTCCCTCTGGCCCTGACACTTCCTCTGGCCATGCCCTCCATGGGGTGGAGTCAGCAGGGCCAAGGGGACACGGTCATTGGCTCCGCCCTGTGCTCTAGAAACCCAGGACCCCAAATGCCCTGTCTCAGCAGCCCCTGACCCATTTCTAGTGCCTGCATCAGCTCTCCCCGGAGTTCAGATTCCTAGGACTCACAGAGAGGCCAAAGCATAGCTGTTTGCATGGAGGGTATGAGCAGAGCCCGGACATGAGGTCTGTGTGTCCCCCTGTGCACATCCAAGGCCCCTTGTGGCAAGGGATGGACCCAGCATTGGGAAGAAAACGGTCAGGCTAGTGATCAGAGACTGGGAATCAGCTCTCCCCACACGCTCACTTTCTTTGCCGGACTCCCCTGTGTCTGGGAATTCTAAATTTGAACCTGGCCTTCCCCCTTATAATGAATGTATATTTGTAAAGGCAGGAGATTAGACCCTACTGCACTTAACATGTTTACATGTATAGGATGTGAGCTCCCAGGTATGCTCTGGCCCTGCACTTCCAAAGGTCCAGAGCAGTTATGTTGGCTCTACTGAGACTGTAAGTGGTAAAGACCATCTCCAGAGAGGAGGGGTTCCTGCTTCACGCTCCAAAGTCAGGATCTTCTGAGTGGATAAAACAATGGACACTGTGACCCTCAATTGTAAATTGATTTAGAATAACGCCAAAGTGTGTAAGACGTGTGTGTACGCATGCACGCACCTGGGGACGTGTGTGGTACATGACTGTGTGTGTGTGTGTGTGCATGCGCATGCCTGGGGATGTATATGGTTCTGTATGTTATGTATGTGTGTGCGCCTGAGAACGTGTGTGGTTGTGTGTATGTTATGAGTGTGTGTGTGTTACATGACTCCATGTGTGTGTGCCCGTGGGGATGTATGTGGAGCAGAGCCAGTGTGTCTGCACGTGTGTTTGTGTGTACGTGCATGTATTAGTTTTAATAGTAGAAGCTGTCCTTTAGAATTATGAAGTAGTAAAAATTGTATGATGTCCTTGGCTGTATAATTCAAAATTAAAATAATCTTCAATCACCAGAAATTTAGTCCCCCTCAGATTCTGATTTTTTTTCCATATTGATTATGTCTTCATTTCACTGATGAGGAAACTGTAGCTTAGAGATGTTAACTGACTCAACCAAGGACATGGAGCTAGCGAGCCCAGGACCAGGACGCAGTCCAAGCCACGCTGCTTCCAGAGGCCTGGAGCCCTGCTCACGATCATGCGTGGCCTCTTGGCGGGGGAACAGATTCTGATGGGCTGTGGCCAGCGTGCAGGCTGCCCAAGCCGGGGATTCGGGAAGCTGGGCGGAGAGTACCAGACAGCAGACAAGAGTGAAGGGCTGCTCAGAAGTCAGATAGGTTCCTAGGTCTTGGATGAGGAAGGATGCTCACTGATAATCCTTGATCCCTTTGCTGGTGGCTAAAAGGGACCAAGGCCTATGAGAGCACTTCTGGGAGCTGCCTGCCAAAACCTGGAAAAGGACTGCTCAGGACTGGCTCTGCAGTAGGAGCAGAGGAAGGAAATGCCGCCTCTTGGTGGACATTATTGGTGATGGCAGTAGGAGGCCTAGCAGCCTTGGCATAGAGGTGGCAGGACAAGGTCCTAGTGGATGATCGTTTTCACGTGTCTTAAAAATCATTGCTTCATATATTTTATCCATTTTGTGGTTTATTGTAGGGTGGTAATTATGGTCAGTGTTACTCCATATTACCTGGATTAATTAATTTTTTTATTGTTAATTTTCTCTTCAGTGATTTGGAAGCTATATTACCTCTTAATGAAAATTCTCTCTAAATTTTTAAAAATCATCTCTAAGTTCGTAACTTTATATGCAATTGGACCAGTATTCCTATAAGAGTCTCAAAAATGAAATAATCTATTAGATCCTGTTCCTCAATAATGAAAAATTTAGCATATTTTACCTCTCTGCTCTTCCAAACTGTGTGTGTGTGTGTGTGCGTGTGTGTGTTTGTGTGCTCCAGTTACTTTTTAGACAGTTGATTTAAGTTTGTTACATTAACAAAGAAAATATAGGTATAAACATCTTGGATTTCATTGCTCACTAACACTATTTAATTCCATGTGTTTCCCACTTTTGAGTTATTTACTTATCGGGATTTCCCAATCAACTGGACACATGATTGACTAATTTTTTTCAAGTGGTTGACTTGGAACACTTACATATCTATATGCAGATTTATGTTCTCCTCATCAACAACTCTCAGTGTGTTGTTCATAGCCCAAACCTTATTTTAAATTAAGGCATTGTCTTTCATCACCAAAAAAAAAAAAAATTCTTAATTTAAGGTGCTGTCTTTTTATGGCTGGCTAGTCTTGTATGCTGAATGGATATTAATAGAGATTTCCTTAACCTTCCTCCTTCTTTTTGCCATAACTCGAATTCATTGAGAAGCATGTTTTTACCATTTATCAGATGGGCTTCCACTTTGACTTCCGCCTTAAACCATCACCCCACTCTTTTTCTCCATGCTTATTCCTGAAAAAGTGAGCTCTCTATCGGTTTAAAGGTGGTTCCTGTTAAAGATGTGTGACTCCCTGTCCAAAGGTCCAAAGGAAGAGAAAAGGAAAGATTCCTGTTTCTGGTGGTTACATTTTGTCAGCTTAGAGATCTAGTTATCCGTGTGGCTGCGGTGGAATCTGCAATATCTTGGCACAGAGTTTCCTTTTTCTGGCTTACTAGGGGAGCCGCATTAGCTGGGGTCACGGCGCTGTGGCCGTTGTCAGGATCCCGGGGCTGAGGCAGCCCCTCTCCCTCCTTGTTATTTTGATCTTGCAAACTGGGTCCCAGCTATGTGAACCCTGCACCTGGCGGCCAGGATCGCCCCCCATGCACCGTGTCCCCAGTTCCTCGGCGTCCCTCACTGCTATCAGCTAGTTCCAGTAAGAGTACGAGATGGCTTCCACTGCGGTCCTTCCTCCTTCCTCTCCAGGCAGGCCCTCCTTTCCCACTAGTTGGCCCTAAGCCTTCTCTCCTGCGCTACATACGCTGACGGAATTCCTCAGGGTTTCCAGCAGGTAGATGGCGCTCTTCTATGTTTGGACCCCTTCAGTGCTTGCAGTGGAAATTTAGGAGGTGGGAAGGAGGAGCTTGGGGGTTCTCCGTATCTAGGGGCTCCCTATCCAGCAGATTCAACTAACTGTGGATTGAAAATACTCGGGAAAAAACACAAAGTTTCAAAAAGCAACACTTGAATTTGCCATACACTGGCAACTACTTACATAGCATTCATGTTGTATTAGATACCAGAAGTAACCTAGAGATAATTTAAAGTACACAGGAGGACACAGCAAAAGAGAAAGTGACAACAAATATACGTGTATATTCATGTATAACTGAAAACTTCTGCTGTATGCTGGAATTTGATACAATGTTGTAAAATGACTATATCTCAATAAAAAAAGTTTGTATATATATTGAAAAAGTAGATGGGAGGATGTACATGAGTCCCATGCAAGTCCTATGTCATTTTATACAAGAGGTGTCAGCATCCATGGATGTTGACGTCTGGGGGGAGTCCTGGAACCAGTGCCCCATGGTTACCAAGGAATGACTGGAGGCCCAGGCTCCTTATCCCAGCCTGTCAGGTCCCCATGTGGTCTGAATCCTACCTGTACCACACTTCCCTTGTCACTCTCCTCCAGCCCTGGCAGACTGCCCTCTGATTCTTGAACAGGCCACACTCACTGCGCTTCATGTCTGGCCCCTAGAAATACCCGTTACTTTCTGAGAATGGCTCTGCTTTCACAAAATGGGCTGCATTGTTACTAGAGAAGACAGTGTGGATGTTCCTTTAAAAACTGAAAATGGACTTAACTCATGATCCAGCCTTCCCACTCCTGGACATATGTCAGAAGAAAACTCTAATTCAAAAAGTCACATGCACCTCAATGCTCACAGCAGCACTATTTATAATAGCCAGGACATGGCAACAACACAAATGTCCATCAGCAGCTGACTGGATAAAGCAGTAGTAGTATACTTTATACAATGGAATACTACTCAGCCATGAAAAAAACAAAACAATGTCATTTGCAGTAACATAGATGGACGTAGAGATAGTCATTCTAAGTGAAGTAAGCCAGAAAAAGAGAAAAATGCCATATGATTTCACTTATATGTGGAATCTAAAAAAAGACACAAATGAATTTAACTACAAAAGAGAAACAGACCCACAGACATAGAGAAACAAACTTACGGTTCCCAGGGAGAGAAGGGGATGGGAAGGGATAAATATGGGGATTCAAAAAGTGCCCGTCTTGGGGAGTGATGGAAATGTTAGCTATCTTGATCGTGGTGATGGTTTTCTGGGTGTAGACATTTATCAAATTCATCAAATAGAACATGTGAAATATGTGTATTTTACTGTACAGGAATCATACGACAATAAACGTGCCTGTAAAAAAACAAGAAAAGATTGGCGGCATTTTGTCCTACTTTTTTATGTGTCTTTAGTGAGTGGGTCTTCAAGTTTCTGGTCTGCCATATTTTCTGAACCAGAAGTGCCCTGCTTCCCTTTCCTTTGTTAAACTGTCAGTGGGTGGCATTTATTCCCGTGGCTTCAACTGCTCTCTGTCCACTGATTAACTGTCAAATCTTTTCCAGCATGGACATCTCAGTTCAGTCCCAGAAATATACTTATAATTGACAAGTAGACATTCCCATTTTATTAGCCCATAAAAATCTCAAGCTCTGTATGTTTGGATTTACACTCGCTCAGAACTAGGTTTACTTTTTCAAACAATGGCATCACTATCCCATCTGTTTTCCGTGCCATACATCTGGGAGTTTTCCTTTACTTTTCCACTCCCTCACCCCCGTCAGTACTACAATTCTATTCCTTAATGTCCCCCAACTAAGTCCCTGCTCCTCGCTCCCCACTGCATTAATTCCCACCCCTTGCTAGTCTGCCCAGTGCTGTTCTTTAGAGTGAACAATCCACTTTGCTCACTTTTAATGACTAATCTATGTCACTCTCCTCCTTAAAACCCCAAAGAATTCCCCGCTGCGTATGTGAGGAAGTCCACGCTCCCTGATTTAACGTCACACCTTCTCATAACCTAGTTGCTGCTTTTTTTCAGCCTCAGCTTCCGTTAGTTCCTCACAGCCTCTAGCCTCACTGACCTTCCTTCCCTAATTGCAAAGTGCTGTTAGACACGACCAGACCTCTGCACGAGACACGCAAGCTGCTGAGAATCCCGTCCCCACCACGCACTCTCCTGGTCTACAGATTTGCTGGAATCCTTCAGATGTCAGTGCAGAAAGCATTTCCTCTCTGACACCTTCCCTACCTTCTAGAACCCTGCCCCAGGCAGTGCAAGAGCCCCTCTGAACATACAGTATACATGATGCCAAGTGACTCTTACCACATTGTTTTGAAAACCTATTTAAATTTGTCTCTTCCACGACACACTGTGATCTCCTTGAGGGATGGGGGCTGTGTGGTATTTGTCTAGACAGCTAATGTCTGGCACAGACCCCGGGCCATCGGAAATAGTCTGCTGACTCATCAAGAATTGTCGTCTTTGCGATGTAAGAAAGACTACATGATGTCTGATCTTACACCATCCGGCAAGGGTCAAAATAATTTCACATAGAACTACACAGGAAAAATATGTGTATTCTTTTCCTCTTTGTGAGCCCAAGATCATAGGCATCCTGGAACGGAGGTGTCACTCTAAGCTGTCTGTCCCCTAGGCTGTCACGTCCAGCTTCAACATATTTTTTAGAAGTTGTAGGGATACGTGTACATCACCCCGTCTTAGAGCAAACGGCGCTTCAGCCTGACCAAGTTTAATGTCCATATAAAAATCAGAAATCTTCCAAACTGAAGCCTGAAGAAACATTTCCCGTCTCTCCTTCCAGTCTGTCTGCCATCTGCATCCCACATCCCCACTGCTCACCTGCGTCAGACCACCTTCTATCTAGAAACATTTTAGGTGGGACACTTGGATGAGAACTAATTACAGCAGTCATGAAAATGGTCCCATGAACGTAGGCTCTGCACAACAAGGATGTTTTGACCGGAGGCCTCAGCCGTGGCCTTCAGGGTCTGTTCACATGTTCTGCCTGGCTTCCCTACAGACTGTTCTGCAGAAAATCAAGCCTGCAGTTAAAGTCATAGAAGGCCCAAGAAATCCAGAAAAATAGAGTGAGATTCATCTCCTTGGGAATATTTTTGAAAACCATCCACTAATAGGAAGAAGAGCTTTAAGAGGGTCATTTCAGATCAGATGATGTCCAACTGCAGGTGGGTCAGTTTTGTCATTGTTGCTCGCTAGTTGGCTTTCTGCTGCTTCTAACATGCCGCTGTTTAGAGAAGTGGCCTGAGTAGGCCCTCAGAGCAGAAAGGTGAGCTGGGCCTGGAAACAGCCAAGCTCCTCTGCTGTGTAGTGACCTGCTGAGAATGAAGGGATGGCCCAGGGCTTCCTCTGACTCTCTCCCTCAGTTATAAACTCTATGAAGGGAAAATGGAACAAAAAATCTTAATTCAATATGGTATTGTCAAAGTATAAATATAATTGTCTTTGGAGGGGATGGTATAGTTGAAGGGGTAGAGTACATGCTGGGTTCAATTCGCAGTACCTCAATGTAAAAAAATAATAAGAAAAAGTCTTTAAAATAAAAGAAAAATAACAAATAAGAAAAGAGATCTCAAAGAACCCAAGTTTAAAAAGAAAAAAATGTCTTTTAAAAATAGTAGTCAGCTCGGTCTTTTGCTAGATTAGGAGTTTGGGATTAACAGATACACACTACTATGTATAAAATAAATAACCAACTCCCAGGTCCTTAATAACCTAGTTCAACCTGAATCCTTTCTCTTTTTTCCCCTAAGCAACCCGTGGAAGCATCTGAAATTCTCATCTTATAAAAGAATTCATTTAAAGGCGGTTTGAAAGTTACTGGTTAAAACAGTTATTTGTGGTTCCATGAATATAGGTCTAGTAAGAATGACAGACAATAAACCAGTAAGCAAATAAATATATGACGTACTGCCAGGTACTAATAATTGCCAGAAAGAAACATAAAGCATATTAGGAGAGAAAATGATTGAATAGGAAATATGTGCGTGCTATTTTAAATAATGTGGTCAGATAAGTCCTCTCTGAGGGTAAAATAATTTGAACAAAGTCCTGAATGAAGCAAAAGAATAAGCCACGTAGGTAACAGACAAGAAAAGCCTCCCAGGCCGGGAGAAGTGTAAGTACGAGACTTGGAGTTACAAACACAGCTGTCCTGGTGGGGACCATCTGGGCGGTGAAGATGGGCTGGAGCAGAACGGTGAGAACTGAGGCTGCAGAGACGGGTGAGGGACCGGATCACACAGGGCCTTGGTAGGGACTCTGGATATCCTTCTGAATACAATGGAAAATTCACGAGATTATTTTGCAAAGCAGAACAAGCTTGATCCGATTCATACTTTAATAAGACCGTTGTGGGTAATATATGGGGAATAAGCAATGGAAGCAGGGCAAGGTAAGCTGATGGGAAGCCAATGGGAAGAGTGCTGCTGACCTGGAGAGAGACACCGAGGTTGGGCTGGGATGATGGCGGGAGACGGGCTGAAAGGGGGACACGATTTGACAGTAATGGTCACAGGCCTTAATGCTCGAGTTGGACACAGACACAGAGTGGTTCAGGGTGATGGGTATGTGATATTTGGGGCTGAGCCACAGTTTTTGTGCAGAGACCTGACAGGAGAATAAAGTGGGGACGTTGACATCGGTAAGAAGGGTTGGTGGGTGTTTAATTCCCCCTAGAGCCGCATCTCTGTTTCTCTGTAGGTGAAGTCAGCAGAGCAGGGATGGCTGTTCCTAATTCTGCAGTGAATTGCGTGTCCTTCTCATCGACAAATTCGAGAGGCCGACCTGCCCATCCAATTGCAACATCTTGAATCTGCTTCTTTCTATCCAGGAGGAGATTTCCAACTAAGATGCCAATCAAAAATTCCCATGCCCAGAGTTAGAGCTGTGTGCCTTTGGGAATGATCTCAGAGATGCCTCCACAGAGGCTATGGTGTGCTCTCTCTCCCTCAGAGCACACAGTTCCCTTCAGTCCGGTGGGTCTCAGCAGAGAAGATTTCACAAATAGCCCCTCTCAGGCCCTGGGGACCAACCTCCTGCTTGGCCGAGCTCTGAAAATGAGCACGAGTTCCGGGCAAAGGGCCTTCTCCAGGGCGCCATCTGGCAGATTACATGAAGGACAGTGTACAAAAGAGTGGGAGGGTTGATGGTATAAATGGATTTTACTTTTTGCTCTGAATCTGATTCTGTCCTTCCATTTTGATAAGGAAGAGTTCTTAGGCCAGACATGATTCTCATTTTTTCTTTCTATTTGATCATCCAAGAGGTTTAGATAGGGTATTTGTTTTAGTGTAAGAATCTTTAAAAAAAAAAAAAACAAAACAACTATGCAAATAGCATCTTGTTAGGTATTTGGACAAGTAAATTCTCCCAGCAGTATTGAACCCCCTTGTTCCTCCAGGGGGTCTCCAAAGGTATACATGTTCCAAATCTGACCCAAAACCAATGAGCCTTTTTGTTTTAAGCACTTCACCATGGACAAAAGATGTCACTAAAGAAGGTGAGAAAAGAGCAGGTCCCCATCATCCAGAGTCCCTCCCAAAGAGCCCACAGAAGTAAAGAGGAGATGAACGAGAGAAACGGTTTATTTATACACACGCAGGAGCCAACCAGAAAAGTAACTACCATGTTAAATGGTGAAAGTTAAAGGCTTTTTTATCAACCTAACTTAATAGGGCAAAGGGATAGGAGAGAATTGGCTTCCATGACAGGTTTTCTTCTACATCTATTGAATCTCAGGTGTCTTCAGCTTAAAGTGCTTTTGTATTAACCATGGGTTCCATCTGACTTTCCATTCTTCGAAGTTTGTTTTCCTTTTCAAGATTCACTCATGTATTCTGAGCCCCTGGATTTTCCACGTGAATTTTAGATTGATTGTCAATTTCTGCAAAACACCACCTGGGATTTGGGTAGGCATTCTTTGAATCCTTAGATCTATTCGTGGACTATTGTCATCTTAGTAGAATGAAGCCTTCTGCTCCATGAATATGGGATTACTCTCTGTGAATGTAGGTCTTATTTTCTCTCAACAGAATCTCTCATCTACTGTAGTCTTCAGTGTCCAAGTCTGGTACTTCTTCCTCACCTCTTTTGGATGCTGATTCAGAAGAGACACGACCTCCTGGAGAACCTCTGCTGCCACGGAGCTGACATGGAACTGCGTCCTGAGAAGACTTTAAATTCTTTTAAAAATAGGACTAATGTACTTTAATTACTCCATAGATGAGTAATGAATGGGTCACATTAAGATAGGATTTTAATCCTTTTAGAATTAGTAGAGTAATACAGACACAGTACAAAAAATTGAAATATTGCCTAAAAGAGAAGAGATTTGTAATTTCCACCCACAGAGGTGACTGTCATGAATGATTTGTTGCTTATGTCTTAGTCTCTGTGTTTCTCAGTATGTCTTCTCTCCATCTCTGTCTCTCACACACTCACAATCAGATCAATTTACATCTATATTGATTTCACACATATGTGGTAGTGCAGATGGGATCCTGGGTGCAGACAGTGGGTCTGCATACTTCCACCCTGAGGCCTCCCTTGACATTGGGTTGAGACCAGACACCCACTTTTCCAACTGCACTGCATTCATTCATCCACATGAACCAGAATGAATGGACCCCATCCCCTATCCATCAACATTAGTGTTGCTTTAATTCCGACTGTTTCAACCAGTGCTGTGATGAACACCCTTGAAAAGGCATCTTTGAATAGGTGTGTAAGGATTTTAGTGGGATGAACTGTAAGGATCAGAAGTTCTGGGGAAGAGCAGCGTCTGTGGCCCTTTGATGCGTCCTGCACCCTCTTGTCCTGAAGAGGAGCGTCCCTTCTTTCTTCCCTCCAGGGCATCTTCTGGAGCCTCTGCCTGCTTACATTCTCACCAGGGCTGGTTGTCACCTGACTAAAGACCCGCCAGTGTGATGGTGACCGGTGCTCTCTCTGCAGTGTTTCCGTCTGCCTGTGTTCTCACCTGAGAGGTCAGGCATCTCTAACACACACTGGCCACCTGCATTGCCTCTCATTGGAACTGCCTGTTCTGTTTCTGTTTAGAACACTGCGTTTCGAAATGGTTTTGTACTACAGGGATAGGAAACCTTTCTCCAACCTTGGGTTATGAGGAATGTATTTTCCAGGTTGTGGTTTGTCTTTCAAGCAGGTTTTCTGGGCTTTTGCTAATTTTTTGATTTGTTTGATTTTGTTTCTGACACAGGAATAGCTAAGCATCTCCCTTATGTCTTCTGGCTGTGGTGTCACAGGGGGAACAGCAGTGTCTACCCTGAGATTATGCACAGAGTTACTAAAAGGGCTTCACTTTGTACATCACATCTTTAATCACCCTGGTTATCCCCTTAAAAAAATAATAAATTGCTGTTTTAAGAGAAAACAAAACAAAACAAAACAAAAAATCACCAGCCCCAGCTTAAAACATGTGGGCAGGGACAAAAAAACACCTTTTTTAAAGTTTCATTGACAGGGAACACCCAGGAGAGGTAAAGACACCCAGAGAGAAAGAGGACATGGGGTTGTCAGGGTCTGGGTGAGGAGGGAGGGGAGTGCGCTCTCTGGATCCATGGTTTCACTTTGAGGAAAGAAATAGTATGAAACTAGATGGTAGTGATGGTCGCACAACATTGTGAATGCTCCTAATGCTCCTGAATTGTACAATTTAAAAGGGGAAAAGTCTATATTTTATTAATGAAACTCTAAAAAGGAAAATAAATGATGTCATAAATGACGTGAAACAAACAAAGGAAACTAAAGAAAACCAAACAAAAACATCTCCAGCGGAAGGGACTTAAAGTTTGGGAGGGGGAGGGGGAGGGGACGGATGGTGGGATTTTGGAGAACATTTTGGAAAAGAAGGTGTGAGTGGGTGCAGAGGGGTCTCTGCCCCAGGGCGTAGTGATGGCTGAACTGGTTCTCCTTTGTTCAGCAGTCCAGCTGCAGATGCAGGTTCAGGAGGCGCTGCAGGAGCGGCAGGAGGGAGCTCGGCGTCTCCTGCTGGATCCAGATCGTCCTTTTTTTGGTCTCTGATATCTGCCCCTGCCCCTGCCTCCTCTGTAACTATTGAATGTGGTGAGAATTTCAAGTCTTGTGGGAGAGCTCATGCTGTGGGAGAGGAAAAATTTACCCACCTGCCTCCATTTCCATGTGCCTTTCAAGGACAGAAACCTTACCAGAGCTTTCCAGACAGCTCCCACCCAGAAAGTGCCCACACGATGTGTTCTGTGACTGAAATCTTCCAGACAGGTGGTCTGAGGCGATTTTTTGCTCTGGTCTCAACAGTAGCCTCTGGGGACACCTCCCTGTGTGGCCCAGCCCCCTCCCCTCCCCCACCTGCACACATGCACCAGCCCTGCCTTTCTGACCTTTGGGCTCTGCTTCAGGGGCCCCTGGTCCTCCACCTGACTTGCAGCGAGATGGACACGGTGCTCCAGGTCAGAGCCGGGTGTGCTGAGCTGCCCGTTAGCCCCGGGCAGATCCCTGGGGAAAGCCCTGTGTGATGTCTGGGTTGGAGGCCTGCCCCACTGATTTGTGGGCCATGGTGGTGGGGACCTCTCCATATCCAGACCCACCTGGAGCCTGCGCTGGCCCTCAGAAGAGTGGCACACCAGCCCTTCACTTGGGGAGGGGGCGTTGGTGTTCTTACTCAACAGCACCTGTTCAATATGTGGTATCTGGCTCTGCAATGACAGTGACCAGCAGCTGACCCGGCCTGGAAATCTCAGAGCCCTGCCCGGCCAGGAACACTCCTGATTCTGTCCACTCGTCCCTCTGCTGCCAGATCAGACCGGGACCTTGTTCAGCTCAGACACCCGGGAGGGAAAAGTCATACCCAGAATGCATGGGCTCCACCTCGGGCAGCAGGACACTTCCCTGGCTCTCCACATCCCAGCCAGCCAGCTTTGACCTGGGCTGTGGATGTGACCAGCCTCCCAGGCCTCTGACCTGCTCTTGCTTGATGCAGAAACCAATCCCCAACATGACTTCTCCACCTCCGCCAGCCAGGACGTGACCGTGGGGCTACCTGGGTGGGATCTGAGTGGTGGCCTGGCCTGGGCGGGCCTTCCCTGGGACTCCGTGTGTTACCTTTGGGTCTCTCTGACCAAAAGGCCAGAGGCACCTTGGGTGAGACCTGACCCAGCGCCGGCAGCATTGGTACAGCCCCTCGCTGCGGGCTTTCCGGTGGCTGCAGCCTCGGGATATTGGGATGCAGCAGAACATGCCTCTGTCTCCAACCAAGTGAGCTGAGTAGGGACTTCTCTACAGAGTGGGTGCCTGGTGACTTCGGTTCCAAGTTCTGTTGGGCTCTATTGCCAGGGAAGTGAGGTCAGTTCCTGGGGTCCACTTACCCAAACTTCCTCCTGACACAAAGCTCCCCAAGGGACTTTCTGGTCTGCTGATCTCTCATTTCTCACTCCATGCCATGTCCACACACAGTGACACAAACTCAGCCCCCCTCATAGCCCTGGGGAGGGCTGGATGAAGCCAGCTCCGCAGCTCTGAAGACATAGCTGGATTCAGACCTGGCTTACCCCACTCAGCAGTGCTGTCACCATGGAAAAGCCACGTGCCTCTCAGGGTCTCCCCAATCCCCCATCAGCACTGTGGGGATCATTGTGGCCCCTGCTTCCTAGAAAAGCCATCCTGTCTCTAGACCTAGAAACACCTACTGCATCTGTCACCCCCATGGGCTGGCATCACAGGGAGCTCTTGCACAGACTCAGCAAAGAAGGACCCCACAGAGGGCTGGCGGAGCGCAGAGCACATGCCACACTGCCCGGGGTCTGCATTGGGGTCTGGAGAAAGTCACTTTCCTTGCTGCTTGCTTCCCAGCTCCCAGTCCTGAGACTGAAATTAAAGACAACTCTGACATCATCCGCTCTGGCTTACAACCTCCTAGGTCATTCTGTCATGTGGACATACAGGCCCAGTGTCCCATCTCGGCCTCTGTGGTGGGCTGCCCCACAATGGCTTCCTATTTTTTTGCCTTCTGTTCCCACGCCCTTGTGTGTTCCCCACACCCTCCCCTGGAGGTTGGATGGAGTTTGGGACCAGGTTCTGACATGCAGACTGACTTGTGAAAATGTGCGTGAGTTCCACTCATTACCATCTCCAGTGTTCCTTCTTTCTGTCTCTGTCTCTCAGTGCCTCTCTCTCTGTCTTGTCTCTCTGTTTCTCTGTCTCCCCCTGCTTCTCTGTGTTTCAGTCTGTCTGTCTCTTTACCTGTATGTATGTCTGTATATATTTATATGTATAGGTGTGTATTTATGTGTGTTTATTGTTCGGGTCCAGGGCAGGTCACTTCTGAAAATCCCTTGATGACATATTGATTATTTTGAATTCATGTTACTGAAGAAAGATTATCTTTGAAAATTGTGGAAGAACTTTGGTGGGATCTTCTCTAAGGAACAGCACTGCTAGGGAAGGGATGTTCCTGTGGCACTTTGACGTATCCTGTACCTTGTTCTGCTGGAGAGGAGCGTCCATTTGCTCTTCCCTCCAGGGGACCCCCTGGGGCCTCTGCCTGCTCACGTTGTCACCAGGGCTGGTTGTCACCGGGCTAAAGACCTGCCAGTGTGATGGTGGCCAATGCTGTCTCTGCAGTCTTTCCATCTGCCTATGTTCTCACCTTACAGGTCGAGCATCTCTAGCAGACTCTGGCCACCTGCACTGTTTCTCGTTGGAACTGCCTGTGTGTGTTTTGTTTCTTTTCAGAACACTGGGCTTCAAGAGGTTTTTGGACCACAGGGATGTGAAGCTTTTCTCCGACCTTGGGTCATGAGGAAAGCTTTTTCCAGGCTGTGGTTTTTCTTTCCAGCTGTCTTTCTTGGCCTTTGTTTTCTGCTTTAGTTTGGTTTTATTTTGCCACAAGAACAGCTAAGCATCTCCCTTCTGGCTCTGGTTTCACACTTAGAACAGCAGTGCCTACCACGAGATTATGCACAGAGTTACCAAAAGGGCTTCATTTGGTACGTCTCATCTTTAATCCATCTGGACTTCCCTCTCAAAATACAAAAATGCTAATTCACGTGAAAACAAACAAACAAAAATTCACCCTTCCCTACTTAAGATATGTGAGCAGCGAGAAAAAAAAGCCACCTTTTATATGATTTCATTTGATAGGGAACCTCCAGGATAGGTAAAGACATAGAGAGAGAAAGGGGATTAGGGCTTCTCATGGGCTAAGGGTTAAAGGAAAAGGAACAGATCTAACATGGAGTCATATTTGTTCTTCTCTGTTACAGTGCCTTTCGGTAAGAGCTAAAAGGATGACTCCTGGGTGGGTCCTCCAACGTCCCAGGCTGGAGTTCAGGCAGGATCCCTGCCAGATTCACCATGACTTCAGAGCTGATCTCCCGCAGAGAAAGTGACAATTATTGGATTAAAATTACCTGTCAAAATCCCTTCAATTGCCTGTAAAGTATACCACAGCAGGGGATGTCTCATTGGCCAGTCAACTGCCAGTCTCCCGTGATGCAAGGGACAAGCGTTGCGGCAAGCTTCATGGTGGACTGGCCAGTGCACCTTCCTACTTTGCTCTCCAGCCTTGGCTTCCTAACTTTGATTCTTTAAAAGCTCCCATCCCTCTTCCCTCTGGCCTGGTGAGAATGAGCAAGGTCCCTGCACCCACCTGGGCTGAGGCCAGGCCACGCACACAGCCCCATGCACACAGCCCACCATCTGCTGTCTACCCCTGGGCTCAAGTGCACCCTCTGAACTCCCCCACCTCAAAGGTCTGCATGCCAGTGCCTCCGCCCTAGGGGTCCAGACCACCATCAGGACCATCAACCACCCAAGGCCCACAGGCCAGTGGCTGGCAGCCTGGGATCACCTTGACCCATCGGGTCAGTTGAGGAACAGGGTGCGGGGATCAGGATGCCAGGGCGAGAGATGGAACCGCCTTCAGCCAAGGCTGCCTCAACATTTAGCTTCAGATATTAACTATGAAGGTGTACACTAGGTTGGATCCCCCACTGGTGGCAGTAGTCATCATTACTGGAGCCCGGAGTTCCCCACCACAACCACAGGTTGAGGGATGAGGGAGTCAGCTCAGGGTAGCGGTGCACTCAGAGTGAAGGGGATCCCATGGTGAGGGGGTACATGTTGAGGGGTGTGGGGCCCGCTCAGAGTGGAACTCACCTGGCTGAGAGGTGAGGGGGACAATTTCAGGATGTTGGGGATCCTGTGCTGAGGCATGAGGGGTAACCTTGTGGGTGTAGGGGCCATAGGTTAGGATCTAGCAGGATGGAGTGTCAGGGCAGGGACCTAGGTGTGAGGAGAAGGAGCCCTGTCTTCAAGGTATGGTGGGAGACTGGGCCTGGCCAGGGGTGGGAGGGTAGTAACAGGGAGGGGAAGGTGAGCAGGGGAAGTGGGGCTGGCGGGGTGTGGCCTGGCCCAAGGCAGTCGTGGTTCTAGTTCAGTGCCAGGACCCAGTCGGTGGTGGGGTGAACGCTCTGGGGATGGAGACCCGGCGGGATGAGCAGGAGGGGCCCCACATGGCTCCTCCCGGCCCCAGTGACCAGAGCCGGTAAAGCAGGAGACCCACCCGGGCAATTTGCGCTGCAGGCGGGAGGAGGAGGGGCGCGCACGTGCAGACGGACAGACGCGCTGACGCCGGAACCCGCCCAGAACGCGTGGAAGCTGGCGGGAGCCGGTTGCTCCTGGACCAGCTCCTGGAAGAGGAACACGGCCTGGGGTCAGGGCCGCCGCTTGACCGCGGCTCGGCTGCCGCTGCCGAGCAGTCAAGGGGGCGCTGGTGGGGGCGCGCTGCTCGGGGAGCCAGCAGGTGACGCCTGGGCTGTGCGGCTTGGGAGGCGCCCAGGGAGGGGTGCGGAGGTGAGGTCACGGCCGCGCGTCCCGTTAGGACCCTGAGGCGGGTCCCAGCCGCCGCTGTGGTTAGTGGTAACCCCGCTATTAGTAGTTCCTGAACCCCGCGTTTTTGCCGCCGCTTATACCTGGGTTTAGGAGAGCAGGCACAGCCCCGGGAGGTGGGAGGGCGCCGGACGGCTCCGGAGCATCTCCGACTGACCCTCAGACCATGGCCTGCCCCCGGGAGGCGGGTGCGGTGCGGGCGCGGATCCTCGGATGGAATGGGGGCTGCCCCATGAGAGCCCCTGGATTTGCTCCCATCTTCCCGGCGGCCTGACCTTGGGGGCGGCCTCTAAAGCCCCAGGTTCTTGTGACTCAGGTTACACGTCAGGCTGCTCCTGGGAGGTGGGCGCGGTGCGATCAGTGTGCTGGGATGGCTGCAGCAGCAGCGGGAAATGGTCGCAACCCCCGCGCTCTCACAAGGCAGCCCCAATCCCGCCATCGCAGCCGCCGCCATTCCCTGACAGCACAGCACCTGCCTTCCAGGAGCAGGCAGACCTGTAACCTGAGTTCCACGAATCTGGGGCAGCAGAGGCCAAACTCAGGCCATGCGCTGGGGAGTTTGAAGCAAATATACGGGCTTCCATGGGCAGACCCCACAACCCGCCACTGCCTTCGACCACACCGCGCCCTTCTCCCGGGAGCAGGCTAACCTGGGGACTGTGCTTGAAGTAGCAGAGGCCGAGCCCTGGACAGGCCGTGGGGTAGATGGGGGCAAATCGACCAGCTTGCCAGGTCGCTGCCGATCTCCCTGCCACTGCCCCAGGTTCGTGGATCACATATTTCCAAGTCAGTGGGTTCTTGAGAGGCAGGCACGGTGCAGCCAGGAGGCGGGGGCTGCGGGGAGGGGTGCTGCCCCAGGGGGAGCTGGTGGACTTGCTCCCATCTCCCCCAGGGCCAGACCTGGGGTCGGCCTCAGCTGGATGCATGTCATGTCAGCCTGTCCCTGGGAGGAGGGCTCAGTGTACTCGGGGCAGCCTCAGTGGCTGACAAGGAATTTAGAAGTGGGCTCTAGCCCAACATAACTAACTCTCCTTTCTTCTCTTGCTTCCTCAGTTGGTGGCTGTATCGGCTTTTTCATTATAGGTTATTGCTGGATAATGAACATAGGTTTCTGTGCTACACAGAAGAAATTTTATTAAAATCTATTTTTATATATAGTGGCTAACATTTGTAAATCTCAAACTTCCAAATTTATCCCTTCCCATCCCCTTTCCCTGGTAACCTTAAGATTGCTTTCTAAGTCTGCAAGTCTGTTTCTGTTTTGTAGATGAGTTCACAGTGTCTTTTTCTCTCTTTTTTTAGATTGCACATATGAGTCGGTATCATTTGTTATTTTTCTGTTTCTGGCTGCTTTCACTTAGAGTGACGATCTCTACCTCAATCCATGTTACTGAAAATGGTTTTATATTGTCCTTTTCATAGTAGAGTATTATGCCAGTGTATAAATATGCCACAACATCTTTATCCAGTCATCTGTTGCTACATTTAGCTTGCCTCCATGTCTCGGCTATTGTATACAGTGGTGCTATGAATACTGGGGTGCAGGTATCTTTTCACATTGGCGTTCTGTCCAGTTATATACCCAGAAGTGGGATTGCTGGGACACAGGATAAGTCTACTTTTAGATTTTTGAGGGATTTCCATGCTTTCCATAATGAGTACACCAAACTGGATTCCCACCAGCAGTGCAAGAGGGTACCCTTCCCTCTACAACCTCTCTAGCATTTATCATTCATGAACTTCTCAGAGATGGCCATTATGACTGGTGTGGGCTGATACCTCATTGCAGTTTTGATTTGCATTTCTCTGTTTATTAGTGATACTGAGCATTTTTTCTTGTGCCTATTGGCCATTTGTGTCTTCATTGGAGAAATGCTTGTTTAGGTCTTCTGCCTATTTTTGATTGAGTTGTTTGTTTTTTTGGTATTAAGTTGTATGAGCTGTTTATATATTCTGAAAATTAAGCCTTTGTTAGTCGTATCATTTGCAAATATTTTCTCCCATTCTTAGGTTGTTGTTTTGTTTTACTTTTGGTTGCCTTTGCTGTGAAGAAACATATGAGTTTAATTATGTCCCATTTGTTTATTTTTTTCTCTTATTTCCATTGCCTAGGTAGCATGCACTAGGAGAACATTGCTAAGATTTATGTCAGATAATGTTTTGCCTATGTTTTCTTTTAGGAGATTTATCATGTCTTGTCCATCTGCATCTTAAGCCTGTACTCTTGATCTGTGCTTCAGTTTTGAATTTTGAGCTTCTTAGAGAACACCTACTCTTAGCTCATGTGTAAGATTCAACATGTCTAAAGCTGATTTCATAATCTTTTTTCTTGCAGCGTCTCCACTTATTCAGTGGGATAATAATTCTTCTGGTCTTGAATTCCCAAAGGCTTGGAATGGTCTTTGATTTATCTTCGTCTCTTCACCCTCCACATTTTGTCAGCTTCTGGAACTGTATGTTTTTGGTTTCAAGTGTCTATTCTGATTGCTGATACTCTGATGAAGAGCTTTCACCCCTGATACATGAATTTTCCCTTCTATTGATTTCTTGGATATTCTCACCCCCCCCTTCAGTCAACCTACACTTCTGACCCTCCAACATCTAGAGTCAAGTCAAAGACTTACCGCAACCAGATCTCAGACAGGTAGTGTCGACCCTCCATCATTTTGGCCTTACCTTATATGTTCCAATCATTATGTGACTTAGCCTCTTAGGGTAACCTGTGCCTTATTAAAAACCAGGAGTCACCAGCCATTTCCTACCCAGTCCTCAGTTAAAACAGCTTAGAATTTCCCTGAGAACTAGTTGGAGCCCCATCCCCTTCATAGAGTCTTCCCTATTTACTCCAAATACTTCTAGCTCCTCTTTGTATTCCTGCAGTGTTTATGATGGGTAGCCTGTAAACTTGGCTTTGAGTGCTGACTTGGTACCATTCCAGGGTGGTTTCCAATGTGTCTCCTCACTTAGCTCGTAACTGGAGAAGACTCCCTTGTTCAGCCTCCTTTTTACCCCTCACCCTGCTTAGCATCGGGCAATAGCAGACATCCAGGCAGTGCTTACCTACTTTATTTATTCACAGGGGTGGTGGTGTGGATTATAGATAATAACAATTAATTCAGTCTTGCAATTAAAAAAGAAAGCTAAGAAAATCCATAAAACTTTAACTCCATGTTCCGTGTAGTGCTTTACCTCAACAGTTTTCTTAACTCTGTGTTTACATTCACATAGTGTTCAGTGCTTGTACAGTTCCCTGAGGCAAACAGGTGAGATGTCATTATGCTTGACTTTCACGTTACATTTCATATTGGATATATTTGTGCAATGACAAAACCTCCTTTTATAAGTAAACCGCCGGAAGCCCAGAGAGACAAAGAGCCTAAACCAGGGTCACCTGGTTAGTGTTTGGCACAGGCCAGGAGTGCGGTTCACATCTTCCAGCTGATCCTCTTCCAGTGCCTTTTCATTCCAGTGCTGGGAAATGTAGCCCCATCAGCCAAGCGGCCAAGTCCAATTGCTGCACGTTTACCTGCCAGTGATTGCAGTGCTACAAAAAGTGGCAAAGGAAAGGTCAGAAATAGGAGTGATAAAAGACATGGAAGTGCTGGAAATGGATCCTCACCCTCCTCCACCCTATTTGAGCGCCTCACTAGTGTCCCACTCTGACAGTGCTGTCCATTGTTTATAACACAGTCTTTAAAATCAGACTGATCTTTTATAGGACATGCTTTTATCCTGGTCCCTTTCCTCCTAGTAGTCGCCGTCATGGGCAGAAAGTGCGTGACTGTGCTCTGTTTGTCACGTAGGTGGGAGGGAATGTGGAAGAGGGAGCGGGTTGAACTGAAGCTCTGTTGTTCTAGGACCAGAGCAGTTCCACTCTTGCTTTCATCACCTCTCCACCTCCGAGTCCCAGCCACCCACTCCTGCCTGCTTCCCCACATGACACATCCTGGGGGAGGAGAGTGTGGTGGGCAATGCCTCCTCCGCCCTTCACTCTGGGAGGTGCAGGAGTCTGCTTTAACTTTTGAGCTGTTTTGGTAATTTGTCTTTTCCAGCTTTTCTAGACATCTCCTTTCCAGCTCTGAGAAATTGGAGATGTAACTTAACCATACATGGACTATACTTAATGTATTCAGTGGCATTAATGTGATGTTGTCTGTAAGGTGTTCTGTGGCTGGATAGGAGGTTTTTTGTCTCACAGGATGCTTCATATCCAATTCTAAAGGCCTACAGGATGCAGGTGTAATTCAAGTTCTTATATGTCTGTAAGTCAGACATGAACATTATTTGATAATATGACCATATGTTCCTAGATTATGGTTAGTCCACCGGCTCTGTATTTAATAAAAGTTTAAATTCTAAACGCTTGAAAAAAATTTGTGGAACATGTCTTTTTGCCTGTAACTAGTTGCAAAAACTGAAATCACAACTCTACCACAAGCCACAGTGTTTTCCTGTAGAGAAAGCCCTCTACTTTTACAACCTCTAAGTTATGCGGTGTTTCTTTGGGTGATATGAAGGATGCCAGAGTATTTTGTTGGGAAACTAGAGTGGCATGACAATTATTCTGGGAAAGGTTACAGCTGAATCTCTACTTCCTATATCCTGATTACAGAGGCAATGTTAGTGGGGTAACCAGCTTCTGAATGCAAGTGTATCTAGGAAGACAACAGAGAAAATAGAAGGGATATAAAGTAATGGAGGGACTTCAGAGCAGTACAAATGGTGACTTTGAGACCACCAGCTGCTGACGTGAACTTGGCAGGAATTTGTGAGAAGTGGTGGGTGTCACTGCAAGCAGGAGATTCCTGCAGCTTTTGGGGTGAACAGGAAAAGGGGAGAGCAGATATGGTGGTAACCCAGGGGCTATTTGTGTCCTGAATGTGAAAATGTCTGGTCCCCTGTTCAATTTTGCAGCCACAACTTCACATGACTCAGGGCATTATTTCCACCAGAAAACCATAAAAACATAAACAACCTCTGTTTCCCAAAGTGTTTGTTCTCGATCTGAGATGATTGTCCTGTGGTGGGAGGTAAGTGGGCGATGGGACCTATTACATCACCCCCTTTCACTGAAAGTCTACCTCGCTCCTTTTCACCCTACTCCTAGAGGTGCTGTCATTCTGTTACACCTAGACCTGTAAGACGGGCTTGCCTGAATCCTCACATGAAGAGAGACTGTTATGTGCAGTTTTAAAAAATTGCTTGGGTCATGGGGTCCTTTGTTCCCTCCATTGGAAATCACTGTTCCAGAGCAAGTAGTAGGCATCTATGGAAACTATATTGTTTGTAAGATGTCTTCAGAAGTTTTGCAGTAGGTTTAAATATTTGCTTAGTGATGGCATCTTGATTGTTTGAAGGAGGCAATCCTCACTAGGGACTTTGATTGCTTCCTGTCTGAGAGTTCCTTTACTGGCAGTAGAGTGTTCGTAGGCAGATATAGAAAGTTACCTGGTCTGAGAAGCCGAATTTGCCCGCACCTGGGAATTGGCAGAAGAGTCAGTTATGGAAGGAAGGCTTTAGGATTATCTGGTAGCAGAGTTCTGGGATCCTAACCCTGGGAAACCTCAGCTTTTGTAGAGTATGTTCTGTAACAATAGGCTTTTGGATAATTTTAACACTTGTTATGGGATGTAGAGCTGGGCAAAGACTTAAGAGTGAAAGAACCATAAAAGAGAATCTCCAAATATTTTAAAGAAGACAGTTCTCAGAATGAGAGCTTTTCTGGAAAAGACTAGCTCTTCACTTCACAGGGGAAACAGGGAGCAGGTGCAACTGCACTTACGGTAACTTAAAAGGTAAACCTCACCCTCCCACTTAGCTGTGTCCTGGTGTCCGTTCATCTTCCACATCTGCAGTTTTAGACATGACGTGTCACTTTCTGGTACTCCATTCTGCTTCTGAGTGAGAGACTGACACAAAGTCACATAGCGATTGAAAAATTATGCAAAGGAATTTATTGTTAAAAGTGTAGACTTGTGCCAGGGTGCTGCATTTTCAAGTGACTTTCAGTACAGAGAACACTTAAAAGAATGCAGTGTTATTTCTTTTTTTATTCCTTTAAGCCTTTGTATAGAAGGTTTTCTTTGCATAGTTTCTGGAGTACATCAGAACAAGCAGGAACTAAAAATAGCTTTAAGAAATCAGCAGTATAGATGTTGCTTATAGTATGGTGTCTGTCTTAAAGTTAATTCTTTAAAGCAGGAAGTTGTAACTCTCAATTTCTTAAGCAAATATAAACATTCTTGAGCCTTAATGACATTCTTTGTGGGGTGAAGCTGATTTGCTTCCACTCTGAGCATTGAAAGGCCTTCTAGGATACTTCTACCAGTCCTCAATATTTTATTTTCCCTCTGTTGTGAACGTGTCATTAAATTTGGAGCAGATATAAATATCCTTAACTTGCTACATATGTAGATATTCAGTGTTACATAGTCAGAAAGTTTGTGTACATCGCACATATCTACATAATTCCCCCCTTTCCAACTGTGTTCCTGATGAAAGGATGGTGGGAAATGGCATTATGGGGATATGTCTTACAGTACACAGTGTTTCCCCTGTTCCCTCTACCAGATCTGGATGTTCTTTCATCTTTCGGCTTCTAGATTTACTAGCTCTTTTTCTTAAGCCAGGTGTAACTCATCCCCTTGCTCACACACACATGTGTACACACACACACACACACACACACACACACACATACACACACACACACACACACATTCTGCCTTAGGGTGTAGCGTGCACCATCCCATTCTCCCACTCCAGCTCTGGACCCACCCACTGGAGGCAGTGTCTTGAAAGAATTCATTTGTAAGTTCCTTTTTAAAACTCGAGTGGTCGGGAAATAAGACTGATATCCACACCTAGTAGGCAGGCACTCAAGTATAACTTCTATGGTTAATGCCAGGTTATCTTAATGTTTGAGTACCTGGGTTTCATGTCTTCCTCTGCCAACTGTGTGACCCATGATTCCCACATTTCTGTCTCCAGCTAGACTTTTTCTCTCCAACTCTGGACTCTTACAATCTTCTGCTGATTTGACATCTTCACTTGGAACACTGATATCTTAAAACCAACATGTGTAAAAACTGAGCTCTTGGTCCTCCTACCCCCCACACTGGTTCTTTCTGCAGCCTCCCCCTTTCAGTTAGTGAGAACTTAATCCTTCCAGCTGCTTGGGTCAAAAATCTTGGAGTTATTCTGACTTTCACGGACATACCACATGAATTCTGTCAATAGATCTGGTTTAACACTGCCTTTAAAACATATCCAGAACCCAGCCACTTCTCACCATGGCTCCTGCCTCCACTGCTGCTTCCCTGCCCTGAGCCACTGTCCTCTCCTCCTGCACAGCCCTTCTCAGAGGTTTCCCTCCTTTCATCTCTGACCCGTCTCGACGATTCTCACTCGGCACTCAAGTGAACCTTGAAAACCTATGTCAGATTGTATCATCCTTCTGCAGTGCCTCCCTATTTCACTCCAGGTAAAAGCCACAGTCCTTACAACGTCCTCCAAGGCCATACAGGATCTGCACTGACCCTTCTCCGCAGCTCCAGCCGTGCCCCCATTCTGGAACATGCGAGGTGCAATCTGGCCTTGGTGATGGTTATTCCGTCCACCTGGGACTTCTCACCTCCTAGTCCTAGTTCTAACCTCAGTCCTCAGTGTGGCCTGCTTTGGTATATAATACAACATCACCCTCATCCCATACTCTCAACTCTCTTTACCTTGCCATTTTCACTTTTTTCCATGGTTCCTCTTTCCTAACATGCCACCTCCTCTGCTGCTCTGTTGTGTGAATTGACATCTCCACCCCCCACCCCAGCTAGACTCCAACCAAGCTCCATGAGGACAGGACTTTTGTTTTGTTTATTTATCCATTCCAAGTGCCTAGACTAGTCCTGGGTACATAGTAGGCAGTCAAAAATTATTTGCTGAATAGATTAAAATACTATTTTAAAAATGAATCATCCTTTCCAGAACGGGTGAGGAAAGGAAGCTGCATGAAGGAAAATGGTTCAGTAAATAATGATATTTGCCTCTTGTTCTTTGTGTGATATATATATGTGTTTTAGTCTTAATTTGGTATCCCAGGTTCTTAATTTAATAGCTGTATTAAGGTGCAATTTACAGTCCATAAAATTCACACATTATAATTGTACAAGTCAGCAATTTTAGCTATTTCTAGAGTTGTGCAACTGTGTCCTCAAAAAGTCCTCTTTTGTCTGTCCATATGCATTTCGCCCTCCCCCCGGTGGCACCGTGATTTTATTTTATTTTTGTTTTTTTGGCAATCACATCTCAAAAGAATTATTTACACAGCTGTACTAATATAGCTTTGTGCTTTTAGAAATGACACAGATAAATATGAAATCAATGGTCATTGCTGAATGAAGGCAGCAGTATCAGACATCGGTGAGGAGAATGGACTTGAGTGTCAGACTGGCTGCAGTCTTAACCAGCTCCACCATTTACCAAGTTACCCAAATTATTTTCTGCCTCAAGCCCTTTATCTGTTATATGGGGGTAATAATAGAAGCTTACAGAGTTGTTGTGAGGATTAAGCAAACAGGGAAACAAAATTAATACAGTGGCCAGCTTATGTTATTACCTAAGATATAGCCTTGCAGGTAGAGAGCAAAATTCAAATCAGTTTCTAAAGTATGTGTAAAATATGATCCAGTTCCTGCCTGGTTTGTAAGCACGTATGCCTACTGCAGAATGTAAAAGCAGACTAATTTCCAACAGAAAAGATCATTTCTCAGCATTTCTTTCAAAGGTAATTGCAAAATCATTTTTACTAAATTTTCTGTGCCCATCTCTGACAGAGCTTTGACACCAGGGAGGTAATTATCTATTTTTTTGTTAAAATCATGCTGACCATCAGAAAGTGTTCTGAATTGTATTTTAGACTTTATGTTCAGAAATACTGTGAGACATCTTCTAAATTAATGGGGGGAGGGGCATTCATTATAGCTATTCAAGCCTGATAAGCATGGATTAAATTATCTTTTTTTAACTCTTCATTAAAGTAATTAATTAATTTTTTGCAGGGGGTTGGTAATTAAGTTTTTATTTAGTTATTTTATTTTTAGAAGAAGTACTGGGGATTGAACCCAGGCCCTTGTGCATGCTAAGAATATGATCTTTCACTTGAGCTATACCATCCCCCCTAAATTATCTTTAATAAGTCCTTTTTCTCTGTTTTGTTATTTTCTTTTATGTACAGATGCACAAAGCAGAGTCATCGGAAGCCTCTCAATTACAAAGATGATAATAGTGAAAAACATTGCGCAGTGACAGTGAATCCTTGGCATATGAAGAAAGATTGTAAAGTCCTGAATGAATTAAGAAGGTATTGTTACATTAACATACATGTAACCATGGCTTTCTTACCTTTATTTTTCAGTTTATAATGAAGATACTCCCCACCCGTCAAGGTTGCTTTGTTTGATATAGGGAATATCTAAAGCCTTTCCTGCAAGTTTTTTAAATAAGTAAGAGCAGGTAATTTATCAGAAGTGGGAATGGTGTAATCTGCTCTGTCTAGTATGGTAGCCACCAGCCACATGTGGCTACTTTGAATTGAGATGTTCTATAAGTGGAAAATACATAATAGATTTTCAAGACTTCATACAGCAAAAATAATGTAAAATATTTATTAATAAGTTTTAAAAGTGTTAATCACACTTTTGAAATGATAGTATATTGGATATATTGGGATAAATATAATTATTACTGGAATTAATTTCACTAGTTCCTATTTATTTTCTAAATGGGATTACTGGAAAATTGTGACTTGCACTATGTTTCAGTTGACAGTGCTGGCTTCTAAATTATTGCAAATAATATGAAAAGAAAACTTTGATTACAAATTTTGTAATTGAGTAGTTGATTTACATCATATTAGTTTCAGGTGTACAACAAAGAGGCTCAACATTTTTATAGATTATATTCCATTTAAAATCACCATAAAATAATGGCTATATTTCACTGTGCTGTATGATACAGCCCTGTAACCTATCCATTTTATACATAGTACTTTTTACCTCTCAATCCTCTACCCTCTTCCTGCCTCCCCTCTCCTCCTTCTCCCCATTGGTAACCAACAGTCTGTTCTGTGTACCTGTGAGTCTATTTCTGTTTTATTATTGTCATTAATTTGTTTTATTTTTTAGATATACGTATAAGTTAATACATAGAATATTTTTTTCTTTCCCTGACTTATTTCACTTAGCAAAATATACTGTAGATCTATCCATGTTATTGCAAATGGCATTATTTTATTTTTTATGGCTAAGCAGTATTCCATTGTGTGTGTATGTTCATCTGTATATATGTGTGTGTATATATGTATATATGTATATATACATATATATATATAATATACCACACCTTCTTCATCCAGTCATTTGTCATTGAACATTTGGGTTGTTTAAGTGTCTTGGCTATTGTTAATAGTGCTGCTGTGAAAATTGGGGTGCATGTGTCTTTTTGAATTATATTTTTCTCCAGACATATACCCATGAATGGGATTGCTGGATCACATGGAAGTCTATTTTTAGTTTTTTAAGGAACCTCTATACTGTCCCCCATAGTGGCTGCACCAATTTACATTCCCACCAACCGAGTAGGAGGGTTCCTTTTTCTCTTAAAAGGTCAAAAATTCTCTACATTTATATACTTTCCTTACAGTTTAGGACACAATTTGGCAAAAGCCAGATAGAATTTAATAGCAGTAAATACAGTATTTTTTTAAAATGGCCATGCATTATGGATAGATGTTTTTGATGAGTTTGTTCCCTATTTTTGTAGATGCAGAAGTTTTTATAGCTTCACAGACATTTCAGTCTTGCAGAGAGAAAAACGTCTTTGCATTTTGCTGAACTTGTCCAGGTGGCTTTATCTAATTTGGTCCAGGCCTACAGAGGTGAATACACATCCAAACCTAAACCATTGAATGTCTGCAAGATTTTAAGAGTCTAGAATGTCAGATCTGGACTATAACTAAGGTGAATGACATCAGTGAGTTGACTCAAGAAAACTCTCTTTGAGTGCAAAACCTTTCATAAGCTAAAAATGGCTTTGAAATTGTGGCAAAACCAGAGACTTTTGTCCACCACATATAGCCACAAACCCATGGGGACAACACAGGCCTTCTGGAGTGCCAAGGGAATTCCATGTGAGGAGTCCAGCACTCACAGTAATCCAACAAGTCCCTGCCAGCCAGAGCACATTCATTGCTACTGTGCTGTTTTGAGCAAATGTCTTTTCATCAGGTTCAAAGTGGTTTGTTGTTATTTTTTTGCATAAAAAAAATCAAACAACTTGTTCCCTTGGTGAAAGTAAAAGCCTAAAATTTTCTGATTTCCTTTGACAGAGAAAACATGAGCCTAGGAATCTAACATCATCTGTAATGGTCTGCAGCTGGGAGCAACCAAATCAGTGTCAGTCCCTTTGCAGCCATTGGCTGGGAGCCTGCATGTTACCTGGAATGGTATTTGAAACATGTCACCCTAGCCGTTACTTCGCTGTGGGCTGGGAGGCGAGTCAGTCAGAATCTGCATTATGGAATGTACGTTTCAGATCCAAAGCTAGGAGATCTTTTTTAATAGCCAGAGAATTTAGTCATAAATATATCTATTAATGTATTCATGCAAGAAACTTTTAAAAGATTTTTTATTATAACAATTTACCCACGAAAATTGAAAATGAAAGAATGGCGGAATTAAAAATCATCTGTACCTTAATTATATATAAAGAATCTTAAAATCCTTCTAAACTTTTTTTTGTTCAAATGAAGATATTTTTCCCTTCCAAAGAGGAAAATTATTATTTCACATTTTTTTGCTATTTCCTTTTATTATATATTCCATATCAATAAACATAATTTTTTAAAATCCCTTTAATGGCTGTTTAACACTATAGTGAACAGATATGTAAATAGTCCTAGGTTTCAGAAATTTAAAAAATTGACATTACAATACCACTGGAAAGAATATTTTGGTGTTTCTATTTTTAGTTACTAATTTGGACTAAAAATTAACAAGTTTGCTTTTCTTAATCTAAAACATTGGTTATTTTATGAATGAACTGTAAGGATTTTAAATAACTTTTCAGTAATTTCAACAAAGAAATTATCTTTAAGGCAAAAAACTGTGATGGTTTGCAAATTTATTTTTATTATATCTTCACTTTTACCAGTGTCATATGTGTGTGTGTTTGCACAAGTGCTTTAACTGCCACCAACGTAAGAAAAATCTGTGGACTGAAAATCTGAAAATAGTTAGTTTCCTGGTTTGTGTTTTCATTCTCCCAATATAGGTTTTGGGTGACAAGCTTGTATTTGCAAAAGTACACACCCTGTGGGAGGTGCTCTGTACATAGGCTGAGATACTGCACATAAAATTGCCTCTGAAGCCCAATGATCTGAAAACCCGGTACTCAGCCTTTGATAATTTCAGCTGTTTTATGAAAGTCCTTCATGTGGATGAAAGTATCATCAAGCCGGAGCAAGAGTTTTTCATTGCCCTATTTGAGAAGAGCTGTGTGAATGACTTATATATTCAGGATAGAGATACATTCTTCAATCCAGCCAGCAGAAGCCACATTGTAAGTCTAAACCGAGTTTAGCTGCTGTCTTGGGGGTGATTTAAAACCTGCTGTTGAATTATCAGTGATTTGGTTTGTTTGGTGTTGGTTTGGTTTCTAAAAGCTGCCCATAAAAGAAAAAGGAAAGAAAAAGAATATGCCAACAGATTCCTGTTAGAATAGTAAACAGTGGCTGGCTAAGTACCCTGTATAAGCCACACACTCTCTTAGAAATCTTTTAGGTTTACTTTCATCCTTTCTCAGATCAGTATCAAGTAAGGACAGTGTTAAAGAAATTCGTGATTGAACAGGCTTGTGAGCTCCGGGATCTGCAAGGCAGCTTTCCCTCCCCATGGTGTAAGTCAAATTGCAGAAATGAAATAAAGCACCTCATGTATCCTCCGGTGTTAACAGGAAAAGGCTAATCTTCTTGACCTTGTTTCTTCCTGGTTAAAATGAAACTAATATGTCAGGAGGCTGAAAATCTCATTTAGGGCAAGAACCATGTTGTCTTGTTCACTGCTGAATCCCAGGCACCGGGAAGGCTGAGTTTTAACGAGTGAGTGAATGAATGAACTGTAGTTCCCCCCAGAGCTACCATGTGGGGCAGTGAGGATTAGCAGCTAAGAGCATAGACTAGAGAGGGGAGGGTACAAGCTCAAGTGATGGGGCGCATGCATAGCACGCATAACTGGTCCTGGGTTCAGCCCCCAGAACCTCCTCTAAAATAGACAAATAACCCTAATTACCTCCCCCAACCCCCAGCAGAATTACCTTATTATCTCCCCACCACCAAAAAAAAAAAAAAAAGAGAAGTGGCCAAGAGCGCAGAGTCAGGATGGAACACCTTTGCTGGTTTCTCCGCTGTCGTCGCCCACCTTGTAAAGACATTTAGCCTCTGTGTTTACTAAGTTCCCCATCATAAAATGGGGGGTAATAATAGTACCGACACTCGTAGAGTTTCTATGGGGATTACTGAATCTGTGTCAATGTTTAGCAACAGCCCTGGCTAATATTTAAGTACCTATGCATCTGTCACGCTCTTTTCATAATTACTGACAGATGTTATTATCAACCAAAGAAGTATTAGTTCTTTGTAAGGGAAGTACATGTTAGACCTTTTCATTTATCATCTTCTGTAATTCAGGCTTTTTCCTTCTGAAATACCATCTTCTGTCTGTGCACTAGAAAGCCACAGGGCTTTCCAAATTTCATCTGTCTGGGTTCTTGTCATGATGGCAATAGTGCAGAGTGTTGACATTTTTTAGGGACTCCGTCTGAGATGACAGCAACCCCTCAAATTCAGGAGCACATCTGTAAGTGATAACATCTCGCATGAAATGAAGTTTATAAAATATAGCAGCTTCCGACGTTTAATGACGCCATAAATGCAAGGAATTTCTACTTAAGCTCTTTAAATAAATCCTGTCATTGAAATAAATGAAATACTATATTATAGCGCTCTATGAATTTGTTATCTTTGCTATCCATTTATCTGACTCTCTAAGAACAAAGAAAGCAAAGACTGAGATTAATCATTACTACTGTGTGGTACACGTATTTGTGGATAAAGACAATACTGAAATGCACTGTTTAAGATATTAAAATGGACACTAAACAGCTGCTTGATGCACATGCATGAACAGAACAGGGAGCTGGGTGCAGGGAGCAGACACTGAGGTTCCTGGATCAGAGACCCAGCATAGCAGTCCAGCCCAGCCGTCCACAAGGTTTATATTTATGTCCCAGCAAAATTAGCAGTGAGAGTCTGAAATGGGCTTTGGGGACACTTGCAAACAGCTGTCATGATTATTATTGTGGGACACCAGGATTCTACAGTGTTTAGTTGGCATCTGTGCACAACCAGTTCTTTTCCACTAAAGCCTGTTGTACCTGCTGGTCCCACATCCAGGCTGAGGAATCATCTCATGTGGTGTTTGGGAGGGAGGTAAGTGGAGTCAGGACCCAAGTTAAGGCTGGGTGGGCGATAATCTGGTTCTAGTACAGGAGAAAGGAAAGTAGGTCAGGTGGGAAGGAGTATGACTGGATTTAAATTTTGTTTCTTGAGTAAGCTAAATATATAACATCATGCCAAGTTTCTTTTTTAAACAAGTTCTTCGTTATATTCCATGTGCTGTCACTGAATAAATACTGAATTGTGGGGACAAATAAGCCTGGGTTTTAGAATTGACCCTGCCTCTAACCTGCCAGAGTCCAGGTTCCTCTGGGTGTCCAAGGAGGGGCTGGACCGTCAG
>NC_045730.1:27546692-27599134 GCF_009834535.1 Camelus ferus | reverse complement strand
AGTTTGGGCTGTCTCCCATCGCAGAGAGAGCAGCCACGAGGTTGGGGTTGTTAGTGTTTTATGCCCAGTATCTTCATATGCTTATAAGTGTGAGGAATTTTCCAAACCACTTGGGGAACTGTTTTGGGATCCCAGAAATTGGCCACTCACCCTTTGACCTTTTATGGTCAGCCTTGAACCTGTCCTGGCACCTGTGGGAGTGACATCTAGCATCCTGCTGTATTTCGGTAAGTGTGTATTGAAGATCACACTTTACTGGTAGTTGAATTTTCCACCGTCTTGGTGCTAATGGCTGTGCCATTCTTTTAATGGCTGTGCCCGGCCCCCTTCCCTCCTGTCTCATGAAGGAGCTCTGGATTGATTGCACAATTGCAGAGCAGGGGACAGAGTGGAAATTACTTCATAAGTGGAAGTTGGAAGGCAGAGTTGGCAGTAGAATTCTCAAATCAATTATAAAGTAAGGGTCTTCTGTTTGCTGGGGTTTCCTGGTATCCCATTAGGGAGCTGTGAACCTTGGGGACTTCAGTGAGTGGGTGGCTCACTGTGTATACAGTGTTGACTCTTAGGCGGCCCGAGGAGAGTTGGCTTATTGGTGACCTATTCACTCAAGCAGAGGTCTCTTTGGGGACTTTCTGCACGTGAGGCTAACATGGATCACATGGGGGGCAGGACCGGCCAGACACAGCTTGGTCCACAGTCACCTAGTGCCCTCAAGGCTTTCATCCCATGGATGCATCACCTCCCCCTGGATGGGGACAAGGGCACAAGTGGTGGGGCAGCTTCTCAGTGGTGGAGGCATTGCTCTCCGGACTCAAAACTCAACAGCATGAACCCCTGGTGTTGGCCACAGCCTTGGCTAGATGAGGCTGCTGGGTAGCTGAGCTCATGAGACATGGGTGCGTTGCTTCCATTCACACCAAGAGCTCTTCTTTTGAAGGTTCTGGTGAGAGAGGCACAAATACTCCCTAGCCCATTAAAAAAGAACAATCTCTTTCACTCGGGGAAGGGCACACAGAAGGAGAACGGATCATCCCGAGAGCAGGAGAGGCCAAATCAGTCCTGTCATCAGGGGTCTGACAGACGAGCCAGCTCAGTTCCTCTTTCTACTTGTTTACTTGGAGGATCTGGGGTATTTGGGTGACCTGCAAGTGTCAGGAAATAGTACTCGAGGGCTTTGTAGATTTTCTGGTCCAGTGTTAACTCACCCCATTGTAGCTGTTGTGCAAGGAAACAAAATTTGGTGGACAACAGGCCATGGCCTCTGCTCCCTGGTGGAGCCAGGCGATTACAATGATAAGTACAACTGCGGGGGCATCATATCTACGTTGCGAGGCCAGATGGCCTTACATATCTCTCATGCTGGATGTCTAAGTTGCAGAGGGAAACATAATTCCATCCAGGTCTCCAGCCAAGGAGGAGACCAGAAGTGGCCTCCCCCACCAACTGTGAGCTCTTTGCCTCCACTGACAGCAGCAGCTATAGCAAAAAGCTGGGCTGCCACCTGGGTTTCCATGTAAACATCCGAGTAGCCACAGCAATGGCCTCGTGAGGGTTGGTGTGCCCAAGGAAGTGGTGTGTGGGACAGAGGGAGCAGTGCCGGGGTCAGACACCGGGCGGGCAGACAGACAGTGATGACATCTGTGCAGCGCAGGCGCCATGGAACTGAGCCAAAGGGAGGCGGCTTTTGGAGCAGGGAGCCTGAGCAGTGACGTGTTGCTAGTAAGAAGATCCTTGGCTCTGGATCAAAGAAGTCATTGGCTTGAGTCCTGACCCCACCTTCATCTTGGGCAAATGTTTCAAGCTTACCGTGCCTCTGTTTCTTGGTGTCGCAAATGGGGACAATAGGAGCAATTACCTCTGAGAGTCAGGAGGGCCTTTATAATTGTCATTTCATTATGATCACAGCAGCCCACGAACACGGTTCTAGGTCCCCTAGTTTACACGTGGCAGACGGGTAACCTTTTAATCAGTAATCACGCAGCTAAGAATGGTCAGAACAAGCATTTGAATTTGATCCCTGTGTCCAGATTATTTGTATTCTCACTCAGTATTACTGGAAAACTAGTAAATTCAGAACAAACACTGCTGGGAAGTGGGTGCTTGAAATATGTTTGTTGTCATCGCCATTGGGGAGTGTTGAATTCATGTTCCTCACAGCCTGTCCGAGGCTCCCTGTGTCTCCGGCTGCCCCTGGTGGGGTCTGCAGGGCTCTGGGCAGCTTCTTCTTGATTTCTACCCCAAGGCTCTCTGCTCTCTACAGGTTGATTCTCAACACTGACTGCTCAGTAGAGCTAATGTCTAAAAACAAAAAAAGGTGGGGAGGGTATGGCTCAGTGGTTGAGCACTTGCTTAGCATGCAAGAGGTCCTGGGTTCAATTCCCAGTACCTCCATTAAAATAAATAAAGCTAACTCCCCCCCCAAAAAAGGAAAGAAGTATTTGAAAAACAATAAACAGTACAAAGTCCCCGCTCCAGGCAGGGGTGCACTATTATTTAAAGGCTCCCAGATGCTTCCCATGTGCAGGAATGTGAGATCTACCCCTCTACACCTCTTCTTGTGAGCTTGTCCACTCAGACCCATTAGCCTCTTGAAACAGGAAAACTACTTGTCTCAGCCTAGAACTTTCTCCCAATTGCTGGATTTTAATTGCCTACTGGACATCTCTCCTGGAGCCCACAGGCACCCAGCCAGAACTGAATCAGTTGTCTCCTCTCATGACTTGCCCCTCTTCCTGTCCTTTTTATTTCAGGGAATGGGACTATAATTTAGGACAATGCCAAAGCCAGAAAGCTGCCCGGGATCTTTGATCTCTCCCTGCCCTTCCATCACACCTGTGGCCAGTCCGTCCAACTTCTGAATTGTTTTCTTCTCTCTCCTCCTGGCGGGGCCTCAGCAGGCCTTCAGATGAACCTGCAAAAAGGTTTCCCGGCCTCTATCTTGTCTCTTTTTAGATCACTTTGCATGTCTCCTCTACCTTGGAGGCACAAAGAGTCCTTTGTGATGTGTACCTGTGATCTCTCCACCTGGTTGCCTCACCTGCCTCCCACATCCTGTGCTCACTTCTAGACTATTTGCAGTTCCTGGAAGGGAGCTGGCTTTCTTTGGCTTCCCTCCTTTTCATGTGCAGCTCCCCAGGGAGAAATGGCCTTAACATTATACCTTCATCTGATCACTTCTAGGGCATCTCAGAACTCACCACGGTGGTTCCCTCCTCTGGGAGAGCCTTGGCTACAGTTCTGGCGCTCTGCCCCAAGCACCCTCTGCTGACTGTTATGCAAGCCCTCTTAACACGCCTCCTCATCCATCATTTCATGATGACTCCTGTGCACCTAGGAGCTCCCGGAAGCAGGGACAGTGACTTTTTTCTCTTTATTCTCAGAGCATGGTAGAGGCTCAGGTATAAAGTTGGAGGGAACAGTGGTTATTTTGGAATTTCTCTAGAGTTGGGGCCTAGGGGTAAGTCTGGTTGGAAGAAGGGCTTAGGGGACTTAGCCTGAAGCTGCATTTTCAATTAACATTTCATGTTGATTTGTCTACTATTTGAAGTTGCGAATCTTAAAACAGAATGACAATTTCTAAAAATTACTTTACCGAAGATTGAGGAAAATTTCAGTTTTCCATATTTAATAATATTATTTTAATTTTGTGTGACTGGGTTGGTGGAAAATAGAAATGCAGGGGCTACTAAAGCATTCTCATCCCCTTCCCCACCCTCAGGTCCTTCGGACAGAAGAGACAGAGGGATGTGAGGAGAAGTCTTGGAGGGTGGACCGTGCACTGCTTTTAAATTATGACAGTTACTTGTGCTTTTTTTAACTTTCTTTTTAATGGAGGTATTGGGGCTTGAACCCAGGACCTTGTACATGCAAAGCACGTGCTCTACCACTGAGCTATACCCACCCTTCCCCCCGATATTTGTGTTTTTAGTGGGCATAATGTGCTGGTAGCAGGTCCTTTAGCATCAGACACAGTCACCTGCCTCTGACCATCACGTTAATACGTTTCCCCCGAGCTAGAGAGCTACATAGTCTGTTTTCACAAGTTCAATAAATTATCTACATTTTCTTTTTTCTTAAAAAAAGGCATGAACTCATGTTTCTCTTTAGTATCACCTATAAATAAAATGTGACTTTATTAACCATTAACCAAAGTGTTAAGTGTAATAAGTATTAAGTACAGATTTCTGAAGCATCAGTCATCACTGAAGATCCACATTCTGCTGCTCTCTATGTCTGTTAGTCACCTTAATTCTGGAGTTCTGGAAGCGGCGCCAGGCAGAACTTGAGTACAAACGGGACACGGTTGAGTGGGAAGAACAAGTCAGGCCAGAATAGGAGGTGCGGTGTCCCCACATGGAGACAGATGAGATTACCCAGGAAAAGCGGGCGCTGTTTAGATGCACTTTAGTCTGTTTACTTCTGGGCTTGTCAGCCTTGGCTGCATGTTGGAATCACCAGGGGACCTTAAAAAATGTTGGTGCCTGGATTCCATCACTGCAAACTCTGATGGTACTTAGTGGCCTGGGTTGCATTCTGGCATAGGGAAGTTTTTAAAGCTCCTCTGGTTATTCTAATGTGCAGCCAAGCTGAAGGAGCACTTCCCGGAATGGTGGACACAGAAGAGAAGTGTGGTCCTTCCTTCATAATAACAGTAAAAATGGGGAAAAGAAAAAGTCTGGCATAAATGTATAAGAAAAGAGGCATTGATTTTTATCCTTTCATAACACCAATAAAAAAATGCAAAAAAAAATTATCCGCAATGACATGGATTTAGAAGGAAAGACACACTGGTTTTATAGTTGAATCCCATTGTTTCACATGTGCCTTCATTATTGAAGCCTCCTTTTCATCGTAGACTAGGTGCCCCTTTGTCTTGAACTAAGTTCCGGTCACTGCTCCCACTTCCGGTTGAGATGTGCACAAAGAGCGTGGCTCCATCCTAAAGTCAGAGAAAGGGTAGAAGAAGAAGGGAAACCTTTGTTGAGGTGCCATCAGTGTTTGAGCAGTGTTTGAGCTAGGCATTTTATATAATTGGAAATGTAAATTTATTACTGCCACTACTGCTGCAAAATTAAAAAAATAAAACTATATTTCTTTGTATCAACTTTCCAGAGCTATGAAAAAATGATTTTTTGAGTCATATGTATTATTGCTTCTTTCCATCAGCTGAGAAAATTTAGAGCTGCTGGTACTTGCAGTCAGCAGCAGCAGGACAGTAGGTTGTGAGCGTGAATAACACTTGGAAACAAAATGCTTTTTCTAGGAGCATCTGAAAATATCTCCAACTATAGACTTTATAAATTGAATCACAGATCTACAGAATGTTGGCAGTGAAAAGGTCTGGAGGGAGCAGGTCAAACTCCTCTTTTTATAAATGGAAAAAAATGAGGTTCAGCTACCAATAGAAAGGGACATTTGTCTTACACAATGTAATAAGCTTCTAATAATCCCCATTATGAATATTTCCCATTGTTTACAACTGAAGATGGGGGTCAAACCATATGTTGGTGAAAGAATATACATCCAGAGATGAAAGCTGAAACTTAGACAAAATTAGATGTTCATAATATTTTTGAGTCCTGAAAAACAAAAACGTATCATATTGGCAGCATAGAAAAAATACTGAAGAAAAGTTTTTTAGTCATTTAAACTGCCAATTTTAAATTTAAAATTGCCAACTAATAAGTTTAAATTTTCAATGGAACATGCTTGTTGAAAAATTGAAGATGAAGACTCATTTCACTTTATCGTTCTTCCTTATTTAAAAAATTGTTTATTTTTTTTTAGTTTTTAATTGAAGCGTTTTACTTTAATTGCAAATGCATGCTCCATTTTTTAGAGGCCAGTGTTGTGGTAGTGAGAGCTTGGGAATGAAGTTGCCTAAATACATATTTGAACAAAGCAGCTTGATCCTGAGTGATCTTGGACAACTTAACTTCTCTGTGCCATAGTTTCCTATAAAATAAAAATAATAGTTTTGCTTCCTCATGACTGTGGTAAGGACGGGTCGAATTAATGTACAGAATCTACTTGGAAGACTTCCTGGCACAGAGGGAGGGCCATGTACTTAGTTCCACCTATTATTATGCTATATCTGCTTTTATAATCCAGGTAAATCTTGAGTCTTACTGATTTTATCTCTAAAAAAAACTAAATATAAACTCTAAAATGGAAACTCTAAAACTTTATAGTTGTAGCTAATTAACACATAAAGCTCAACCAAGGAACACACACGGGAGACCAGGTAGCTGCAGACACCTGTGAAACATTCTGTCCTGCACGGACTCTAAGCTGTCACTACCGTCACTTCTGAAATCTAAGGCAAGCTCAGGAGTAGAGCTTTACAGCTTGGCCTCGTCAGGTACCCAGACCCCCAAGCTCAGACCATGGCAGGGAAACAGATTGCTGTTCACATGTGCATTTTCAAAAAAATAGTATTAAAATGAATACTGTACATATTTTGTTTTGTGTTTGACATCATTAACAGAAAAGAAAAGAAAAAAAAAGAAGGAAAAAAGCCCATGCAGTTACAAATAAGGAGGCTATGTCTGAAAATTATTATTATTTTTTAAATTATGTTTAGGATTTAGTGACCAGTTAGGAGAAAACTCATTTCATTGGTGTAATCACTTGAATGACTAAACTTGTTTTTTTAAATTAGGATGAAGAGCGTGTTCCCTTTACCAGCTGGGGAAAGTCTATACATATAACCCTTTGTGCAAGTGCTCTTTTTCTGGGTAAGAACCTGCCACAGACTTTTTAGAATCTAATGTGAAATGCTGAGAAAACTGAAAGTCAAGCTGGGAAATATGTAGTCTCATAGAGAAAACTTTCTCCAGAGAACATCTGAGCCAATGCAGGGCACCACTCTGGAGGTTCCACCGTCTCCTCTGCTCACAGTGCTTTCCCCAATTCTTTTCACCTCATTTGTTAAAATCAGATCAGTGGTTTAGGATTCTCCAGGGTCTGAATAAGAGACCAGATGGAGGCATTAAAAATTCTAAAATTTTCCAAGAGTAACAACCAAGGTAAAATATCTAAGAATAGCCTAACAAAAGGATAGCAGGAACTATGAAAAATAAAAATAAAAACTACTGAAAGATACAAATTATGTATTAATCACATGATTCTAGATTAAAAGATCATATCTCCAAAATATCAGAAGTTATAAAATTGATTTGGGGTTTATTGTGAATAAAATCATATTAGTAATATAATAATTAATAAGATAATGAGCGTTTTACTAGTTCAAGAATAGCCAGATTAGAAAATAGGACAGGAAGTCCAGATATGGGCTCTGATATCAATAATAATTTAATATAAGAGATGGAAGACATTACAAATCATGGAGATAAATAAAGGATATTCAGTAAATGGAACACTTGTTAGCTACTTGGGGGGAAAAGAAAAGATTGAAATCATACAGTGAACCATATATTGTGATAAATTCCAGAAATATTTAAAAAAGTAACACAATTAGAAAAAAACTAGAAATAAATATGGATGAATATACAACCTCTAGATGAACCGTAAGTTTCAGAGGAAAATATATAAAGATTTCCATGCATCAGAAGCACTGTAATTTTAAACAAAACACCAGAAGATGTTGTTTGTTTACAAATAAGACAAAGGGCTAATTCCTTTAATACATAGAGAGTTCAGATCATTTGAAACGTATCATCAAAAAAACTCAGGAGTGTAGAAGACAGAGAAGATGAACACACATTCACAAAGGAAAAAATAGATGTCACACTCCAATGGTAATTCAGTCAGTGCACATCAAAATGAAATAGTTTTCCACCTCTCAAGTGACACAGCTCTGTTTATGAGGATGAACTGCCAGTGATCACCAATCCCATGCCTAGGTTATTGGATATTTTTTGTGAAGTATGGTTAATATACAATGATGTGTTAATTTCTGCTGTACACTTCCAGCCTTCTTAGAAAGCAGTCCGGCAGTTCATATCAAGAGTAAAAAATATTTATGTGCTTTAATCCACTAATTCAGCTTTGAAAAACTTTTAATCAGGAAGTATTTCAAAATGGCAGGGAAAAGTCAGTATGGATGCAAGTCACAGACATACTTTTATATGTATATATATATATAATATCTCAGCCAAAATATTCTTCCAACCCTTCACATAGTAGAATAATATGCAGCCATGAAAAACTGTGTCCATGAAAATATTTTATGACATGTCAAAGTGTTATACTTATGTTAGGCTTGAGAATAAAATTAATATATAAAATCATTTGTAATATACAAACAATGCACAGTTCTGAAGGAATTATGTCTAAAGTTGGAAGCATTTTTCTTATTTTATTTTTTATTCATTTTCAGAGTTGGAGTCTTTTGATTGTAGGTGACAAAATCAATCTCCAATGTGCTTAAACAACAACCAAAAAATGGGGATGCATGGGATTTATTGATTGCTGTAAAAGAAAACCTCAGGTCTGAGGTCTGGCTTCAGTCAAGGAGAGATACTGTAGCCCAGATGATGACAAGGGCTGCTTTTGTCCGGTCTTCATTCTGTGTCCAAGGATGTCTCAGCATGCTGCTTCTAGGCACTCAGCATCCCAGATCACACATCCATCCAAACAAACAGAGCTCTCTTTTGGCAGCTTCCTCTCTTGATAGAGGAAGCTTATCATTCACATGGGCACCAGCACGTATCTCCTCACATAATAGTGGCTCTTCCTGGGTTATTTGCCAATTCTCAAATCATGTGTGAGGCCAATAGAATGAGGGGTATTATTTGTCTAAAACCAACTTACATCTACCTATGGTGCTTCAGAAAGAGTGGGTCAATCGAGCTTAAATCACACGACTAAAAACAGAAGGGAGGTTTTTTATCCTAAAGCAAAATCTGGGTCCTCTTCTAAGACTGGGGACAGATCCAGGACAGCAGTTCTGTCCACTACTGAGTACTTTCAAATTTTCTTTAATGAGCAAATATTAAAGTTATGATCAGAAAAGATAATAAGTAAGAAGAAACTTGAGGAAGGAGAATGGAAAGCTTTCCTGTTTCTTTAGAAATATTGAACCCATTAAGTGCTTGGAAGAAAAATGGAAATGATTCAAGTTTGTAAAAGTTCTGAAATGAATTAGAATTGATTTCACAGACCATGTAGGAGACAGTGCTCTACAGTTAGTGTGTCTTTGGGCTCTTTGAGTATTTTAGTTCTTTCACTTAATAGTTGCTTCATTTGGGGCAAATTGCATCATCTCCACGTGGCTCCACTTCCTCATCTGTAAAAGAGATATAATATTACCTTCCCCACAGGGTGATTGTGAGGATTTAGAAAAATAGATGTGTGCTGAAGCAATAGTAAGCCTTTAAAAATCTTAACTATTATGATTTCTTAATACATAATTTAAAAATTATTATGAAGACTTTTTAAAAATGCACACTATTTAAATGGCCTATATGTGCTGTAGAAGAGAGGAAGGCTTAATATACCTTCTATAATACATTTTTCTCAGTCTTAACTAATTTTCACATTTAATCACACACACACCAAAAAGTTATTCCTTTCACAGGCATGAAGCATTAACTGTGAAGAAAAGGATGAAGAAAGAGAGTAGAGGAGGAAATAAAATGCTTTCTCTACAAACTGATGGCTTAAAAACTAAGAAAAACACCTTTTTAAGAATTTGGTCACCATATTCATAGCTAATACTTAGGTAGAGTTTTTCACATGCCTGTGGTTAATGTCCCAAATGTTTTCACAGTTAGTAAATCATTGACTCATCAGAATAGTCCTATAAATTGCTATTATTACCCACCCATTATATGGGTGAGGAGATTGAAGCCTCTAGAGGTTAAGAAATGTGCACAAGGCCCCACAGCTAGCATCAGAACTGGGATCCAGATGCAGGAGTGTGGCTCCAGGAGGGGCTTGTAAACACTCCCTCTGCTCTCCCCTGCAGGTGCAAGCCAGCCTCCCGCTGTTACTGTAAATAACATGATGTGGTTCACTTAGTCTTGAAATTCACAATCTTTGTAGCTTTCTCTCTGGGGCAGCCATCAGGAGCGGCCAGGGACACAGAGTACATGCTTCTGGACTATGACCAAGAAGGTAGATGGAAGGAAAACAGTTTAAAAATGGGAACTTTAATGTGCATTCTTCAGTGGGCGGAAAAATACCTGCCTAGTGAGAAGCTGAAACCCTATCAGCCACGTGCAAATTATGCTTCAGACACCCCCGTTGCCCTTGGGTCCACACAGTCAGAACTACAATGGATAAGGGACATGAACCTTGTGCAAATGCAGGGAGTATGAATACCTGCCATTTTAAGATCTCAAGGAGTATGAAAACCATGTGAAGCTTTCATCAGCAGAGACCTGCTGTCACTTCCACTATTTCCCTTGTGGCACATCCACAGCTTCACTGGTCTTATTCAGAATGAAGATGACAGTTAGCACCTGCTGAACCCTGAATCAGTGATAGGTTCTCCCTTGAAAGGAAGCGTATCTCCTTCATGGGTTACAACTAGTTCATAACCTAAGTAATTCTATAGATGTAGAAGGGGTATTTTCATTGGTTCTGCTATCACAGAATTGTCTCCAAAAAACATGCTGCCAGTTATTCCATTTTCAGCCATTTAAAGATATACTTAGCAGGCTTCCTTCTTTAGTGCAGTTTTAGGTTTACAGAAAACTTCACAGAAAGTGGAGTACCATATATTTCCTATGCCCTGCACTCAGCTGCTCCTGCTGTCAGCATGTTACATTAGTGGATGCACTCATTTTTTTTGACATCTTTCATTCCTCCTCCCTTAAGGTTTAACATGCCTGATATTCACGTCTCTTGTGGCATTTAAGTGCTATTTACATCACTTCTCACCTTTATGTGAGGTTTACAGCATATGCATTTTGTCTGTTTAAGCGTGGGTTGGGGGCAAGTTTTCTGTGTAAAAATACGATCATTAGTGAGTCTCATGCTGCTGGGTTTTTGGGTTGTCAGGTCCCGTTGACCATTGCTTCAGTTATTGCGATCATTGTCTATGGACTTTCAGTGTTCATTGTATTTTCTGCAAAACTTCCCAAGAACCTGAATGGAAGAGACCCGATCCAGAAGTACCTGACTGTGCAGGTGGGCCACGCCCATCTCTGCTTCCCTCATTGGTTTTATCATCATCGTGACCCTGAACGCCATATATGAGAAAGTGGCAATCATGATGACTGACTCTGGTGAGCTCCTCCTGCAGCTGAGGTCATTTCTACACCAGTTTTAGAACCAGGTCTAAACAGAGACTGTATCTTGTAGGCAATTCAATTCCAGTACATTACAGTCTTTAGAAAACTTCAAGTGTAAACGTATTTTCTCTAGCCTATGTGAGAAGTGAAATAGCTCCAGCTTTGCATTAGTAAAAGGGAAAAAGGAAGCATTAGAATGTCCAAGCTCTGTGTAAACAGGTCAGTGCTTAATAATAATTTCAATTACATTAGATCATGTACCCTATTTTTGAAAGTAAATAGTCTCTGTATTGCATATAATTGGAAGAGGGTCGTGGTTCCAGTGGCAGATTTGCTTGTGTGTTACGGAGAGGACAAGTAATCACAGTGTTATGTGTCTTCCCCGCATGCTGTTCCTGTTAGTGTAGCTCCATTCTCATCAGCTGTGGCTTCTTTAATAAATGTTTCTTCTCTCTGGCTTGTATCCCAGCCAGCAGCATAGCGGCCCAAGTTAACTGCTTCCCACACGCTGCATGTGGCTGGGTCGTTCTCCCAGTGGTCTGCTCAGTGGTAATCTTCTGAAAACACCAAGACCAATTCAAATTCTGAACTAGGAGGATGACCTGTTTTATGTTCCCCAAATGCTTCTAGCAAGTTGCCCCGTGTTTTGTTTGTTTTCTTCAATAGTCCTACCTAAGTCCCGTTCAGGGAGACAGGAGGTTATCATTTAGCAGGATGTTTATAAGTAGCTTTCTGTCAACTTACACCTGACAGAGGGCAGTTCTTGCCCATTGGTTACTGTTGTGCTTATAAATTTTAAGGAACGGCTGACTTTTTTTTTTTTTTTGCCTTGTTGGATATTGCGTTCATAGTGGGAGAAACTCTTACAACAGTGTGTACACTTGGAATTAACATAGTAGCTATGTTAAGGAATTCAAAACAGCTTAAATGAAAACAGTGTGAATTGTGTATATATATACATATTTACCGTGTTAACTCATGTGTCCGTGACATTGACGAGGGTCTCAAAGCCATTCACAGTTTTACAGAACTAACTTTTCTTTATTCTAGCTGCAGAGCTCCCAAGGACCAGACTGACTATGAGAACAACCTAGCCATGGAGGTGGTCTTGCTCCAGTTTGTCAACTACTACTCTTCGTGTTTCTACATCACTTTCTTTAAGGGCAGATTTGTGACTTAGCCAGGAGATCTGGTGTATTGGCTGTGAAAATACAGAAATGAAGATGTGTGAATACAGCTTTGTGTTCTGACAGTCTGACCGTTTCATATTTTCTCTTAGTTGCCCAATGAAGAGTGTCTTTACTCTCTGTTCCTTAGACTTTTTTAGGCATATAATAATGACTTTATTTCATGTCAGAGCTATCTAAAATTTAAATGGGATTTTCTTTCTAATATTCCAGTGTGACCCAGGTGGCAGTCTCCTTGAACTGAAGACACAGCTGACAATAATCATGGGAGGACAGTCCATCTGGAATAACATACAAGAGGTGTTACTTCCGTGAGTACTAAGTCACATGATCTTGGGGTGAAAACGGCCCACCCATCCACGTCATTTTCCTGCGTGCCCATCTCTAAAACAGGGGAGACTCTCTGCTTATTAAAGCTCTCCAGATAAGGTGATCCAGCCAACAATGTAAACGTACCTGTTGTTTAATAATTATGCTTAGTTACCTTCCTTTTTATGTTAACTTAAATCCCCAAGTGCTATAGTTTCTTCTTATGAGCCCATCATTAGGGATGGGCTGATTAGAGTCCTTTGAGAGATGGCCATTTTTGGGGCTGTGAACAAAGTTTTCCCACAACTTCCCACAACTTTCTCTTCCTTTTACACATGCATTTAAAAATCCATAACAGGAATTTGTTGAGTGCCTAGTATGTTGTAGACACTATATTAAATGTTGTACATGTATGTGTGTCTGTGCACGCATGTGTGTGTACAATTTAATCACCCAAACAATCCTTATTCTTATCTTCCTTTTGCAAATGAAGATCCTGTGGCTTAAAGAGGGTAAATGATTTGCCCAAGCTCTCATTGCCAATAAGAGACCACTGTGGGACACACAAATAAGATCCTATCTCTCTGAATCCATGTTCTTCTAAGAACAGAGGCTCTCTTGGGTTCCTAAGGCACAGGGTTACATAATGTTTTAAGTGACACTTGTCTAAAATAATAACTACAGAAGTTTTGACTTACTGTTCTCTTCCTAAAAATGAGAAAAGCAGATGTTAGCAAAGGTCACACTGTCCTTTTGATTTTCAAATATCCTCAATCCTATATCAATGTGGACAGTCCAGTGTTATCTGTAATTTCTGAACATTTCAAGGAGCTTACAGTATTTGCTTTATGTTGCTGTTGTAACAGGTATCCCCAAACATCATGGTAGTAGGAAGAAAAAAGAAAAATTCTCCACTAAACAACACAAAATTAACTTTGTAGCGTACTTGAATGCAGAATCCTGCTGAAGTCAAATTATTGGCAGGGCTGTTTCTGAAGGCCTCAGTGGAACCTGTATGTTTGACTTTTCTTGCTCCCAGAGGCCACCTGCATCTCTTGGCCTGTGACCTCTTTTCTCTCTCTCAAGATCAGCATGGTTTTGTGACTTTGACTCTGATCCTGTGGTCACATCTCCTCTTCTCTCTCCCCTCTTCTGCCTCCCTCTTCCTCCTTCAACGAACCTGGTGATTACACTGGGCCCACCTCTATAATCCGGCTCGTCTATCTTAGAGTCGGCTGGTTAGCAACCTTAACCGCATCTGCAAACATAGGCCCCATTTGCCAGGGAATCTGACCTCTTCATATATTCTGGGGATTAGGACATAGACATCTTGAGGGGGAATATTTTTCTGCCTACCACACTAATCTATTTAAAATAATTTCTGGCTTTGATTTTCTGTCCTCATGAAACTGTTGATCTCTCTTCTGTCTTGCCTTCCACACCAGCATTCTGCTCCTGGCCAACCTAACTGCAGAGCTCACCCCTCTCTGTGGTCTCCCCCAAAATCACTTACACAAGCAGGCCTTACTGTTGTTTGGAGCATGGAGGAGAAACTCAAACAACTTGAATTTTGAAATAAAAAACCTCCATCATTTTAAAATTTTCCATTCCACTATAAAAAAATTTATTTTTTAACTTCATTTTTTAATTTTTAAACTATTTTAAACTTTGTTACTTTTTAAACTTTACTTTTTTTCTTATCATCCTTCATTGTAGGCTCCAGAAACCTGCTATTCTGCCCACCGCATCCAAGTTCCATTTCATTGTTTCTCCTCCCTTCCCTAACCTTCCGTCTCTCTCCCTTATTACCAAGTTTCTGTCCATTCTTTTTATAGGGCAGTTAAATTATTTTTTCTTTCTTTCTTTCCGTTTTTGCCGATTGAACACCTTTGGGTGTCAGTGTGTCCTTCCACATTTTCACAAGGGCTTCATCTTTCAGCTTCAGTGTGGATTACTGGGGTCTCTCTCTGCACAAAGGCATATCCCTTGTCCCCCAGCTCACCATGCCCCTCAAAAAAAGAAAGATTCTGATCTTCGCTGTGAAATGAATCTTTTTTTTCCCTACTGTGCAGTAGACAACTCTTACCCTGAGCTCACAGTCAGATTTTTCCAGAGGAGTAAAAGTAGCTCATGTGCAAATAATACTGTTTTTCTCTGTGAAAAGAAATAGATCAGATAGAGGAAATACTTAACTCAGATTACTCAAAAGCATTTCCTGAAGGAAATAGGTTAATTATTTAACAGTAAATTTTGTTGAATCTGGTTATCAGTGAGCTATTTTTACCAATCAAGGAGAAGGATTTATTTCCTAAATTGGTACTGAGCAATTCATGTGAAATGAAACTGGCTCACATGAACTAGTTTAAAGTAAAGGATGCATTATAGTATCTGTGGTCTGTTTATACCTTCACTTAAGTAAGCACATTGCTGTAGGTTACAGTGAGCTGAACTTTGCCTCCATGTATTTCTACTCTGGACTGAAGTATTTAGGGAATATGCTTTGAATTATGTTTCTCTTGTTTGAAAACCAGGAATGCTGAATTGTAGCTAAGTTCGAGGGTGGCTTGCGTTTTCCTCACTGCCTCTTCTCTTTGTATAAGGTGCCAGTTTCTTTCTTAATTTTTCATAGAAAATCCTAACATACCAGAGATCTATCAATTACTCTTGCTGCCCCAAAACTATACCCATCCTCAAAAATACATAGGAAGGCAAAAGAAAACTTATCAAAATTAGCGACTATTTTCATGCTATTTAAATATGTCTAAAGGAACATAATGAAATGAATTTCACCATAACTCACCTGCCTCCACACTTCAAATTCCATGTGGACTTCTTGAGTAGGATTCTGGGAGCAAATGAAGAAGGACAGTGATGCCGTGATCCAGGCTCGCTCTGGGGTCTCCCCAGCACTTGGATCGGCAGCTGGTATAAAGTAGGTCTCAGTCCGAGCCAGCTGAGTGGGTGAGTGACTCACAGGCATCAGATGCGTGACATCAGTGAATTAACAGCATTCTTTGTAGGACTCAGAGTATAAGCTGAGAGCCCTGTGGCCTTCCCAGCCCCACATACTATTTTGATATTGGGGTCATTTCTGGGAATGTTATTGTGTACTTAAAAAAAGGCTAGTACAATTCCAGGGTTAAGCAACTTGCCCTAGGGAAATTTTATGATAAAATATTAATAAAAATAGTTAAATGCCCAAAATGACATAGCATTGTCCTCTGGTGTTTAGATAATGTATGGCTGTAATTTTCTTACTTTATATGTTTTCTACATTTTCCACCGTGTGTATGCACTACTATAGAATAAGAAAAAGCAAATGTTTAAAAGAGAAAATCTCTCTTTTCCAGATATGAATTGGTTAGAGGATGTGTCAGATACATATAATAAGAGAATATTAAATACATGTGTCCACAATTCACTCTTTAATTTCAGGAACAGGAAACTCAGGAATGAAATAGACTGAGAGATTCAAAGATACTTGTATTCAAGATTAGCAAGTGGGAGTGTCCTCAACCGAAACGGTGATAATCTATAATGCAGGGATTAGTTGTGATAATGAAGGTACAAAGACAACATGAAGTAGAAAATGCCACTTGGCAGGCACTGAGTAAAGGGAAATTTACTGTGATTATGCCAACATGTGTGGTCAATTCCCAAGCAAATGATTGTGTAACCCCTGCTAGAGGGAGAAAGCTTCCAGCCTTGGCTGGAGAGGGGGGATGATCCAGTGTCTGTATTTTTCAAAATGTCTACAGGTTCTTCTCATGTGCAAACTGATATCCCTGCATGAGAACCATATCCCAACAGAAAATCCAAAAGACCGAGGACAATGATGCATAGATGACAACCCCAGGTTTTCTGCCACAGATGAGTGGTTCCACTCAGGAAGACTTAGCAAGAGGCTCAGAGTCTTAGCTAAGGACAAGCAAGTCGGGACTTCTAATACGACCTAATGCCATCGACGGGGGAGGGCAGTTCAGCACAAGAAGGGAGCGCCAGTTGAGTTAACATGGAAGTTTCATCCTGTATCCAAACCGTGATGGATTTGGGTCCCGGAGGGTAAAAGCCCTGCTTCCCTGGGGCATGGACCGGATTCCACAGGAGGCTGAGACAGGAAGTATGAGGCAGAGAAAAATTCCCCCAGGAGACTCCCGAGTCTGGGTGCCAGGGAGGGTGATGGACGAGCGCGGTCCCAGCTCCACCCGCACCGCAGGGCTCCGAGTGGCTGTGGAGCTGCGCGCTCCCGGCCGGACCTCAGACCTGACTGCAGCGCTCTGGGCTGTGGCCTGGGGAGCGGCTTGAGCAGCAGGCTGTCCCCGTCATTCTCGTAGGTGCTGCAGTGACTCCCACCCCTGTGGCCACGGCGTTCCCAAGCCAAGGTTCTTAGTGACTTCAACCCTATTTACAGGTGACCACATCCGGTTAGCCTGTGCTGCTCAAAAGGAAGGTCCCACATGGGGTTTTGATGTGTTAGGGGGGTTGCTAATACCTGGCCTGCTTTGAATCGTTTCATCCTGACAGCAGCCTAGGCAGTGGAAGTTTCATCTCCCAATTTTATTTCAACGTTTTTTGTTGAAAGTATAGTTGGTTTACAATATTGTGTTAATTCTTGGTGTACAGCATAGTGATTCAGTTATACATACATATATATATATTCCTTGTCATATTCTTTTTCACTATAGGCTATTAAAAGTTACTGAATGTACTTCCCTGTGCTATACAGTAGGACCTTGTTGTTTGATGCAAAAATTAGTAAACAAAGTATTTGCAGACTAAACCTAGCCATGTATATGACAGAGCTTGAGTTTATCTCAGAATTTAAATGTGGTTTTGATCTCCAGGATCTCTTTATCAACTTATCATATGTGAAGAGCCTGTGGACCACTTCTCAGAAAAATGTTTTAAAATCATAACATTTAGAGAATAAAGAAGAAACATAATTATAGTGAAAAGCAGATACCAAAATATAGGAATGGGCATTTGGGATACAGTAATATCTGAATTATTGGAAGGACGTGTTGAATAAGAGGATCCAGTGGTGGGTCTACTGACCGCAACGTTCTGCCACAGCAGTGAGTGTAAATCATCTGAGATCCGCAACAATTGCATTTAGAATGTAAATAAAGTTAAATAACAAATAAGCCATGAAGTGTGGATTCAGATTCAGGGGTATCTCGAGTCCATATCCCCACCACTTCCCAGATCTCCCTCCTCTTCCCCTAATGTCATTGAAAGAAAGAAGTGGGGAAAGTTTGTGAAGCGAAGGGCATGTTCCATTGTAAAGAAATCTCGTAGCAAACCTGGGAGCATGGCTAGGGAAAGGTTAACGCTGATATCAGAGGCCGTGGGAAACCAAGCAGGGGCAGCTCGTTACAAGTCACATCATATACTATGTGTGTATCCACGTGTGTGTGCATACAGATGTGTGGGCATGTAGGATGTATACACCTGCATTTCGTGTGAAGCCGCCTCACTGTCCAAATTTGAAATCCATCCAAACTTGCAGTGCAGTCAGCCGAACCTCAGCCAGACGCTAAGCTGTCTGTTGTTGCTCTCGCTATTCTGCTGGACTCCACGAGTAAACCACGCACCGGCTGTTGCTTACAGGGGCAACAGCTCTGTAGGCTACAGGTCCATGCCTGTTTCACTGCCAACTCCGATTTCGCTTCAGGACAAATTGCCATTTGAAAAAGGGGGAAGCATTCAGTTGTCCCACAAGCCTGAGTGAGGAAAAAAGATAACCTTAGAGACAGCTCTGTGGGACAGCATCCAGGAGGGGGCAGAGCACTGGGCTGCGAGTCGAGGCTGTGTTTCTTTCAAGCTCTGCACTGACTTTGAGGTGGCTGTCACTTCTTTGGCCCTTGATTTGTTCAGCTTAAATTAGGGTCTTGGACCTGTTTGATCCAACATTAGAGTATCACTTTTCTGCTTGGTGACCCTCCATGGCTCTGCAATTCCTTCAGAGGGAAAAATTTCCACATCCTCACTGCAGTCTCTTAGGCTCCACCCCCAAAACCACCACTTATTTCCTATACACTCTGGCCCACACCAGCCTCCATGCTGTCTGTCCAGCGTGAGGGACCTCCAGGCCTGTGATCACAGTTCCCTCTGCCCCTCCTCTGCCTGGCCCTTCCCTCCGTCTTTGCCTTATTCAAAGGTCACTGCCCCAGCCCCACTCCTCCCTACCACACTTTCCTCGCCCTCCTTTATTTTCCCCGCAGCACTTATCACCAGCTCACAGACCCTGTATTTCGTTCTTTTACTTATTTTCTCTGACGATTTTCAGACTGGAAAGGCCATGGTGGATAATAGCAGAGAAATGGGGGGAAAATAGGCAAATGATGGAAGGTATCGTCTAAAAGCTAAAATGCCCACCTGGAAAGGAGGTAGGAGATAAAGTAGTAGTCGTTACAATTTTGATAAAGACAAGTTAAGTAGTCAGGACTAATTTCCACAATATTTGGGGATAGGGAGGCAGCAATAAAAAGAAATTTATCCTGAAAACAAGAAATTAAATCCTTGGGAAGATGATGTGTTCAGCTTGAAATGTCAGTAATACATTTATGACCTTGGTCTGATAATATCTTGCCTTATAATTTGATCTGTTTGGCAGCTGGGTCGTGAAACTAATGGTGCCACAGTTTTGGGAACAGAACAGACCACCCCATGATGGGAATGGGACAGCCATCTGTATCCCATGGGCAAACTGGGGTTATTTTATGAATTCCTTGAAATGAGCAAGTCATCAGTGGAGATTTCGGTGCTGTCGGTTATACTAGTGTATGTTGTGTGTCTCAGAAACATCGGTTACCGAGCTAAACAATGGCTTAGCATACCGAAAGGGAGCCCGCTTTTCTCCATTAGATGCAATTATGCAGTCAGGCTATCAAATAGTGTACCTGTGTGTATCATTGTCAATATTTATGTTGTACATAGCTGAAGATTTACTGCCAAGGTATGAAATGGAATATTCATTCAGGTACGTCTCCACCAATGATTCTCAGATCCTTCTGGTCATGTCATCTAAGGATGAACTCAGAACCGTTACTAGATAGGACTCAGCTCGGGCTGCAGCCCGTGTGGCACAGCTGTTGGCTGATATCCTTCTAAACAGAGTCATGTGAGCCAGCCAGCCTGTGCAGAAAGCCCACAAGAGCATCCTGCCTCATGGCAGCAAGGGTCACAGGGTCACCCCTTCCACACCTCACACCTGCCTTTGACATTGTTCCTAATTCTTCTGGCTGATGGTTTCTGCCTGGTTCCTTGAGTGACCTCTTGGCACATCACTGGCTTGAATTCAGGATGAATTTGCTGATCTGGAGTATCGGTTGAGCACAGATCCCCTCCTTCTCCATTGTCTTTGTCCATTTCTGTACATTTGCTTGGGCTCTGTTTCTCTTTGGTTGAACTTGGGTTTGAGCTCTCGGTTGCCTTTAAATGGTTGCATCTCAAAATAGATTTCCATAGGAAACATCATCTTTTCTACTATGCATGGCACACTTTTATCTACTAGAAGGCTGATGATGTGCACGTTTTGTATCTGAGCCCTTTCAGCTCACCATGGCCTTGAATTATATAGTTTTTTTTTTTTTAAGCTTAGGAGTCAGGAAAGGAATTTGGTCAATACGGATTGCATTTTACATGCGGGTTAATATTTGCAAAGGCACCCCTTTGTGCTTCCTGTTTATAAGTCTACAGATAGAGGTAGTTTTTGTTTTCCTAAATTACATTCTATATATAAAATATTTGCTTTTAAAAATATACATTATACATGGAAACGCATCTGGTTCCCTTGGTGAGTGAAAGGTCAACTTGTGGCATCTTCAGTCAGCTATGGTTTGTGGCCTGTGTCTGATTTGAGTTTTACCTTTGCTTTTGTTGTGTTTTGTGACCTGGTTCCATTAAGGGTGCAGCTGCAGTCCCTGGTGTTGAAGTTATGTTCGTTTATTCTGCTTATTTTCGAAAGGACTATAAGCCAATTACCTGTTATTCCAAAATGAGTCATAATTGTAAATATGTCATATTGGGGCTATTATCAGCATTAATAATAACAACAACATTCTGAGGGCAGCAGATCATTTGGTATTTTAACACATACGGAAAAAGCCTTGGAAAAATGTTAGTGTTCTAGTTAAGTCAAATAAAGGTCATTGAAAGGAAAAGTTGTACGCTTTTGGGAGAAATTGGTAGAACATTTAGAACTTTATAGTCTCATTAATATACCAATTAAATAATTCAGCCTCCCCCTACCCTACAGAACAGGATGGAGAAACAGCTATTCTAGAGAGATTTTTCAGATTTATTCATTTTCTTATTATCTAAATAATCCCTAACGAATTAGAAAATTCAATCCATTTCTGAGAGTAGGCAGTCTGTTATTCTGTATTCAACGCTGCAGTGAAAATTATTTTGTGTTCTTTTCGTTCATGGGAGATAGAATTTCCAAGTGCTTTTTGAAATATTTTGGTTCCTCTAAAATAAAATGCCTTTGGTGCTGATCTCCTGACCTCAGTTTCTTCCTCCCAGTTTTCCCCATGATCATTAATGACACCCCACCTGCCCGTTTAGTTATGCCTCTTAGCTGCTGAAGGGGAACAGTTTCTGACAGATGACCCTGGAGCCCTCCACCCGTGCTTCGTTAGGCCTCGCACCCAGCCACCAACCCTAGTCTCCTTCGCCTGAAGTAACTTTCTCTGCTTTTCTGCCTGGAAGTTCTCTTGCCAAGCCTTGGCAGGAACCCCTCCACATTTTACAGATTTTCTGCTCTCCTTTCTAGGCATGAATTGCACTTGATTCTTGTCTTGATGGTGCGTGATCGTGTCCGTTTCCATTGTGCTCCCCGGCTGGACTGATGCTGTCAGAGGCAGTAGTCAGGCTTTTCACCTTCCCGTCCATGTCTGGAGCACCACAGCCTGGACCCTGGTTCTCATACGTGTTTAAGTGACTTGAGCTTGGAGTTTCAACGCACTCACAACTGTTAGATGAGTTGGCGGTAATATTGCCCCCAAGATCCCCACAAGGTTCTATATGGCACATGTTTTTTTCTGAGAGAAATTTCTCTTTTATTTGTTTTAGTGAATTCCCCACTGTCCTTTGAGATTATTAGAGTAACCCTGAGTTGTTAACCACAATAGCTCTCCCACCGAGCGAATGATCCTGCTGTCCTGAGAACTCAGACATGGGACATAAGAGAAATAATCTATCAGTCTTAAAATCTGGAAGCCATAAGATACTGTTTTGTACTTAGAGCACCCACAGCACAAACACCAGTCTCTCAAGAATTTGATGCTGCCTTCCCAGAGGGTGGGTGCCGTAAGTGAAGTGCAGTGAGTGATGAAGTGAGAGCTCTTCGTCTCTGGCTACTGCCTTTTCCACCCTTGCTGTGTTAACTTGATCTTCCCTTCATATATTATGTTCTCCATTTAATTTACTGCATTTAATATCATTTGTTCCTCAACATCTCCTTGCACCCGACCCCTCCATTCCCTCTCTCTCCAGTGCTCTCCCACCCACGCCTCTCCTGCACTCTCCAGGACCAGGCCTGACTCCCCCACGCCCTCACCTCTGTTCTGTCTGCCCACCACCTGCACTGACATTTCCTTAACTCCGCAGAATGAACTTCCCAAAATGGCAGCTGAGTAACTGGGGGGGATTGTAGACCTCTCATCTCTTTACTGATACATACGTTTATCCATCCATCAAACACTGAGCACCTGCTGTGCCAAACACTGTATCAACTGCTGGGGAGACCAAGACAGGTAAGACATGGTGTCTGCACTCCCCAGGCCAGGTGAGGCATGGCGAGTATTTGATGGATTGCTAAGCAGGTGAACACACATTGGACTTCCTAGAGCTGGAATATTTGAACTGAATCTTGAAAGGTGGAAGGAAGTTAGCTCTCTAATATGTGGTAGAGGGAGTGGACAATTCATGCAGAGGTAGAGACATATAAGAGTACACGGCATGAAGCGGCTTGGCCACACTGAAGAACAAGTAGGGCTAGAACAAAGGATCCATAAAGTGGGAATATCAGGTGCACAAGGCCTCTGTCACGATGGGTCTTGTGTGCTTAGACTTCAATGTATCCTTAAAGAAACAGGGATATATTGGAATATTTGTAAGCAAGAGAATTGCATAATGTTTACGTTGAAGAAGATCTAGTTATTCTGGCAGCAGAATGGAAGATACTATTTTTGGGGGGAGGCCCATATTTTGGGGTGAAAGGATATTTTGGGGACCACCACAGGTAGCCCAGGCAAGTGGCACACACCTGCAGAGAGGCCCTGGGCAGAGGGAGAGAGATATGGGCGGCAGAATTGTTGACCGCTGCAGAGGGGACTGCAGGGCCGGGGCGGCGGGCCACAGAGCTGCTGAGGTGAATTTCCAGTGACCCATCCAGAGAGAGGATCTGTAGGGGGAGTGTAAGGGGAGAGATGGTTTCGAGGAGATGGTTCTGTGTGTGGCATTGTGAGTGCTAAAAGTCTATGGGACATCTGAGGGGTGATGTCCGTTGTTAAGCTGGATTCACCAGTCAGGAGCTCAGAGGAGCTGTGGGTGAGGCCATGGGGGCGATTCATTCCTGCCAGGTGGAGGATTGAAGATGAGGCCTGGGGAAAAGGGCCATGTACATGGCAAATGGGAGAAGAGAAATCCACCAAGAGAAAGAAGGACAGCAGGGAAGTTGGGAGAAAACTAGTTGAGGCAACACAGAGAAGGCTGTAACCTGGCTTAAGAGGGATTTGAACACTGACTAAAAGGAGCATAGTGAGAACTGGGGTGGTGTGTGGGGCAAAAAAAGCAGGAGCTAAAGCCCACATTTAATTGCCAAGACTTGGGAAAAGGTGGAAGAGGACTATAGTTAGGTAGCCTTTAAAAAACAGTTCTGTGTGTATCTGTGTGTGTGCATATGTGCACACAGTATTTTCTGCCTGGGCTTTTTAAATTTATTTAAGTAAAACAAAAATTAACGGGGGAAAACATTCCACTGAGAGGAAAATATTTGTCCACGGCAAAAGCTACCTGGTAATCAAATAAACAGGAGCTGAAAATGCCCACTGGTTTGAAACACGCAGCCGTATTCAGTGCAACTCCTGTCTCAGTCCCGCAGTGAGGGCCGTGGGGGATGCAGGGCTCTGAGCCCTGGAGGAGTCATCAGCGCAGGCACTTCTCCAAGAAACTGGACTTTAAAGGGAAGAAGAAAGTGTAGAAAGTATAAGAGAGCAATACAGGGCCGTGAGAGAGGCTTGGGCGAGGGTTAGTTTTGTTTTACAGTGGGAGTTTCTGGCCTTGCTGAGATGCTAGGCCTTTGCTTTTGTTGGTCGTTGTTCCAAAAGCTTTTTAGAAAGTTTTTCTCGCTTGAATATCTGAACAGATTAAATCATGTTGGGTTATTTCTGGTGTTTTATTCTTTAATTAAAAAATTATCTGGAGTTTATTTTAATGTCGAATGTGAGGACACTTTACCAGGTCTTCCAGTGATTTAGCTAATTACTCCAGTACTTGAATCCGCTGATTTGAGGTGTCAGGTTTTTAATATTACTAAAATCTCATAAATATCCACGTCTATTCTTGAAATGTATTCTATTTCATTCATAGCCTTAGTGCACTATTTCTATACTGTTTCCATGATGATAGATTAATACCTCATAGAGTTGGCCCTATTTTATCCTTTTCCACAATGTCCCTAATACTACAAATTCAAACATCCCTCCTCATTATTTTATTTGTAGATTTCTGTATATTTCTGGAAGAACTTTAGGATCACCCTTCAGATTTTTTTCTTAAATCCATTTGGGATTATTAACTATATTTGCATTCAGATACTAACTTTATTTTGGAGAAAAAATGTTCTATGTCCTCCAAATTTGAGTCTGCCCAGTGAAGAGTATGGTGCATTCTATTGTTCTTTCAATCATCATTTTTTTTCCTTTTTTAAGTCATTTATCAGAATCATTTTAACATTTTTCATTAATTTATTTCTGAATAGTCTGTGCATTTGTTGTCATTATAAATGATATATTTCCTGGGTTTTGAACTGGGTTGATTGCTAATAAAGTCTTAATTTCTGGATTCTCTTGAATATGAAGGAGATCTGACAGTGTGGGGCCCTCTTTCCAATATGGTGAATGTGAGCAGTGCATTTCCTTAGGATGTCCACTTGCCAACTTGCCAGTGGCTGCACACACTCCATATATTTCTGCTACTTTTCTGCCCCCTGTAGGCAGATGAGTTCATGTAGGGTTAGGTGGGTTATGGACACAGATACTGACATCACTGCTTCAACGCTGCTGACCCTGTGGTGTCACTAACTCTGGGTCTTGCTCTCTGACCTCCCTGAATATGACAGCTCCTTTTGGGCTGTGGACCTGCTGCATCTTTCCAGCACTGTCAGCTTTTCTGCAACACAACCCTGCCTCTCAGGTCAGAAGCAAATGTCAGCTCCTCCTACACATCCACCCCATCCATGGTCTTGCCATTCCTGGCCAGAGTGGTCCCTAACCCTTGACAGAGCAGTAACACTAAAGGGACTATAAATTTGCCTCTCATCCACTGTCTTAGTTACATACCTGTGCTAGTTTACTTTAAAGGTCTGCCAGTTAGGAGGGGAGGGTCTAAAAGTCTTTTAGATCTCTGGCCTTATCATTTCTAACCGCTCCCCCACCCCATGGAACAGCTTAACACAGATCTCTGCTGCCCCGTCTGTAGCAATGCCATGTAAATTACAGACAAAGAGAAAAGAACTTCTAAGCCACCACCATAACTTTGACTTCCTGTGACCACACAGACCATAGAAATATCAAGATAAAAATTCCTGAAGAAGGATATTTTGCTTAGGAAGACACTTTAATTGCATACCTTTCTGTGACTTGTAATAACTTCATAGACCCTCTGAATGTGCGGCACTCACCTTCCTAGACACAAGGAAGCTTGCTCACTTGCCTATTTTCAGTGTATTTCCTCCAACATTCTCTATGCATAGCTTTCCCAAAGGTACATTTCTTATTTCTATTTAAATTGTTAGATACATCCACAATATTCTTTTTTTAATCATCAATTACAAATCATCTTCCAAGATTGTATTATTTCAACACTGAGAGTGAATAATATGCCTCAAGATTCCCAAGTTTATTACCAGCAAATAACTATGGTTGGTTGAAGATTTTTAAGCATATTACTCCTACTAAGGGTATATACGTGAAAGAAACAGGTTGTAATTAGTCTTCTTCCCAGGGATTTTATATTTGCATTTTGTTTGGTTTCTTTCACTGTTGAACATTATTATTACCATGAATGTCTATTCTCCTTGGGAATTAGTTCATCATTTGCCCCTCTCTCTTTACAAGAGTAAAGGAATTGATGTTGTCCTTCCATCCATCCACCACTCCATGTTGTGTGTCCATTCTTTCAACAGGTATTCAGTTTGGGTTCACCACCTTATCTGTGTCCTCTTTCAAGTGGACCCTCTGTTGGCACTGGAGAACAATATATTGGAAATCAGAGAGGGTACGTGGAAACTTGACTACCCAGTATAGACGCATGGTGCCAGAAAAAGCCCAGGATATCACAGCGTGTCAGCCCACCATGCAAGGAACAGCAATTCTGGCTGTGGTGGACCCATGTGTGTAAAAAGGCTTCATGCAGTGAAGAAAATTCCAAAAATGCATTGGCGTTGCTTCTTAAGGAATACAGTTTTGGGTATTGTTTAATATGAGAGGGAGATGCTAACACTATCATCGTTATAAACAACATAGCTGTTGTAACAGTAATTATTAATTTTAATATATATTTTTATACTTATTATTTGTGACTTACAAGAGCTCTTACAGTGGCAGTTGTTAAGAAGCGTGGCCATTATACTCTTGCTGAAGTGTTACTTCAGTACCAGCGTGGTAATAGCATTAATAAGTACTCACTCTTTTGATCCTCACATGACTAAAAAGGTCACCCAGGGGTTCTTGTATAATGGAGATAAATTTATCCATTTAAGCGTTTGTAGAACCTAAAATAAGAGCAGTCATTCCACCGTATTTGACCACATAGCCCAGGCAATTAGTTTAAAGTAGGAACTACCTGACGAGGCCATAGAAACCTTTTGTGCATCCCCAATTATTCATTAAATTTCTGGTCCCCTGGGGCAGAGGTTCTTCCAGAAGGTGGCCCCATCTCTCCTCCCCACACTACTCGGCATTTGCTACTAACTGTTGGTCATTAGCTAAGCATCCTCATGTCCTGCATGTGTCTGAGCTGTGAGGGAACAGAACTCACCTGTTTACAAACTGTATTGACTATGACCAGTCTGAACAGCCTCTCTCCTTCCCTGCCCACACCCCCACAGGGCAACAGGGGGCTCACAACCACAGTGATTCCCATGCCAGCCCATCAGGGAACTTTCTTCCCTAGAAATATTCTTACAACCAGGGCTGTTTCCTCCCTTACTTCACTGCCAGTTTCACTCCCAGGTTACAGTCCCCAACAAAAGGCTGTCCCAGTTTGAAATTCTTAATCAAGTCACATTGACCTGAGTACCTGGCATTTTCCTATGAGCACTCATAGAAACAGAACAGGGACTGGCAATGGCTGTGGGCCAGATTCCTGGGTGAGGGGACTTGCTGGGCCCTTCAGGTTCTGTAGCCTGGCCCGAGCTCAGCTCCCAGCATGGCGTCTTCCCATCTGCATGATTATGGGCCAGGCTTCAACAGTTCAGAGCTTCATTCTTTAATCTGCAAAGAGAAAAATTCCCTGCTGCATATTTTAAGACTGCTATGTACCACAAAGCGTGCTTAGGGAATTCAGTGAGTCAATGCATGGAAGTCACACAACCTGGTCCTCAGGGAATGTTAGTTATCTTCATTATGCACCATCGATAAAATTGGCTGCACAGACTTGGACAGGCATCAAAGCTACAGGCACAAGAATTTGACAATGTGTCACTGGATCATAGTCACAATTTTACACAGTAAAATAAGCTACCTGAGACACCCAGCTTTCAGCCCACCCGACTCCCCACCCCAAGAACCCTCAGTTTATCTGATTTGCTTGCTACCCATACTTTTTGGAGAAAGCTGGCAAACCACACACCGTCAATGACTGCTAGGTTATGTCCATTCCCATTCACACAAATTGCCCCATTTTCAGTATCCACTGTGCTGCAAATCATAGAATAATATTCAGAAATATGGCAGCAAGGCCTTTCCCGTTCCACAGTCAGAGAAGTATGAATCTGTCATGTTTAATATGCCATATGACACTAAGCAAGGCAGGAAAACGGGCTCCTGTGCTTTAAGAAAACTTTTAGCAATGACGTTTGAAACTAAAAGTGTTTTTGTTTGACCTTCAGCTAACCAGAAAATTCAATTGACTCCTATTCCCCATTACTCAAGTGTCGTGGTTTGATTGTATTAGGCACTTTTCCTCATCTCCCCAGCATGGCTTTGCTCCATCAGCACAGATGGAGTGTCTCCAAGGCTGCTCCATGTGCATGGGCGTGTGCGTGCACACATGTGCACCCACTGATTGCTGCCACTGATTCATATCCAGGGGTTGTTGTGTCTTATAACTCAAGCATTGCTTTATTATATCCTAGAAAACTGCTTTTAGATCATTGAACTATAGACCATCCTCTTGCCCACATTAGGAAGTGACGTCATCCAAACACAGGTCCTGTGTGCTTGTATATATGTATAAGTAAGAATTAAATATGCATGTGATCTCCTCACATATTTAATTTGAGCCTTCCCAATTGAATGTGCACAGTAAAGGCTAATTTCCCATAACAGGAGAACTTTTAGGAAGAAAGAAGAAGGAATTAGCCACCAGGGAGAAGACAGGACATCAAGAAGGAGTTTGGTATAAAATCATTTATTCTAAAGTTGCTCTGGCTCAATAAATAAGTGGAACTGACTTTGTTGTATCATGCCAGAGCATCTGCTATTGAAGACCGATTTTAATTTACTTTGATATAAGTGGAAAATTGTGTCGGAACAGCATGGGAAATGAAGAACACTGCATCTATCTGTATTCCTGAAGTGTGTCTCAGAGCTGCTGTTTTGAGGAAAAGTATCTTGTCTGGAGACAACAGAATTATTTTCATTGTTGGAATTTTTGTAACTTCCAGAAGCACATCTGCAGGTGATTCTGTAAAAGTCTAGAGTTGACTTAAATAGCAGGAAATTTTAGCCTATTGAAATCAGGAGAAGTGAAAAATTTTTTCCTACCACCACCACCAGGCAAGCACGTGTACACCCAGAGAGATTTCACATCAGAGGGAATGACAAAGCTGGTTCTGTTACCAAGGCCAAACTTGTTCTGCTCTCTGCACAACAGTGATAAACCAATAAATCAGGAGACAAGGTTTTGGGGCAAGGAATAGTAACTTTATTCAGAAAGCTGGCAGACCAAGAAGATGGGGGACTAATGTCCTGGAGAATCGTCTTGCCCAAGTCAGAATTCAGGCTCCTTTTAAGCTAAAAGGGACGGGGTATGGTTGGTTGTGCAAACTTCTTGCTGCAGGCATTCTTTTTTCTTGCAGCCATCCACGTGAGTCAGGCTGTGATGTCCCTGTAAACCTCCAACAAAACAAAGGCTATTCTCTATTTTGCAACTTGCCATCTCTGCATAAGTGCAGAAGTGCTAACATCCTTAAAGGTCAGAGCCCTGAGAATAGGCTTTCCTGTAGGTTTTAAGCTAAAGGTAACGTTGTCTTACAAAAGGTGCAGAGCCAGCAAGATGAAGCCTGGAAAACAGGGCACAGTGCTTCAGACTGAAGGAACAGACCCAATGTGGCGTCAGATTTGTTCTCGATTACAGTTCTAGTTAGGGGAAATTTTGCAGCAGAAAATCCCCTCAGTTGTTTTTCTTGCTTTGCCTGAGATCTTGTTTGTTGGCTTGTGGTCTCATGGTGTCAAAACCGTATGTTCAGATGAATACTATTAAAATCGTATGCTGCAGAAAACATATCTGTTCTGTTTCAAAAAATGACTGAAATGCTTATCCTTGTTTATTCCCATAGAATTTGGATTGAATCTATTCTCGACTTTCTTATTCGTTCAAACCAGTATTTTACTGGAGGGTTTAAAGCCCAAATTAAAGAATTTTGGAGAAGGCTCATGTAATTCATAAGAGCTTTACATCCGAATTTAAGACAGACCCATATTTATACTTTTAATCAAGGAACACATTCGTTTGTTGTTAGTTAGTTGCTCATTTATGATGTTTTTATCTTTGTGCATGTAATCTTTTGGAAGTTCATAGTCTTAGACACTTGATCTAACAAAACAGGTATCATTGCTTGACTGTGTGAATTAAAGTATCCCAGTAGAGTTTCCTGCAATTATATTTTATTAAAAATAATAAAGAATTCTTGCTTTCTAATAAAGAAACCAACAGAAGCACATACTGAGTGTTTAAAATAAATCAGACTTTGGGTTAAGTTATCTAAACAAGTCAAGGTATTATAGGGAAAAATGTATGAACTTGAAGGAAAATACATGTTGTACATTTAATATCTTATTTTTAATAAGCAAATGATAAAAAAACCCCAATTTTTAAATCACTTATCTGCAAGGGGTTATAGAATGCCAACTCATTTTCATAAGTGTTACATAAACAAAAGGGCTATCTAAATCTACATTATTAAAGATTAAATTATACCAAATAGATCTCCAAGTTTGACTGATTTTCATGATATTTATAATTTTTGAAATTCTGACTTACATATAACATAACCAAGCAGCTCTACAGTTATCCACAGTACCCTAGTCTACAGTTATTCTTACTGTACTTAAAAAATGTAATAGGCAAGGTACAGGCCCTTGCTTTTGAACTGCCAGTGGAATTCTGAATATTCCCTTAGGTTAAAGACCAAAAGCAAACTAACTATTCTACCTTAAAGCAGTTGCTCAAAGTATTTAAGAGATTCATTATATATATCCAGTTACAGGAAACAATTAAATTTTCTGAACTTTAAAAAAGAGAAATCTACTGCTGAAAATGAAATTCTGTCATGTCTGCTGACCACAACTATAAAGGCTCTAAATTAGTGCTCCCTTTACTGTTTTCCCACCAGCATAGGTAATGACCACCGCTTTCACGTTCCCTTTATACTAGATGAACGAACGCCTCTACACATGCTAAATTCTGAGAGTTGAATGTGTGTGAAAGCCGTCAATCACCTAGCTTGTTGATAACACACAGTTATTTTTCAGTGGAAAAATACATTACATACATATACATGGGGAGGTACTAGCTCTAACTGGGTTTTACACTGAAAACTGCATGAACTTCAAACCGGCACTAGGAAACATACTTAGAAATTACACTGTTTCTAATGCTATCCATCCCCTTTATGCTAGATGAACGAACACCTCTACACATGACCAATTCTGAGAGTTGAATGTGTGTGAAAGCCATGAATTAACTAGCTTGCTGGGAACACAGTTTCTTCTCAGTGGAAAAATACACTATATATATATATATGGCGAGATACTAGGTCCGAACTGTTTTACAGTGAAAACTGCATGAACTTAAAACGGGCATTAGGAACCAGTCAGAAAAACAAGAGTAAGTGTTTCTAGAGTTACCTAATCTATTTATGCATCATGAACAAAAGTCTCTCCAAATGCTCAATTCTGAAGTTTAAGTGTGTGTGAAAGCCGTCAATAACTTAGCTTGTTGGGAACACACATTTTCTTCTCAGTGGGAAACTACATTACATGCATATATATGGGAAGGTAATATTTCCAAGTCGATTTTACAGTGAAAACTGCATGAACTTTAAACCGACACAAGGAAAGAAACTGAGAAACTAGAGTAAGTGTTTCTACTGCAACTCATTCCCGTTATGCTAGATGAAAGAACGCATCTCCACATGCTCAGTTCTGAGAGTGCGTGCGAAAGCCATATATCACTTAGCTTGTAGGGAACACACAGTTTCTTTTGAGTGGGGAGCTACACTATATATATACATATATGGGGAGGTACTATATCCAACAAGGTTGTACTCTGAAAACGTAATGAACTTAAAACTGGCACTGGGAAACATACAGAGAAACCAGATAAGTGTTTCAACTGCAACCCTCTCCCTTCATCCTAGATGAACTAACTCCTCACCCCATGCTCAGTTCTGAGAGTTGAATCTGTGTGAAAGCTGTCTATCACTTAGCTTGTAGGGAAAACATATTATCTTTAAAGTGGGGAACTACACTACATACATATTTATGGGGAGGTACACGTTCCAAATCCGTTTTACAATGAAAACGGAATGAAATTCAAACCGGCACTAGGAAACATAATGAGAAACCAGAGTAAATGTTTCTATTGCTAACTATTCTATTTATGCAAGATAAACGAAAGTCTGTACACATGCTCAATTCTGAGAGTTAAGTGTGTGTGAAAGCCGTCAATCACCTAACATTTTGGGAACACAGATTCTTTTCAGTGGGAAACAATTCTAAATACATATATATGGAAAGTTACTAGTTCCAACTCGGTTTTATACTCAAAAGTGCATGAACTTCAAACCCCTTATAGGAAACATACTGAGAAACCAGAGTAAGTGTTTCTACTGAAAATATTTCATTTATGCTAGATGAAAGAACGCCAACCCACATGCTCAGTTCTGCATGTTGAATCTGTGCAAAAGCCATGTATCAGTTAGCTTGTAGGGAAAACATATTTTCTTTAAAGTGGGGAACTACAATACATACATATACATGGGGAGGTAGAGTTCCATCTTGCTTTTACAGTGAAAATGGAATGAAGTTCAAATCGGAACTAGGAAACATACTGAGAAACCAGAGTATGGGATTCTACTGCAAAACATTCCCTTTATGTTGGATGAACGAACACCTCTCCACATGCTGAGTTCTGAGGGTTGAATGCGTGCAAAAGCCGTCTATCACTTAGCATTCAGAGGCACACAGTTTCTTTTCAGTGGGGAACTACACTACATATGTATATACGGGGATGTACTAGATTCAACTCAGTTTTACAGTGGAAAATGAATAAATTTCAACCAGGCACTAGAATAATACTGAGAAACCAGATAAGTGTTTCTACTGCAATCCATTACCTTCGTCCTAGATGAATGAACACCTCTCCTCATGCTTAGTTCTGAAAGATGAAAGTGGCAAAAGCCATCTATCACTTAGCTTCTAGGGAACACACAGTTTCTTTTGAGTTGGGAACTACAAACCATATATATATATGGGAGCAACTAGCTCCAACTAGATTTTACAGTGAAAATTGCATGAACTTCAATACGGCACTAGGAAGCATACTGAGAAATCAGAGTAAGTGTTTCAATTGAAACCCATTCCCTTTATGCTTGATGAACGAATGACTCCCACATACTCAATTCTGAGAATTAAGTGTGTTTGTAAGCCATGAATCAACTAACTTGCAGAGAACATAGAGTTTCTTTTCAGTGGGAAATTACACTAAATACATATATATAGGGAGGTACTAGCTGCAACTCGGTGTTACAGTGAAAAGAGCATGAACTTCAAACTGGCACAAGGAAACATACTGAGAATCCAGAGTAAAAGTTTCTCCTGCAACCCGTTCCATTTGTGCTAGATGAACGAACGTCTCACAACATGCTCAGTTCTGAGAGAAAAGTGTGTGTGAAAGCCGCCTTTCACCTAGCTTGTTGGGAACACAAAGTTTCTTTTCAGTTGCAAACTCCACTCCATACATATATATGGGGAGGTTCTAGCTCCAACACCGATTTACGGTGAAAACTGCATGAACTTCAAATTTCAAACTGGCAGTAGGAAATAAACTGAGAATCCAAAGTGTATCTATAGCAAACCATTCTCTTTATGCTAGATGAACGAAGTCCTCCCCAAATTCTCAGTTCCTAGAATTGAATGTGTGTGAAAGACGTAAGTCACAAAGCTTCTCGGGATCACATAGTTTGTTTTCATTGAGGAACAACACTACATAAATACACATGGGGAGGCACAATATCCAAATCGCTTTTACAGTGAAAACAGATTTGAGTTGAAACCGGCAGTATAATACTTAATGTGAAACCAGAGTAAGTGTTTCTAATGTTAACTATTCTCTTTATGCTAGATGAAAAAACGTCTCTCCCCATCCTCAATTCTGAGATTTAAGTGTGTGTGAAAGACGGCATTCACATAGCTTGTTGGGAACACACAGTTCCTTTATAGTTGGAAACTTCACTATATACATATATATCAAGTGTACTAGCTCCAACTCGATTTTACAGTGAAAACTGCAGGAACTTCAAACCGGCACTAGTAAACAGACTGAGAAACCAGAGTAAGAGTTTCTCCTGCAAACCGTTCCCTTTGTGCTAGATGAACGAACGTCTCTCCACGTGCTCAGTTCTGAGAGATAAGTGGGTGTGAAAGCCGTCCTTCACCTAACTTGTTGGGAACACAAACTTTCTTTTCAGTTGCAAACTACACTCCATAAATATATATGGGGAGGTACTAGCTCCAACTCGGTTTTACAGTGAAAACTGCAGGAACTTCAAACACGCACTAGGAAACATACTGAGAAACCAGAGTAAGTTTTTCTACTGCAAACCACTTACTTTCTGCTAGATGAATGAAATTCTCCCCACATTCTCAAATCTGAGAAATAAGTATGTGTGAAAGCTGTCAATCACCTACCTTGTTGGGAAAACACAGTTTACTTTCCGTTGGAAACAACACTACTTACATGTATATGGGGAGTTACTAGTTTCAACCAGTTTTACAGTGAATACTGCACGAACTTCAAAGGAGCATTGGAAAAATATTGAGAAAACAGAGTAAGAGTTTCTACTGCGACTAATTCACTTTATGCAAGATGAACGAACGTCTCTCCACGTGCTCAATTCTGAGAGTTAAGTGTGTATGAAAGCCGTCATTCACATTCCTTCTTGGGATCACACAGTTTCTTTTCAGATTGAAACTGCACTACCTAAATATATATGGGGAATTATGAGCTCCAACTAGGTTTTATAGTGAAAACTGCATGAACTTCAAACTGGCATTAGAAAACATACTGAGAAAGAAGAGTAAGTGTTTCTACAGGAAACCATTTCTTTTAAGCTACATGAACGAACATCTCTCCACATGCTTATATCTGAGAGGTATGTGTGTGTGAAAGCCGCCCTTCACATAGCTTGTTGGAAACACACAATACCTTTTCAGTTGGAAACTACACTATATACATATATATGTGGAGGTACTAGCTATAACTCGGTTTAAAAGTGAAAACTGAATGAAGCTCAAACAGGCACTGAGAAACATACTGAGAAATCAGAGTAATTGTTTCTATTACAAAGAATTCCCATTAAGCTAGATGAACGAACGTCTCTCCACATGCTAAATTCTGAGAGTTAAGTGTGTGTGAAAGCAGTCTATCACCTAGCTTGTTGGGAACACACAATTTATTTTAAGTGGGAAACAATAATACATACATATATATGGGGAGTTACTAGTTCCAACCCTGTTTTACAATGTAAACTGGACCAACTTCAAACAAATATTTGGAAACATACTGAGAAACCAGATAAGTGTTTCTACTGCAAACCATTCCCTTTATGCTAGATGAACGAAAATCTCTGCACATGCGAAATTCTGAGAGATAAGTGTGTGTGAAAGCGGTCATTCCATTAGCTTTTTGGGAACACACAAATTCTTTTCAATGTTATACTACACTACATAAACATATATGGGGATGTACTAGCTCCAACTAGGTATTACAGTGAAAACTGGATGAACCTCAAACCGGAACTTGGAAACATACTGAGAGGCCAGAGTAAGTAGTGCAGTTTCCCAGTGAAAAAATCTGTGTGCTCCCAAAAAGCAAGGTATTTGATCAGATTCACATACACTTATCTCTCAGAACTGAGCATGTGGAGAGACGTTCGTTCATCTAGCATAAAGGGAATGGTATCAGAAGAAACTGTTACTCTGTATTCTCAGTAAGATTCCTAATGCCGGTTGGAAGTCCCTGCAGTTTTCACGGTAAAACCGAGTTGGAGCTAGTACCTCCCCATATATATGTATGTAGTGCAGTTGGCAACTGAAAAAAACTTTGTGTTCCCTACAAGATAGGTGACGGACGGCTTTTACACACATATATCACTCAGAAATGAGCATGTGGAGAGATGTTCGTTCATTTAGCACAAAGGGAACGGGTTGTAGGAGAAACAATTACGCTGGTTTCTCAGTTTGGTTCATATTGCCGGTTTCAAGTTCTTACCGTTTTCACAGTAAAACCGAGTAGGAGCTAGAACATACCTATATACATGTAGGGATTGTAGTTCCCAACTGAAAAGAAACTTTGTGTTCCCTACAAGATAGGTGAAGGACGGCTTTCACATACACTTATCTCTCAGACGTGAGCATGTGGATAGACGATAGTTCATCTACCACAAAGGGAACGGGTTGCAAGTGAAAAACTTACTCTGGTTTCTCAGTCTGTTTCCTATTACCGGTTTCAAATTCCTGCAGTTATCACTGTGCAACCGAGTTGGAGCTAGAACCTCCCCATATGTATACATGTAGTGTAGTTTGATACTGAAAAGAAACTTTGTGTTCTCAACAAGCAAGATGAAGTTCAGCACTCCCACACACTTATCTCTAAGACTTGAGCATGTAGAGAGAGGTTCGTTCATCTAGCAAAAAGGGAATGGGTTGCAGGAGAAACTTTTACTCTGGTTTCTCAGTCTGTTTCCTACTGCCTGTTTGAATTTCCTTCAGTTTTCACTGTAAAAGAGATTTGGAGCTAGTACCTCCCCATATATATATATGTAGTGTAGTTCTCATTTGAACAAAAACTTTCTGTTTCCAACAAGCTATGTGAAGGAGAGCTTTCACACACAGTTATCTTTCAGAACTGAACATGTGTAGAGACGTTCGTTCATTAGCACAAAGGGATCGGTTTGCAGGTGGAAAACGTACCCTGGCTTGTAAGTCTGTTTCCAAGTGCTCGTTTGAAGTTCCTGCTGTTTTCACTTTAAAACCGGGTTGGAGCTAGTACCTACCCATTTGTATGTATGTAGTGCAATTTAAAACTGTAAAGAAACTTTGTGTTACCAACAAGCCAGTTGAAGAACGGTTTTCACACATATTTATCCCTCAGAACTGAGCATCTGGAGAGACGTTCGTTCATCTAGCACAAATGGAATGGTTTGCAGTAGAAAGTTTTACTCTGGATTCTCAGTCGGTTTTCTAGTGTCGGTTTGAAGGTCCTGCAGTTTGCAATGTAAATCCGCGTTACAGCTTGTGCATCCCGATGTATATGTATGTAGTGTACTTTGCAACTGAAAAGAAACTTTGTGTTCCTAAAAAGCTAGGTGAAGGACGGCTTCAAAATACACTTATCTCTCAAATCTGAGCATGTGGAGAGACGTTCGTTCATCAAGCACAAAGGAACTTGTTACAAGAGAAACACTTACTCTGGTTTCTCAGTCTTTTTCCTATTGCTGGTTAGAAGTTCCTGCAATTTACACTATAAAACTGAGTTGAAGCTTGTTCCTACCCATATATATGTATATAGAGTAGTTTGCAACAGAAAGGAATCTTTGTGTTCCCAACAAGCTAGGTGAAGTACGGCTTTCACACACAAACATCTCTCAGAACTGAGTTTGTGGAGTGACGTCCCTTCATCTAGCAAAAAGGGAAAGGATTGCAGGAAAAACACTTACTTGTTTCTCAGTTTGAATCCAAGTGTCATTTTGACGTTCCTGAAGTTATCAATGTAAAACCAACTTGGAGCTACTACCTCCCCATATATATATATGTAGTGTAGTTTGAAAGTTAAAAGGAACTTTGTGTTCCCAATAAGCTATGCGAAGGACGGCTTTCAAAGACACTTATATCTCAGAACTGACCACGTGGAGAGACCCTAGTTAATCTTGCACAATGGGAACGTGGTCCAGGTGAAAGCGTTACATTGTTTTCTCACACTATTTCCTATTGCGGAATTGAAGTTCCTGCAGTTTCACTGTAAAACCGATTTGGAGCTACTATCTCCCCATATATATGTATGAAGTGTCGTTTGCAACTGAAAAGAAACTTTGTGTTCCGAACAAGCTATGTGAAGGACGGCTGTGACTCAAAATTATAACTCAGAACTAAACATGTGGAGAGACGTACTTTCATCGAACACAAAGGGAACTTTTTGTAAGAGAAACAATTACTCTGGATTCTCAGTCTGTTTCCTAGTGCCGGTTTGAAGTTCCACCAGTTTTCACTGAAAAATTTCGTTGGAACTAGTACCCCCGATGTATATGAAAGTATTGAAGTTTGAAGCTGAAAGGAAACTTTGTATTCCCAACAAGCGAGGTGAAGGAAGCCTTTCATACACAAATCTCTCACAGAAATGAGCATGTGAAGAGACATTTGTTCATGCATCACAAAGAGAACTAGTTGCAGGAGAGACAATTAAACTGGTTTCTCAGTATTTTTCCTGGTGAAGGTTTGAAGTTACTGCAGTTTTCTGTGTAAAACCGATTCACAGCTGGTATTTCCCCATATATATATATTAGTAGTATAGATTAAAACTGAAAAGAAACTTAGAGTTCCAAAAAGGTATGTGTAGGACGGCTTTCAGACACACATCACTCAGACCTGAGCATGTGGAGAGACGTTCGTTCATCTAGACAAAGGGAACGGGTTGCAGGAGAATCTTTTACTCTGGTTTCTCAGTCTGTTTCCTAGTGCCGGTTAGAAATTCCTGCAGTTTTCACAGTAAAACCGAGTTTGAATCCGTACCTCCCCATATATATGTATGGAGTGTAGTTTGCAACTGAAAAGAATCTTTGTATTCCAAACAAGCTAGGTGAAGGAGGGCTTTCACACACACTTATCTCTCAGAACTGAGCATGTGGAGAGACGTTCATTCATCTAGCACAAAGGAACGGTTTGCAGGAGAAACTTTTACTCTGATTTCTCACCCTGTTTCCAAGTCCCGGTTTGAATTTCCTGAAGTTTTCACTGCAAAAGCGAGTTGGAGCTAGTACCTCCCCATATATATGTATGGAGTGCAGTTTGAAACTGAAAAGAAACTTTGTGTTCCCAATAAGGTATTTGAAAGACGGCTTTCACACACAATTATCTCTCAGAAATATGCATGTGCATAGACCTTCGTTCATTTAGCACAATGGGAAAGGTTTACAGGTGAAAAAATTACTCTGGTTTCTCAGTCTGTTTCCTAGTTCCGGTTCAAAGTTCCTGCAGTTTTTACTCTAAAACCGATTTGGAGTTAGTACCTCCCCATATATATGAATGTAGTGTAGTTTCCAAATGAAAAGAAACTTTGTTTTCCCAACAAGCTAGGTAAAGGACGGCTTTCACACACATTTATCTCTCAGATATGAGCATGTTGAGAGTCGTTCATTCATCAAGCACAAAGGGATCGTGTTTCAGGGGTAGCAGTTACTCTAATTTCTCTGTCTGTTTCCAAGTGCCGGTTTGAAGTTCTTGCAATTTTCACTGTAAAACCATGTTAGAGCTAGTACCTCCCCATATATATGTATGTAGTGTAGTTTACAACTGAAAAAAACTTTGTGTTTCAAAACAGGAATGTGGAGGATGGCTTTCACTCACACATCTCTCAGTGCTGAGCATTGGTGAGAAGTTCGTTAATTTGCACAAAGGAAATGTATTGCTGGAGAAACTCTTACTCTGGTTTCTCAGTCTGTTTCCTAGTGCCGGTTTGAATTTCCTGCAGTTTTCCCTGTAAAACCGAGTTGGAGCTAGTACCTCCCCATATATATGTATGGAGTGTTGTTTCCAACTGAAAAGAAACTTTGTTTTCCAAACAAGCTAGGTGAAGTTCGTCTTTCACACACAAATATCTCTGAGAACTGAGTATGGGGAGAGACATTCGATCATGTAGCAAGAAATAATCGGGTTGCAGGGGAAACCCTTATTCTGGTTTCTCCGTCTGTTTCCTAGTGTTGGTATAAAATTCCTGAAATCTTCACTGCAAAACCATGTTGCAGCTGTACTTCCCAAAGTGTATGTATCTAGTGCAGTTTGCAACTGAATAGAAACTTTGTGTTACCAACAAGCTACGTGAAGTATGTCTTTTAATACATATATCACTAAAAACTGAGCATGTGGGGAGAAGTTCGTTCATTTGCACAAAGGAAACGTGTTGCATGAGAAACACTTACTCTGGTTTCACAGATTGTTTTCTAGCACCGGTTTGAAGTTTCTGCATTTTTCACTGTAAAACAGATTTGGAACTACTACCTCCCCATATATATGTGTGTAGTGTATTTTGAAACTTAAAATAAAATTTTTGTTCCCAAAAAGCTAGGTGAAGGACGGCTTTCACACACACTTATCTCTCAAAAGTGGGCATGTGGAGATACGTTAGTTCATCTATCACAAATGGAACGGATTGCAGGAGAAATTCTTACTCTGGTTTCTCAGTCTGTTTCTTTGTGCCTGTTTGAAATTACTGCAGTTTTCACTGTTAACTCGTGTTATAGCTAGTTCCTCCCCATATATATGTATGTATTGTATTTTCCAACTTAAAAGAATCTTTGTGATCCCAACAAGCTAGGTGAAGGACGGCTTTCACACACACTTATCTCTCAGACCTGAGCATGTAGGGAGACTTTCGTTCATTTGCTCAAATGAATCGTGTTGCCGGAGAAACACTTACTCTTGTTTCTCATTGTGTTTCGTAGTGCCGGTTTGATGTTCCTGCAGTTTTCACTCTAAAACTGTGTTGGATCTTGTACCTCCCCATATATATGTATGTAGTGTAGTTTCCAACTGAAAAGAACCTTTTTTTCCCAACAAGCTAGGTTGGGGAAAGACTTCTTTCACACACACTTATCTCTCAGAATGTTTAATGTGGAGAGACGTTCGTTAATCTAGCATAAAAGTTCTGGGTTGCAGAAGAAACACTTACTCTGTTTTCTCAAACTGATTCATAGTGTTGGTTTGATGTTCCTGCTGTTGTCACTGTATAACCGATTTGGAGCTTGTAGCTGCCTATATATACTTAAGAAGTGTAGTTTTGAAGTGAAAAGAAATTGTGTGTTCCCAATAAACTAGATGAAAAACGGCTTTAACACACAGTTATGTCTGGAATTTTAGCATTTGGAGAGACTTTCGTACATCTAGCATAATTGGAATGGGTTGCATTTAAAACATTTAGTTTATTTTCTCAGAAGTTATCTTAGTGCCAGTTTCAAGTTCCTGCACATTTCACTGTTAAACAGATTTGGAGCTAGTACCTCCCTTATTATATGTATGTAGTGTTTTTCCAAACTGAAAAGAAATTTAGTGTTCCCAAGAAGCTAGGTGAAAAGCGGCTTTCACACAGTTATCTCTTAGACCTGAGCATGTGGAGATACTATCGTTCATCTAGCAGAAAGGGAATGTTTTGCAGTAGAAAGACTTACTCTGCTTTCTCAGTATGTTTCCTAATGCTGGTTTGAAGTTCATGCAATTTTCACTGTAAATCAGACCTGTAGTTTATACTCATGCATATATATTTATGTTGTGTAGTTTCAAACTGAAAAGAATCTTTCTGTTCCCTACAAGCTAGGTGAATGTCAGTTAATACACTCACTTATCTCTCAGAACTGAGCATGTGGAGAGACGTTTGGTCATCTAGCAAAGAAGGGAATGGTTTGCAGTGGAAACACTTACCCTGATTTCTCAGTCTGTTCCCTAGTGCTGGTTTGAAGTTCCTGCCGTTTTCACTTTAAAACCGGGTTGGAGCTAGTACCTCCCCATTTGTATGTATGTAGTGCAATTTAAAACTAAAGAAACTTTGTGTTACCAACAAGCTAGTTGAAGAACGGCTTTGACACACATTTATCTCTCAGAACTGTGCATCTGGAGAGACGTTCGTTCATCTAGCTTAAAGGGAATTGTTCGCAGAAGAAACCCTTATCCTGGTTTCTCAGTCTGTTCCCTAGAGCCGGTTTGAACTTCATGCCGTTTTCACTGTAAAACCGAGTTGGAGCTTGTTCCTCCCCATATATATGTTTGTCGTGTTTTATCCTGTTGAAATTATACTGTTTGTTCCCAACAAGCTAGGTGATTGTAGTCTTTGACACACACTTAAATCTCAGAGTGAGCATGTGGAGAGACGTTAGTTCATCTAGCTTAAAGGGAATGGGTTGCAGTTGAAACCCTTACCCTTGTTTCTCAGACTTTTCCCTAGTTTCGTTTTGAAGTTCATACTTTTTTCACTGTAAAACCGAGTTGGAGCTTGTACCTCCATATATAAATATATGTAGTGTAGTTTCCAACTGAAAAGAAAGTGTGTCTTCCCAACAAGCTAGGTGATTGACGGCTTTCATACACACTTTGCTCTCAGAATCGAACATTTGGAGAGACGTTCGTTCATCTAGCTTAAATGGAATGGGTTGCAGTCGAAACACTTTCTTTGGTTTCTCAGTATGTTTCCTAGTGCCCGTTTGAATTTCATGAATTTTCAGTGTGATACCGTATTGGAGCTATTACTTCCCCATACATACTTATGTAGTTTATTTCCTCACTCTAAATAACTGTGTGTTCCCAACATGATAGGTGATTTACCGATTACTCGCACATTCAACTTGCAGAATTGAACATGTTGAGACGCGTTCTTTAATGTAGCACAAAGTGAATGAAATGTCATTGAAAGGCTTACTGTGATTTCTCAGTATGTTTCTTAATGCCACTTTGAAATTAATGCAGTTTTCTTTGTGAATCTTCATTGGAGCTTGTACCTCCCCATATATATTTATGTAATATTGTTTCCCACTGTAAAGTAGCTTTGTGTTCTTAAAAAGGTTTATGATTGACGGCTTTCACACACATTCAACACTCAGTATTGAGCATGTGGTCAAGTGTTCGTTCATCTAGCAAAAAGGGAATGTGAAAATGATCATCATGACCTGTGCTTGTAGGAAAACAGTAAAGGGAGCACTAATTTAGAGCCTTTATAGTTGTGGTCAGCAGACATAACAGAATTTCATTTTCAGCAGTAGATTTCTTTTTTTAAGCTTCAGAAAACTTGTCTTTCCTATAACTGTGTATAGATAGTGAATGCCTTAAAGTCTTTTAGCAACTGCTTTAAAGTAGAATAGTTACTTTGCTTTTGGTCTTTAACCTAAGGGAATATCCAGAAGTCCAGTGGCAGTTCAAAAGCAAGGGACTGAACCTTGCCTATTGCATTTTTTAAGTTGAATAGGAATAACTGTAGACAAGAGTACTGTGGTAAACTCAAGAGCTGCTTGGATATGTTATATGTAAGTTATATTTTCAAAAATTATAAATATCATGAAAATCAATCAACCTTGGAAATATATTTGGTACATTTTATTGTTTAATAATGTAGATTTAGATAGCCCACTTTTCTGTAAAAATTATGAAGATAACTTGGATGTATATAACTACTTTTTCAATAAATGATTTAAAAATTGGTTTTTTTTTATCATTTGCTTCTTAGAAGTATGGTATTAATTGAACAATGTTTATTTTCTTTCAAGTTCATACTTATTTCTCTATACAATCTTGACTTGTTTAGATAAGTTTTCCCATAGTCTGATTTATTTTAAACACTCAGTTTTTGCTTCTGTCCATTGCTTTATTAGAGAGCAAGAATTATTTATTATTTTTAATAAAATATACTTGCAGGAAACTATACTGTGATTCTTTCATTCACAGTGTCAAGCAATGATACCTGTTTTGTTAGATCAAGTGTCTAAGGCTCTCAACATTCAAAAGATTACATGGACAAAATTAAATACATCATAAATGATCGACTAACAAAGTTTATTTTGTTCCTTGATTAAAAGTATAAATATGAGTCAGTCTTAAATTTGGATGTAAAGCTTTTATGAATTACATGAGCCTTCTCCAAAATTCTTTAATTTGGGCTTTAAACCCTCCAGTAAAATACTGGTTTGAACGAATAAGAAAGTCGAGAATAGATTCAATCCAAATTCTATGGGAATAAACAAAGATAAGCATTTCAGTCATTTTTTGAAACAGAACAGATATGTTTTCTGCAGCATACGATTTTAATAGTATTCATCTGAACATACGGTTTTGACACCATGAGACCACAAGCCAACAAACAAGATCTCAGGCAAAGCAAGAAAAACAACTGAGGGGATTTTCTGCTGCAAAATTTCCCCTAACTAGAACTGTAATCGAGAACAAATCTGACGCCACATTGGGTCTGTTCCTTCAGTCTGAAGCACTGTGCCCTGTTTTCCAGGCTTCATCTTGCTGGCTCTGCACCTTTTGTAAGACAACGTTACCTTTAGCTTAAAACCTACAGGAAAGCCTATTCTCAGGGCTCTGACCTTTAAGGATGTTAGCACTTCTGCACTTATGCAGAGATGGCAAGTTGCAAAATAGAGAATAGCCTTTGTTTTGTTGGAGGTTTACAGGGACATCACAGCCTGACTCACGTGGATGGCTGCAAGAAAAAAGAATGCCTGCAGCAAGAAGTTTGTACAACCAACCATACCCCGTCCCTTTTAGCTTAAAAGGAGCCTGAATTCTGACTTGGGCAAGATGATTCTCCAGGATATTAGTCCCCCATCTTCTTGGTCTGCCAGCTTTCTGAATAAAGTTACTATTCCTTGCCCCAAAACCTTGTCTCCTGATTTATTGGTTTATCACTGTTGTGCAGAGAGCAGAACAAGTTTGGCCTTGGTAACAGAACCAGCTTTGTCATTCCCTCTGATGTGAAATCTCTCTGGGTGTACACGTGCTTGCCTGGTGGTGGTGGTAGGAAAAAATTTTTCACTTCTCCTGATTTCAATAGGCTAAAATTTCCTGCTATTTAAGTCAACTCTAGACTTTTACAGAATCACCTGCAGATGTGCTTCTGGAAGTTACAAAAATTCCAACAATGAAAATAATTCTGTTGTCTCCAGACAAGATACTTTTCCTCAAAACAGCAGCTCTGAGACACACTTCAGGAATACAGATAGATGCAGTGTTCTTCATTTCCCATGCTGTTCCGACACAATTTTCCACTTATATCAAAGTAAATTAAAATCGGTCTTCAATAGCAGATGCTCTGGCATGATACAACAAAGTCAGTTCCACTTATTTATTGAGCCAGAGCAACTTTAGAATAAATGATTTTATACCAAACTCCTTCTTGATGTCCTGTCTTCTCCCTGGTGGCTAATTCCTTCTTCTTTCTTCCTAAAAGTTCTCCTGTTATGGGAAATTAGCCTTTACTGTGCACATTCAATTGGGAAGGCTCAAATTAAATATGTGAGGAGATCACATGCATATTTAATTCTTACTTATACATATATACAAGCACACAGGACCTGTGTTTGGATGATGTCACTTCCTAATGTGGGCAAGAGGATGGTCTATAGTTCAATCAATGATCTAAAAGCAGTTTTCTAGGATATAATAAAGCAATGCTTGAGTTATAAGACACAACAACCCCTGGATATGAATCAGTGGCAGCAATCAGTGGGTGCACATGTGTGCACACACACGCCCATGCACATGAAGCAGCCTTGGAGACACTCCATCTGTGCTGATGGAGCAAAGCCATGCTGGGGAGTTGAGGCAAAGTGACTAATACAATCTAGCCAGGACACCTGAATAATGGGGAATAGGAGTCAATTGAATTTTCTGGTTAGCTAAAGGTCAAACAAAAACACTTTTAGTTTCAAACATAATTGCTAAAAATTTTCTTAAAGCACAGGAGCCCGTTTTCCTGCCTTGCTTAGTGTCATATGGCATATTAAACATGACAGATTCGTACTTCTCTAACTGTGGAACGGGAAAGGCCTTGCTGTCATATTCTGAATATTAGTCTATGTTTTGCAGCACAGTGGATACTGAAAATGTGACAATTTGAGTGAATGGGAATGGACATAACCTAGCAGTCATTGACTGTGTGTGATTTGCCAAAAAGTATGGGTAGCAAGCAAATCAGATAAACTGAGGGTTCTTGGGGTGGGAAGTTGTGTGCGTTGAAAGCTGTGTGGTCCCAGGTAGCTTGTTTTACTGTGTAAAATTTTGACTATGATCCAGACAGTGACGTGTTGTCAAATTCTTGTGCCTGTAGCTTTGATGCCTGGCCAAGTCTGTGCAGCCAATTTTATCGATGGTGCATAATGAAGATAACTAACATTCCCTGAGGACCAGGTTGTGTGACTTCCATGCATTGACTCACTGAATTCCCTAAGCACGCTTTGTGGTACATAACAGTCTTAAAATATGAAGCAGGGAATTATTCTGTTTGCAGGTGATAAAATGAAGCTCTGAACTTTTGAAGCCTGGCCCAAAATCATGCAGATGGGAAGACGCCATGCTGGGAGCTGAGCTCGGGCCAGGCTACAGAACCTGAAGGGCCCAGCAAGTCCCCTCACCCAGGAACCTGGCCCACAGCCACTGCCAGTCCCTGTTCTGTTTCTATGAGTGCTCATAGGAAAATGCCAGGTACTCAGGTTAATGTGACTTGATTAAGAATTTCAAACTGGGACAGCTTTTTGTTGGGGACTGTAACCTGGGAGTGAAACTGGCAGTGAAGTAAGGGAGGAAACAGCCCTGGTTGTAAGAACATTTCTAGGGAAGAAGGTTCCCTGATGGGCTGGCATGGGAATCGCTGTGGTTGTGAGCCCCCTGTTGCCCTGTGGGGATGGGGGCAGGGAAGGAGAGAGGCTGTTCAGACTGGTCATAGTCAATACAGTTTGTAAACAGGTGAGTTCTGTTCCCTCACAGCTCAGACACTTGCAGGACATGAGGATGCTTAGCTAATGACCAACAGTGGGTAGCAAAGGCCAAGAGTAGTGTGGGGAGGAGAGATGGGGCCACCTTCTGGAGGAACCTCTGCCCCAGGGGACAGGAAGTTAATGAACGATTGGGGAGGCACAAAGGGTTTCTATTGCCTCATCAGGTAGTTCCTACTTTAAACTGATAGTCTGGACTATATGGTCAAATACGGTCTAATGACTGCTCTTATTTTAGGTTCTACATACTCTTAAACTGATAGATTTCTATCTCCATTATACAAGCACTGCTGGGTAACCTTTAGAGTCATGTGAGGATCAAAAGAGTGAGTACTTATTAATGCTATTACCATGCTTCTACTGAATTAACACTTCAGTATCAGTATAACGGCCACGCTTCTTAACAACTTCCCCTGTAAAGGTCTTCTAAGTCACAAATAATAATTAAAAAGAAAATATATTAAAATAATCATTACAGTTACAACAACTATGTTGTTCTTAACGATGAAGTGTTAGCATCTCCTTCTCATATTAAAAAATACCCAACCCTGGATTCCTTAGGAAGCAACACCATTGCAGTTTTGAACTTTTCAATCTCTTCTGCCCATGAAGCCTTTTTACTCGCATTGGTCTACCACAGCCAGAATTTCTGTTCCTTGTGTGGTTGGCTGCCACTCTGTGACGTCCTGGGCTTTTTCTGGCCCCATGCGTCTATACGGGGTAGTCAAGTTTCCACTTACCCATTCTGATTTCCCATATATTGTTCTCCAGAGGCAACAGAGAGGCCACTGGAAAGAGGCCACAGATAAGGTGGTGAACCCAAACTGAATACCTGTTGAAGGAATGGACACACAACATGGAGTGGTGGATGGATGGAAGGAGAACACCAATTCCTTTACTCCTGTAAAGAGAGAGGGGCAAATGGTGAACTAAATCCAAAAGAGAAAAGACATTCATGGTAATAATAATGTTCAACAGTGAAAGAAACCAAACAAAAGGCAAATATAAAATCTCTGGGAAGAAGACTAATTACAACCTGTTTCTTTCACATATATAACCTTAGTAGGGATAACATACTTAAAAATTTTTAACCAGCCATAGTTATTTGCTGATAATAAACTTGGGAATCTTGAAGCATATTATTCACTCTCAGTGTTGAAATAATACAATCTTGGAAGATGGTTTGTAATTGAGGATTAAAAAAAGAATATTGTGGATGTATCTAACAATTTAAATAGAAATAAGAAATGTACCTTTGGGAAAGCTATGCATAGAGAATGTTGGAGGAAATACACTGAAAATAGGCAAGTGAGCAAGCTTCCTTGAGTCTACGAAGGTGAGTGCCGCACATTCAGAGGGTCTATGAAGTTATTACAAGTCACAGAAAGGTATGCAATTAAAGTGTCTTCCTAAGCAAAATATCCTTCTTCAGGAATTTTTATCTTGATGTTTCTATGGTCTGTGTGGTCACAGGAAGTCAAAGTTATGGTGGTGGCTTAGAAGTTCTTTTCTCTTTGTCTGTAATTTACATGGCATTGCTACAGACGGGGCAGCAGAGATCTGTGTTAAGCTGTTCCATGGGGTGGGGGAGCGGTTAGAAATGATAAGGCCAGAGATCTAAAAGACTTTTAGACCCTCCCCTCCTAACTGGCAGACCTTTAAAGTAAACTAGCACATGTATGTAACTAAGACAGTGGATGAGAGGCAAATTTATAGTCCCTTTAGTGTTACAGCTCAGTCAAGGGGTAGGGACCACTCTGGCCAGGAACAGCAAGACCATGGATGGGGTGGATGTGTAGGAGGAGCTGACATTTGCTTCTGAACTGAGAGGTAAGGGTGTGTTGCAGAAAAGCAAACAGTGCTGGAAAGATGCAGCAGTTCCACAGCCCAAAAGGAGCTGTCATATTCAGGGAGGTCAGAGAGCAAGACCCAGAGTTAGTGACGCCACAGGGTCAGTAGCATGGCAGCATTGATTTCAGTATCTGTGTCCATAACCCACCTAACCCTACATGAAGTCATCTGCCTACGGGGAGCAGGGAAGGAGCAGAAATGTGTGGGGTGGGTGTAGCCATTGGCAAATTGGCAAGTGGACATCATAAAGAAATGCACTGCTCACCGTCACCATATTGGAAATAGGGCCTCACACTATCAGATCTTCTTCTTATTCAAGAGAACCCAGAAATTAAGACTTTATTAGCAATAAACCCAGTTTAAAACCCAGAAAAGATATTATTTATAATGACAACAAAGGCACAGACTATTCAGAAATAAATGAATGAAAAATGTTAAAATGATTCTGATAAATGACTTAAAAAAAGAATAAAATGATGATTGAAAGAACAGAAGAATGCACCATCCTCTTCAGTGGGCAGACTCAAGTTTGGGGGACATAACCAATTTTTTCTCCAAAATAAATTTAGAATCTGAATGCAAATTTAGTTAATAATCCCAAATGGATTTAAGAAAAAAATCTGAAGGGTGATCCTAAAGTTCTTCCAGAAATATACAGAAATATACAAATAAAATAATGAAGAGGGAGGTTTGAATTTGTAGTATTAGGGATATTCTGGAAAAGGATAAAATAGGACCAACTCTAGGAGGTATTAATCTATGGGCATGGAAACAGTATAGAAATAGTGCACTGAGAGTATGAATGAAATAGAATACATCTCAAGAATAGACGTGGATATTCATGAGATTTTAGTAATATAAAACTGACACTTGAAGTCAGTGGATTCAAGTACTGGAGTAATTAGCTAAATCACTGGAAGACCTGGTACAGTGTCCTCAATTTGACATTAAATTAAATTCCTGATAATATTTTAATTAAAAAATAAAACACCAGAAATAACCCAACATGATTTAATCTTTCAGATATTGAAGTGAGAAGAACTTTGTAAAAAGCTTTTGGAACAAAGGCCAACAACAGCAAAAGGCTAGCAACTCAGCAAGGCCAGAAACGCCAACTGTAAATCAAAACTAACCCTCGCCCAAGCCTCTCTCATGGCCCTGTGTTGCTCTCTGATACTTTCTACACTTTCTTCTTCCCCTTAAAGTCCACTTTCTTGGAGAAGTACCTGCGCTGATGACTCCTCCAGGGCTCAGAACCCTGCAACCCCCACGGCCCTCACTGGGGCACTGAGACAGGATTTGCACTGACGGTGACTGCTTGTTTCAATCCAGTGGGCATTTTCAGCTCCTGTTTATTTGATTACCAGGTAGCTTTTGCCGTGGACAAATATTTTCCTCTCAGTGGAATGTTTTCACCCCTTAATTTTTGTTTTACTTAAATAAATTTAAAAAGCCCAGGCAGAAAATTCTGTGTGCACATATGCACACACACAGATACACACAGAACTGTTTTTTAAAGGCTACCTAATCATAGTCCTCCTCTGCCTTTTCCTCAGTTTTGACAATTAAAGGTGGGCTTTAGCCCTTGCTTTTTTGCCCCACACACCACCCCAGTTCTCACTATGCTCCTTTTAGTCAGTGTTCAAATCCCTCTTAAGCCAGGTTACAGCCTTCTCTGTGTTGCCTCAACTAGTTTTCTCCCAACTTCCCTGCTGTTCTTCTTTCTCTTGGTGGATTTCTCTTCTCCCATTTGCCGTGTACATGGCCCTTTTCCCCAGGCCTCATCTTCAATCCTCCACCTGGCAGGAATGAATCGCCCCCATGGCCTCACCCACAGCTCCTCTGAGCTCCTGACTGGTGAATCCAGCTTAACAACGGACATCACCCCTCAGATGTCCCATAGACTTTTAGCACTCACAATGCCACACACAGAACCATCTCCTCGAAACCATCTCTCCCCTTACACTCCCCCTACAGATCCTCTCTCTGGATGGGTCACTGGAAATTCACCTCAGCAGCTCTGTGGCCCGCCGCCCCGGCCCTGCAGTCCCCTCTGCAGCGGTCAACAATTCTGCCGCCCATATCTCTCTCCCTCTGCCCAGGGCCTCTCTGCAGGTGTGTGCCACTTGCCTGGGCTACCTGTGGTGGTCCCCAAAATATCCTTTCACCCCCAAAATATGGGCCTCCCCCCAAAAATAGTATCTTCCATTCTGCTGCCAGAATAACTAGATCTTCTTCAACGTAAACATTATGCAATTCTCTTGCTTACAAATATTCCAATATATCCCTGTTTCTTTAAGGATACATTGAAGTCTAAGCACACAAGACCCATCGTGACAGAGGCCTTGTGCACCTGATATTCCCACTTTATGGATCCTTTGTTCTAGCCCTACTTGTTCTTCAGTGTGGCCAAGCCGCTTCATGCCGTGTACTCTTATATGTCTCTACCTCTGCATGAATTGTCCACTCCCTCTACCACATATTAGAGAGCTAACTTCCTTCCACCTTTCAAGATTCAGTTCAAATATTCCAGCTCTAGGAAGTCCAATGTGTGTTCACCTGCTTAGCAATCCATCAAATACTCGCCATGCCTCACCTGGCCTGGGGAGTGCAGACACCATGTCTTACCTGTCTTGGTCTCCCCAGCAGTTGATACAGTGTTTGGCACAGCAGGTGCTCAGTGTTTGATGGATGGATAAACGTATGTATCAGTAAAGAGATGAGAGGTCTACAATCCCCCCCAGTTACTCAGCTGCCATTTTGGGAAGTTCATTCTGCGGAGTTAAGGAAATGTCAGTGCAGGTGGTGGGCAGACAGAAAAGAGGTGAGGGCGTGGGGGAGTCAGGCCTGGTCCTGGAGAGTGCAGGAGAGGCGTGGGTGGGAGAGCACTGGAGAGAGAGGGAATGGAGGGGTCGGGTGCAAGGAGATGTTGAGGAACAAATGATATTAAATGCAGTAAATTAAATGGAGAACATAATATATGAAGGGAAGATCAAGTTAACACAGCAAGGGTGGAAAAGGCAGTAGCAGAGACGAAGAGCTCTCACTTCATCACTCACTGCACTTCACTTACGGCACCCACCCTCTGGGAAGGCAGCATCAAATTCTTGAGAGACTGGTGTTTGTGCTGTGGGTGCTCTAAGTACAAAACAGTATCTTATGGCTTCCAGATTTTAAGACTGATAGATTATTTCTCTTATGTCCCATGTCTGAGTTCTCAGGCAGCAGGATCATTCGCTCGTGGGAGAGCTATTGTGGTTAACAACTCAGGGTTACTCTAATAATCTCAAAGGACAGTGGGGAATTCACTAAAACAAATAAAAGAGAAATTTCTCTCAGAAAAAAACATGTGCCATATAGAACCTTGTGGGGATCTTGGGGGCAATATTACCGCCAACTCATCTAACAGTTGTGAGTGCGTTGAAACTCCAAGCTCAAGTCACTTAAACACGTATGAGAACCAGGGTCCAGGCTGTGGTGCTCCAGACATGGACGGGAAGGTGAAAAAGCCTGACTACTGCCTCTGACAGCATCAGTCCAGCCGGGGAGCACAATGGAAACGGACACGATCACGCACCATCAAGACAAGAATCAAGTGCAATTCATGCCTAGAAAGGAGAGCAGCAGAAAATCTGTAAATGTGGAGGGGTTCCTGCCAAGGCTTGGCAAGAGAACTTCCAGGCAGAAAAGCAGAGAAAGTTACTTCAGGCGAAGGAGACTAGGGTTGGTGGCTGGGTGCGAGGCCTAACGAAGCACGGGTGGAGGGCTCCAGGGTCATCTGTCAGAAACTGTTCCCCTTCAGCAGCTAAGATAAACTAAACGGGCAGGTGGGGTGGTCATTAATGATCATGGGGAAAACTGGGAGGAAGAAACTGAGGTCAGGAGATCAGCACCAAAGGCATTTTATTTTAGAGGAACCAAAATATTTCAAAAAGCACTTGGAAATTCTATCTCCCATGAACGAAAAGAACACAAAATAATTTTCACTGCAGCGTTGAATACAGAATAACAGACTGCCTACTCTCAGAAATGGATTGAATTTTCTAATTCGTTAGGGATTATTTAGATAATAAGAAAATGAATAAATCTGAAAAATCTCTCTAGAATAGCTGTTTCTCCATCCTGTTCTGTAGGGTAGGGGGAGGCTGAATTATTTAATTGGTATATTAATGAGACTATAAAGTTCTAAAT
>NC_045730.1:27414137-27546592 GCF_009834535.1 Camelus ferus | reverse complement strand
ACTATCTTTATGGGATGTTAGCTGTGTTTTCTCTCAAATAAACACTCCCCGGATGCTGGAAGCCTTGTTTAATTTCCAGAGTTCTGCAGACGTTAATTTTGACAAATTTTGCCATTGTCATTGCTTCATAGAGGAGTAAGTGTTCCAAGATTTTTTACATCTTCAGATATTAAAGTGTATCCCATTGCATTTATTTTTAACGTGAATTACTTGCAAGCTAACTAATTCTACAGCTCCAGCCCATTCACATAAGTGTCCATCTGCAGTTTCTCCTAGGAAAGCAGGCTGCAACCTGTTGTCAGTTTTGTTTTTTTCTTATTAAATGTAGGAGTTTTTATAAAATATGCTCTGAATACCCTTTGTCATTTTCACACATCACAAAACTTCCACTAGTCTGTGGCTATTTTTTTCCCTCCCTCTCTTTTCATTGCTTTAATGAAGTTCTCACTTTTAAGGATTTTCAGTATAGCAATATGTGGATGCTGATCACACGGGTGAGACATTTAACTACTGTCTAAACCTCAGTCTTTGCTCTGATTCACTGGCTAGAACATCTGAATACATCTACTGAACCCCGTATACCAATGGAAGCTGAAAGCCCTAATTAAAAAAAATGCTTTTTAAGTAAAGCAAAAAATATTACCTTTGACACTGGAAAAGACTAATCTCAAATTTCCTAGCTGATCTTGTTTTCTGTGATCATTAGCTACATCATGTTTATAGAGCCGACAGGCATATTGAGCTACTGATTTTATTTCATCGGATTTTGAATGCAGAACACATTTCAGGCCCACTTATTGCACCATATGTGTATCTTTAAGGATATGTACATATGATGATGTCTTTATTTTAAGTACCGTATTTTATTTTAAGTACCTACTGCTGTGAACCTCATTAAGGAAATCTTGGAACTGCAGAACTGAAATTTTTCATACCACCATCATCCCGTAGCATCTTTTGCACTTAGATTTTGTGTGGCAGAGTATTTTTCTGCTCCCTAGAAATGATCAATGTTGAAGGGGGGAAAAAAAACCTCCTCTAATAAATATAGTCCAAATCACACACTTATCTGAACAATGGCCACCATTTTAGTCCACACCAATCCATCTACTCATACTGACTCAGAGTCCTCAACACAGACATTCCACCACTGAAGTCAGAGTCCTCAGCAAACGTTCTATCCCCTCCCCATTCCTTGTTATTTCTGACCTACTTTTGTCCAACAGGTCCTGCCAGTCCATTCGCTGCCTGACTGCAGTTTTTAATTTTTACCTTTGAGTTCCAGGCTGTGCCTAGTGATTTCCAGAGAAACGCCAGACACCTGGCTCATCAGGAGGGGAGGGGAGGATTTCAGGAAGCTGTTACCCTAACTCACTTGCAGATCAGTGAGTGGCTGTTGTGAGCATTCCTTTTAGATCTCTGCCATGCCGGCTGCATCCACCCCAGCAAAATAACGTAGCTCCTCCAACAACCTCTGCCTCCATTCATCTGGGTTTCTGCTTTCAGTGACACTCAGATGCTGCTGATGGGCATTATAAATATATATATATTTTTTAATTGAAGTATAGTCAGTTACAATGTGTCAATTTCTGATGTACAGCACAATGTTACAGTCATTCATATACACGTATATATGTATGAATTCCTTTTCATATTCTTTTTCATTAAAGGTTATTACAAGATATTAAATATAGTTCCCTGTGCTATACAGAACAAATTTCGCTTTTTTAGCTATTTTTATATATAGTAGTTAATATTTGCAAATCTCAATCTCTGATGGGCATTTTTAAAGTCACATCTGGAACCCTTGCTGCAGAAGTGTCTGAGAAATATATTTTCAACCTCATAGCTTTTTGGTTAGGAAGTTGGAATAAAGGCTCAGCTGGCTCACCTAACTTGTCTGCCTTTCTGAGTAAAGAGGTCTGGAGTTTCAAGGCACAATGAAATGTCCTAGCCCTTCAGTAGCAAACTGTTAAAGCAACCAAAATGCTCCCATCTGCCAGAGCATGACTTGTCCTTAGACACTGCTGGACATAACCACCAACGCTGTCTAAGGCATCATCTTCATCTGGTGCACACTTTCTTTAGATATTGAATATCCTGATAGGACAAGATGGTTTGGATTCCCAAGGTCACAGGCAGCCTTCTGCCTGACTTTGGTGTATATATGTTCATTGAAGAATCCTCTCTCAGATCAGCAAGAGCTGCCTGGTGTGTGGTTTGCCAGAGAACGTGGGTGCAGTGCTCCCCACCAGAGTCCTACCAGTTGTTTCATTGCAGGAAGAGAGAGAGCAAAAGAGACAGAACAGGAAGTTCTTGTCCAGCCTCAAACACAGTCACCCCCGCCCAGGGCTCTTGCTCTGGGACACACAGCAGTGCAGTTCAGCAGCGACGTGGCCCCTGTGTACTCCAAAACATGGTGTGGTTGTACTGGGCTGTGTCTTTCATGGACCCTGCAACGTTCTCTGCTTTGTGAAATGGGGAACTAAGGAACTCCCACCCATGCCTGTAGCTCCCAGGGTTTTCACCCTTACGGGTTTATGGATTTGTTGGCAACTCATTCTTTTTCACCAGGTCATTTCACGGTTACATGGCAGTCCTGTGACTTCCTTATCAGAACTGCTCCTTAAGTTCGGGATTTAGTGAAAGATACCATTTTACCCTGTAAGTTCATGTTCAGGGAGGAGGAGGGAGACAGCACAAATCAGAATTGCTGTTTTGCTTTTTTTTTTGTTTGTTTTGTTTTCATAAGCCGTCTCCTGTTGTCTAATAGACACTGAGCAAATGAATGACTGTTACACTCCCATTTGAAGGATGAGGAAAATGACACTCAGGGAGAGGAGGCAAATTTCCTGAGGTTCCAAAGACAAAAAGGGATGAGCACAGAATAAGATCCCTGCAAATTTCTTGGCTGTCATCAGCCTTTAGGTCAGTGACAGAGTGCCGTGTTTAGTAGTAAAGTTGTAGCGTGCTTTTAGAAGGGTGCAGATGTTCTTGTTTTTGTTGATACAATCACACTGTTTTGTCTGGGACTCTGAAAAAGAGAAATGGGTTAGAAAATGTTGGTTTCTCATCCTTGGTCCTTCCCCCCCTCACAGATATGGACCCTACCATCTGTAGCAGGAATAAGACAGCCCCAACCTTCCCGCCTCATGAGAGCAGTCCTCATTCATTTCATCCCTGCCCACCTGTAGGTGATAAAGCACAGCATGATTTTCATGTCCTGCTTCACTGATTCTTGTGAAATTAGGTGTTTGAAGATAGAAACTCATGAAAGGAAGCTGTTTTTTTTATACAAAGTGCAGTAATTTTCTTAGCAGAGAAGGAAACTGAGGATTTTCTTCATTGAAAATCAATAGAGATTTCAAAAGCAGCTGTATTTCTGATGCATAGATTAAAATGACAAAATCTAGAGGGATTACAGAAACACAAGGAAGACACCAAAAGTGTCTTTAAAGAGCTTTTCTAAAACTGGTCTTGTAAAGAGACTGTTAGTTGACAGAGACCCTCTTTTCCCCCATAGTCACACTCCTTAGGTTGCAAAGGGCCAGCGTTTCCCCTGTGTGCAGTCCTGGTACTTCAAGTGAGTTGTGGGGCAGGGCGGTGCACATGGGGCAGCCTTCAGTTTGTCCATCCTAAGTAAACCCTAGCAGCCAAGGGGCGAGTGTGTTGCAACCTCATGAACTAGCCGCCATGCTCTCCGGGATGTGTGCTCATCTCAGCTCATCCCGGCTCAGGTGATGGCAGAGCAGAGAGTTGTGGCAAGAGGTCAGCCATGAGTAGCAGGGAGCACCTGTAGTCAGCTGGGACCCAAGAGGCTAGGAGTTCCAGGTGGAATTCCCAGGACTTCCCACAGCTCATTCATTCAGCTAATACTTCTCCAGCCCCTGTGATGTGCTGGTGCTTCCATTGTGAACAGAACCAAATCCCTGTCCTCATGAAGGTGACGTTCTAGTGGACATGAGAAATGATACACACATAAGCAGATCCAGGTCAGGACATATGAGTGCTGTCTATTTTGGTGTGCACAAGGTGAGATACTTTGGGAAGAAATGTATGATACAGGAAAATGGGGAGAGGATGGCCGTATCCCAGGTTTTATTTGGGTCCCTGGGATGCACCTCGCCAAGTGTGGGTCCTTGGTTTGCACAGGAACGAATTCAAGAGAGAGCCACATTTCAGTAAAGATAGATTTATTCAGAGAGATATATACTCCATAGACAGAGTGGGCTGTTTCAGAAGGTAAGAGAAAGGCCATGAGGCGTGGGGTTTGGGTGCTCCAGTTTAAAGTAAAAGTAGATACACACTCCACAGACAGAATGGGCTATCTGCCTCAGCAGAGAGAGCAGCCACGAGGTGTGGGGTTGTTAGTTTTTATGCACTCAGTATCTTCATATGCTAATAAGTGGGAGGAATATTCCAACCGCTTTGCGGAAGGTGTTGGGATTCCCAGAAATTGGGCCACCACTCACCCTTTGACCTGTTATGGTCAGCCTTGAACCTGTCCTGGCACCTGTGGGTGTGCCATCTAGCATCCTGCTGTATTTCGGTGAGTGTGTATTGAAGCTCAAGCTCTACTGGGAGTTGACTTTTCCACCGTCTTGGTGCTAATGGCTGTGCCATTCTTTTAACGGCTGTGCCCGTCCCCCTTCCCTCCTGTCCCATGAAGGAGCTCTGGACTGATTGCACAATTGCAGAGCAGGGGACAGAGTGAAAAGAACTTCATAAGTGGAAGGTGGAAGGCAGTGTTGGTAGTAGAATTCTCAAGTCAATTATAAAGTAACGGTCTTCTGTTTGCTGGGGGTACCTGGTGTCACATTAGGGAGCGGTGAGCCTTGGGGACTTCAGTGAGTGGGTGGCTCACTGTGTATACTGTGTTGCTTCTTAGGCGGCCCAAGGACAGTTGGCTTATAGGTGACCCATTCACTCAAGCAGGGGTCTCTTTGGGGATTGTCTGCATGTGAGGCTGACATGGGTCACATGGGGAGCAGGACCGGCCAGACACAGCTTGGTCCACAGTCACCTGGTGCCCTCAAGGCTTTCATCCCATGGATGGGTCACCTCCCCCTGGATGAGGACATGGGCACAAGTGGTGGGGCAGCTTCTCAGTGGTGGAGGCATTGCTCTCCAGACCCAACACTCAACAGAATGGACCGCGGTGTTGGTCACAGACTTGGCTAGATGAGGCTGCTGAGTAGCTGAGCTCATGAGACGTGGGTGCCATGCTTCCATCCTCACCAGGAGCTCTACTTTTGAAGGTTCCGGTCAGAGAGCCACAAATACTCCCTAGCCCATAAACAAAGAGCAGTCTCTTTCACTCGGGGAAGGGCACACAGAAGGAGCACGGATCATCCCGAGAGCAGGAGAGGCCAAATCTGTCCTGCCATCAGAGGTCTGACAGACGAGCCAGCTCAGTTCCTCTTACTAGTTGTTTACTTGGAGGATCTGGGGTATTTGGGTGACCTGCAAGTGTCAGGAAATAGTACACGAGGGCTTTGTAGATTTCCTGGTCTTGTGTTAACTCACCCCATTGTAGCTGTCGTGCAAGGAAACAAAACTTGGTGGACAACAGGCCATAGCCTCTGCTCCCTGGTGGAGCCAGGAGATTACAATGTTAAGTACGACTGCGGGGGCAGCATTTCTATGTTGAGAGGCCAGATGGCCTTACATAACTCTCATGCTGGATGTCTAAGTTGCAGAAGTAAACTAGATTCCATCCAGCTCTCCAGCCAAGGAGGAGACGAGAAGTGGCCTCCCCCACCAACTGTGAGCTCTTTGCCTCCAGTGACAGCAGCATCTATAGCAAAAAGCTGGGCTGCCACCTGCGTTTCCGTGTAAACATCCGAGTAGCCACAGCAATGGCCTCGTGAGGGTTAGTGTGCCCAAGGAAACGGTGTGTAGGACGGAGGGAGCAGTGCCGGGGTCAGACACCGTGCGGGCAGGCAGGTAGTGACGACATCTGTGCAGCGCAGGCTCCATGGAACTGAACCAAAGGGAGGCGGGTTTTGGAGCAGGGAGCCTGGGCAGTGCCGTGTTGTTCGTAAGATCCTGGGCTCTGGATCCTAGAAGTCATTGGCCTGATTCCTGACCCCAACCCTCATCTTGGGCAAATATTTGAAGCTTTCTGTGCCTCTGTTTCTTGGTGTCCCAAATGGGGACAATAGTAGCAATTACCTCTGAGAGTCAGGAGGGCCTTCATAGATGTCATTTCATTACGCTCACAGCAGCCCACGAGCACGGTTCTAGGTCCCCCATTTTACACGTGGCAGACGGGTAACCTTTTAATCAGTAATCACGCAGCTAAGAATGGTCAGAACCAGCATTTGAATTTGATTCCTGTGTCCAGATTATTTCTATTCTCACTCAATATTACTGGAAAACTAGTAAAGTCACAACAAACACTGCTGGGAAGTGGGTGCTTGAAACATGTTTGTCATCTTCGCCGTTGGGGAGTGTTGAATTCACATTCCTCACAGCCTGTCCGAGGCTCCCTGTGTCTCTGGCTGCCCCTGGTGGGGTCTGCAGGGCTCTGGGCAGCTTCTTCTTGATTTCTACCCCAAGGCTCTCTGCTCTCTACAGGTTGAGTGTCAACCCTGACTGCTCAGTAGAGCTAATGTCTAAAAACAAAAAAAGGTGGGGAGGGTATGGCTCAGTGGTTGAGCACTTGCTTAGCATGCAAGAGGTCCTGGGTTCAATTCCCAGTACCTCCATTAAAATAAATAAAGCTAACTACCCCCCCAAAAAGGAAAAAAGTACTTAAAAAACAATAAACAGTACAAAGGCCCCACTCCAGGCTGGGGCACACTATTTTTTAAAGGCTCCCAGATGCTTCCCATGTGCAGGAGGGTGAGAGCTACCCCACCACACCTCTTATCTTGAGCTTGTCCACTCACACCCATTAGCCTCTTGAAACAGGAAAACTACTTGGCTCAGCCTAGAACTTTCTCCCTATTTCTAGACTTTTATTTGCCCACTGGACATCTCTCCTGGAGCCCACAGGCACCCAGCCAGAACTGAATCAGTTGTCTCCTCTCATGACTTGCCCCTCTTCCTGCCATTCTTATTTCAGGGAACGGCACTATAATTTAAGACACTGCCAAATCCAGAAAGGTGTCCGGCATCTTTGACCTCTTCCTGCCCTTCCATCACACCTGTGGCCAATCCGTCCACCTGCTGAAATGTTTTCTTCTCTCTCCTCCTGGCGGGTCCTCAGCAGGCCTTCACATGAACCTGCCAATAGGTCTCCCTACCTCTATCTTGTCTCTTTCTAGATCACTTTGCATGTCTCCTCTACCTTGGCGGCACACAGAGTCCTTTTTGATGTGCACCTGTGATCTCTCCATCTGGTTGCCTCACCTGCTTCCCACACCCTGTGCTCACTTCTAGACTATTTGCAGTTCCTGGAAGGGACCTGGCTCTATTTGGCCTCCCTCCTTTGCATGTGCCGCTTCCTAGGGAGAAATGGCCTTAACATTATACCTTCACCTGATCACTTCTAGGGCATCTCAGAACTCACCACAGTGGTCCCCTCCTCTGGGAGAGCCTTGGCTACAGTTCTGGATCTCTGCCCCGAGCACCCTCTGCTGACTGTTATCCAAGCCCTCTTAACACGCCTCCTCAGCCATCATTTCACGATGACTCCTGTGCAACTAGGAGCTCCCGGAAGCAGGGACTGTGTCTTTTTTCTCTTATTCTCAGAGCAAAGTAAAGACTCAGGTATAATGGTGGAGGGAACAGTGGTTATTCTGGAATTTCTCTATAGTTGGGGCCTAGGGGTAACAGTCTGGTTGGAAGAAGTGCTTAGGGGATTTACCCTGAAGCCACATTTTCAATTAACATTTCATGTTGTTTTTGTCTACTATTTGAAGTTATGAGTCTTAAAACAGAATGACGATTTCTAAAAATTACTTCACCGAAGATTGAGGAAAATTGCAGTTTTCCATAATTAAGAATGTTATTTTAATTTTGTGTGACTGGGGTGGTGGAAAATAGAAATGCAGGGGCTACTAAAGCATTCTCATCCCCTTCCCCACCCTCAGGTCCTTCGGACAGAAGAGACAGAGGGATGTGAGGAGAAGACTTGGAGGGTGGACCGTGCACTGCTTTTAAATTGACAGTTACTTGTGCTTTTTTTTAACTTTCTTTTTTAATGGAGGTACTGGGGCTTGAACCCAGGACCTTGTACATGCTAAGCACGTGCTCTACCACTTCCTACCCACCCTTCCCCCGATATTTGTGTTTTTAGTGGACATAATTTGCTGGTAGCAGGTACTTTAGCATCAGACACAGTCACTTGCCTCTGACCATCACGCTAATACCTTTCCCCTGAGATAGAGAGCTAGATAGCCTGTTTTCACAAGTTCAATAAATTATCTACATTTTCTTTTTTCTTAAAAAAAAGGCATTAACTCATGTTTCTCTTTAGTATCGCCTATAAATAAAATGTGATTTTATTAACCACTTACCAGTGTTAATGGTAATAAATATTAAGTACAGATTTCTGAAGCATCAATCATCACCTGAAGATCCACATTCTGCTGCTCTCTCTCTCTGTTAGTCACCTTACTTCTGGAGTTCTGGAAGCGGCGCCAGGCAGAACTTGAGTACAAACGGGACACGGTTGAGCAGGAAGAACAAGTCCGGCCAGAATAGGAGGTGCGGCGTCCCCACTTGGAGACAGATGATATTACCCAGGAAAAGCGGACGCTGTTTAGATGCACTTTAGTCTGTTTACTTCTGGGCTTGTCAGCCTTGGCTGCATGTTGGAATCACCAGGGGACCTTAAAAAATGTTGGTGCCTGGATTTCATCCCTGCAAACTCTGATGGTACTTGGTGGCCTGGGGTGCATTCTGGAATAGGGAAGTTTTTAAATAAGCTCCTCTGTTTATTCTAATGTGCAGCCAAGGTGAAGGAGCACTGCCTGGAGTGGTGGACACAGAAGAGAAGTGTGGTCCTTCCTTCATAATAACAGTAAAAAGGGGGGAAAAAAAAGACTGGTATAAATATATAAGAAAAGAGGCATTGATTTGTATCCTTTCATAACACCAATAAAAAATGCAAAATACAAGTTAGCCACTATGACATAGATGTAGAAGGAAAGACACATTGGTTTTTATAGTTGATTCCCATTTTTTCACATGTGCTTTCATTATTGTGGCCTCCTTTTCATCGTAGACTTAGGTGCCCCTTTGTCTTGAACTAAGTCCCGGTCACTGCTCCCACTTCCGGTTGGGATGTGCACAAAGCAGTGTGGCTCTCATCCTAAAGTCAGAGAAAGGGTAGAGGAAGCAGGGAAACCTTTGTTGAGGTGCCAGCAGTGTTTGAGCAGTGTTTGAGCTAGGCATTTTATATAATTGGAAATGTAAATTTATTGCTGCCACTCCTGCTGCAAAATTAAAAAAATAAAACTATATATCTTTGTATCAATATTCCAGAGCTATGAAAAGATGATTTTTTGAGTCATCTGTATTATTGCTTCTTTCCATCAGCTGAGATAATTTAGAGCTGATGGTACTTGCAGTCAGCTGCAGCAGGACAGTAGGTTGTGAGCATGAATAACTCTTGGAAAGAAAATGCTTTTACTAGGAGCATCTGAAAATGTCTCCAACTATAGATTTTATAAATTGAATCACAGATCTACAGAATGTTGGCACTGAAAAGGTCTGGAGGGAGCAGGTCAAACTCCTCTTTTTATAAATGGAAAAAAATGAGGTTCAGCTATCAATAGAAAGTGACATTTGTCTTTTACAATGCAATAAGCTTCTAATAATCCCTATTATGAATAGTTCCCATTGTTTACAACTGAAGATCGGGGTCAAAGTATATGTTGGTGAAAGACTGTACATTCAGACATGAAAGCTGAAACTTAGGCAAAATTAGATGTTCATAATGTTTTTGAGTCCTGAAAAACAAAAACGTATCATATTGGCAGCATACAAAAAAATACTGAAGAAAAGTTTTTTGGTCATTTAAACTGCCAATTTTAAATTTAAAATTGCCAACTAGTAATTTTAAATTTTCATTGGAACATGCTTGTTGAAAAATTGAAGATGAAGGCTCATTTCACTTTATCGTTCTTCATTATTTAAAAATTTGTTTTTTTTTTTTTAGTTTTTTAATTGAAGCGTTTTACTTTAATTGCAAATGCATGCTCCATTGTTTAGAGAGGCCAGCATTGTGGTAGTGAGTGCTTGGGAATGAAGTTGCCTAAATTCATATTTGAACACAGCAGCTTGTTTCCTGAGTGATCTTGGACAACTTAACTTCTCTGTGCCATAGTTTCCTATAAAATAAGAATAAGAGAGTTGCTTCCTCATGACTGTGGTAAGGACGGGTCGAATTAATGTACAGAATCTACTTGGAAGACTTCCTGGCACAGAGGGAGGGCCATGTACTTAGTGACATCTATTATTATACTATATCTGCTTTTATAATCCAGGTAAATCTTGAGTCTTACTGATTTCATCTCTAAAAAAGAAATCTAAATATAAACTCTAAAATGGAAACTCTAAAACTTCATAGTTGTAGCTAATTAACACATAAATCTCAACCAAGAATCACACAGTGGAGACCAGTTAGCTGCAGACACCTGTGAAACTTTCTGTCCTGCACGGACTCTAAGCTGTCACTTCTGAAATCTAAGGCAAGCTCAGGAGTAGAGCTTTACAGCTTGGCCTCGTCAGGTACCCAGATCCCCAAGCTCCCTCACATGGCAGGGAAACAGTTTGCCGTTCACATGTGCATTTTCAAAAAATAGTATTAAAATGAACACGGTACATATTTTGTTGTGTGTTTGACATCGTTAACAGAAAAGAAAAAAAAAGAAAAAAACCCATGCAGTTACAAATAAGGAGGCTATGTCTGAAAATTATTATTTTTTTAAAATTATGTTTAGGATTTAGTGACCAGTTAGGAGAAAAATCATTTCATTGGTGTAATCCCTTGATTGACTAAACTTGTTTTTTTAATTAGGAAGAAGAGCGTGTTCCCTTTACCACCTGGGGAATGTGTATACATATAACCCTTTGCGCAAGTGCTCTTTTTCTGGGTAAGAACCTGCCACAGACTTTTAAAAATCTAATGTGAAATGCTGAGAAAACTGGAAGTCAAGCTGGGAACTATGTAGTCTCATAGAGAAAACTTTTTCCAGAGAACATCTGAGCCAACGCAGGGCGACACTCTGGAGGTTCCACATTCTCTTGTGCTCACAGTGCTTCCCCCAATTCTTTTCACCTCATTTGTTCAAATCAGATCAGTGGTTTAGGATTCTCCAGGGTCTGATTAAGAGACCAAATGGAGGCATTAAGAATTCTAAAATTTTCCAAGAGTAACAACCAAGGTAAAATGTCTAAGAATAGCCTAACAAAAGGATAGTAGGAACTATCAAAAAAAAAAAAAGTAAAAACTACTGAAAGATATAAAAGATGCTTTAATCACATGATTCTAGATTAAAAGATCATATCTCCAAAATATCAGAAGTTATAAAATTGATTTGGGGTTTATTGTGAATAAAATCATATTAGTAATATAATAATTAATAAGATAATGAGAGTTTTACTATTTCAAGAATAGCCAGATTAGAAAATAGGACAGGAAGTCCAGATATGGGCTCTGATATCAATAATAATTTAATATAAGAGATGGAAGGCATTACAAATCAGGGAGATAAATAAAGGTTATTCAGTAAATGCAACACTTGTTAGCTACTTGGGGGGGAAAGAAAAGATTGAAATCATACAGTGAACCATATATTGTGATAAATTCCAGAAACATTTGAAAAAGTAACACAATTAGAAAAAAAATAGAAATAAATATGGATGAATATACAACCTCTAGATGAGCAGTAAGTTTCAGAGGAAAATATATAAAAATTTCCATGCATCAGAAGCATCCTAATTTTAAACAAAACACCAGAGGATGTTATTTGTTTACAAATCTGACAACAGGCAGATTCAATACATAGAGAGTTCAGATCACTTCAAAGGTAACAACAAAATATCTCAGGAGCATAGAAGGCAGAGAAGATGAACACACATTCACAAAGGAAAAAATAGATGTCACGTTCCAATGGTAATTCAGTCAGTGCACATCAAAATGAAATAGTTTTCCACCTCTCAAGTGACACAGCTGTTTATGAGGATGAAGTGCCAGTGATCACCAATCCCATGCCTAGGTTACTGGATATTTTTTGTGAAGTATGGTTGATTAACAATGCTGTATTAATTTCTGGTGTACTCCTCCAGCCTTCTTAGAAAGCAGTCTGGCAGTTCATATCAAGAATCAAAAATATTCATATGCTTTAATCCACTAATTCAGCTTTGAAAAACTTTTAATCAGGAAGTATTTCAAAATGGCAGGGAAAAGTCAGTATGGATGCAAGTCACAGACATAGTTTTATATGTATATATATATAAAATCTCAGCCAAAATATTCTTCCAACCCTTCATATAGTAGAATATTATGCAGCCATTAAAAAGTGTGTCCATGAAAATATTTTATGACATGTCAAAGTGTTATGCTTATGTTAGGCTTGAGAATAAAATTAATATACAAACAATACACAGTTCTGAAGGAATTATGTCTATAGGTAGAAGCATTTTTCTTATTTTATTTTTTATTCATTTTCAGAGTTGGAGTCTTTTGATTGTAGGTGACAAAATCAATCTCCAATGTGTTTAAACAACAACCAAAAAATGGGGATGCATGGGATTTATTGGTTCTTGTAAATGGAAACCTCAGGTCTGAGGTCTGGCTTCAGTCAAGGAGAGATACTGTAGCCCAGATGATGTCAAGGGCTGCTTTTGTCCTGTCTTCATTCTGTGTCCAAGGATGTCTCAGCATGCTGCTTCTAGGCACTCAGCATCCCAGATCACACATCCATCCAAGCCAAGAGAGGTCTCTTTTGGCAGCTTCCTCTCTTGATAGAAGAAACTCATCATTCACATGGGCACCAGCACGTATCTCCTCACATAATAGTGGCTCTTCCTGGGTTATTTGCCAGTTCTCAAATCATGTGCGAGGCCAATAGAATGAGGGGTATTATTTGTCTTAAACCAATTGAGATCTACCTCTGGTGCTTCAGAAAGAGTGGGTCAATCGAGCTTAAATCACAGGACTGAAAACAGAAGGGAGGTTATTTATCCTAAAGCAAAATCTGGGTCCTCTTCTAAGACTGGGGACAGATCCAGGACAGCAGTTCTGTCCACTACTGAGTACTTTCAAATTTTCTTTGATGAGCAAATATTAAAGTTATGATCGTAAAAGATGATAAGTAAGAAGAAACTTGAGGAAGGAGAATGGAAAGCTTTCCTGTTTCTTAAGAAATATTGAACCCATTAAGTTCTTGGAAGAAAAATGGAAATGTGTCAAGTTTGTAAAAGTTCTGAAATGAATTAGAATTGATTTCACAGACCATGTAGGAGACAGTGCTATACAGTTAGTGTGTCTTTGGGCTCTTTAAGTATTTCAGTTCTTTCACTTAATAGTTGCTTCATTTGGGGCCAATTGCATCATCTCCACGTGGCTCTACTTCCTCATCTGTAAAAGAGATATAATATTCCCTTCCCCACAGGGTGATTGTGAGGATTTAGAAAAATAGATGTGTGCTGAAGCAATAGTAAGCATTTAAAGATTCTTAACTATTATGATTACTTAATAAATAATTAAAAAATTATTATGCAGACTTTTTAAAAATGCATACTATTTAAATGGCCTATATGTGCTGTACAAGAGAGGAAGGCTTAATATACCTTCTATAATACATTTTTCTCAGCCTTAACTAATTTTCACATTTAATCACACACACACCAAAATGTTATTCCTTTCACAGGCATGAAGCCTTAACTGTGAAGAAAAGGATGAAGAAAGAGGGTAGAGGAGGAAATAAAATGCTTTCTCTACAAACTGATGGCTTAAAAAGTAAGAAAAACACCTTTTTAAGACTTTGGTCACCATATTCATAGCTATTGCTTAGGTAGAGTTTTTCACATGCCTGTGGTTAATGTTCTAATTGTTTTCACAATTAGTAAGTCATTGACTCATCACAATAATCCTATAAATTGCTATTATTATCCCCCCATTATATGGGAGGAGATTGAAGTCCCTAGAGGTTAAGAAATTTGCACAAGGCCCCACAGCTAGCATCGGAGCTGGGATCCAGATGCAGGAGTGTGGCTCCAGGAGGGGCTTGTAAACACTCCCTCTGCTCTCCCCTGCAGGTGCAAGCCAGCCTCCCGCTGTTACTGTAAATAACATGATGTGGTTCACTTAGTCTTGAAATTCACGTTCTTTGTAGCTTTCTCTCTGAGGCAGCCATCAGGAGCAGCCAGGGACCCTGAGTACATGCTTCTGGACTATGACCAAGACGGTAGATGGAAGGAAAACAGTTTAAAAATGGGATCTTTAATGTGCATTCTTAAGTGGCCAGAAGAAAACCTGCCGAGTGAGGAACTGAAACCCTATCAGGCACGTGCAAATTATGCTTCAGACACCCCCGCTGCCCTTGGGTCCACACAGTCAGAACTAAAATGGTTCAGGGACATGAATCTTGTGCAAATGCAGGGAGTATGAATACCTGGCATTTTAAGATCTGAAGGAGTATGAAAAGCATGTGAAGCTTCCATCAGCAGAGACCTGCTGTCACTTCCAGTATTTCCCTCATGGCATGTCCACAGCTTCACTGGTCCTATTCAGAATGAAGACGACAGCTAGCCCCTGCTGACCCCTGAATCAGTGATAGGTTCTCCCTTGAAAGGAAGCATATCCCCTTCATGGGTTACAACTAGTTCATAACCTAAGTAATTCTATAGATGTAGAAGGGATACTTTCATTGGTTCTGCTATCACAGACTTGTCTCCAAAAGAACATGCCACCAGTTACTCCATTTTCACCCATTTAAAGATATACTTAACAGGCTTCCTTCTTTAGTGCAGTTTTAGGTTTACAGAAAAATTCACAGAACTTGGAGTTCCCATGTATTCCCTATGCCCTGCACACAGCTGCTCCTGCTGTCAACATGTTACATTAGTGGATGCACTCATTCTTTTTGACATCCTTCATTCCTCCTCCCCTAAAGTTTAATATGCCTGATATTCACGTCTCTTGTGGCATTTATGTGCGATTTACATCACTTCTCACTTTTATGTGAGGTTTACAGCACATGTATGTTGTCTGTTTAAGCGTGGGTTGGGGGCAAGTTTTCTGTGTAAAAATACGATCATTAGTGAGTCTCATGCTGCTGGGTTTTTGGGTTGTCAGGTCCCGTTGACCATTGCTTCAGTTATTGCGATCATTGTCTATGGACTTTCAGTGTTCATTGTATTTTCTGCAAAACTTCCCAAGAACCTGAATGGAAGAGACCCAATCCAGAAGTACCTGACTGTGCAGGTGGGCCACGCCCATCACTGCTTCCCTCATCAGTTTTATCATCATCGTGACCCTGAACGCCATATATGAGAAAGTGGCAATCATGATGACTGACTCTGGTAAGCTCCTCCTGCAGCTGAGGTCATTTCTACACCAGTTTTAGAACCAGGTGAAAACAGAGACTGTGTCCTTTAGGCACTTCAATTCCAGTACATTACAGTCTTTAGAAAATTTCAAGTGTAAACGTATTTTCTCTAGCCTATGTGAGAAGTGAATTAGCTCCAGCTTTGCATTAGTAAAAGTGACAAAGGAAGCTTTAGAATTTCCAAGCTCTGTGTAAACAGGTCAGTGCTGAATAATAATTTCAATTACATTAGATCATGTACCCTATTGTTGAAAGTAAATAGTCTCTGTATTGCAAATAAGTGGAAGAGGGTCGTGGTTCCAGTGGCAGATTTGCTTGTGCGTTATGGAGAGGACAGGTAATCACAGTGTTATGTGTCTTCCCCCCATGCTGTTCCTGTTAGTGTAGCTCCATTCTCATCAGCTGTGGCTTCTATAATAAATATTTCTTCTCTTCTGGCTTGTATCCCAGCCAGCAGCTTAGTGGCCCAAGTTAAGTGCTTCTCACACGCTGCATGTGGCTGGGTCGTTCTCCCAGTGGTCTGCTCAGTGGTAATCTTCTGAAAACACTAAGACCAATTCAAATTCTGAACTAGGAGGATGACCCGTTTTATGTTCCCCAAATGCTTCTAGCAAGTTGCCCCGTGTTTTGTTTGTTTTCTTTAATAGTCCCATCTTACTGCTGTTCAGGGAGACAAGAGAATATCATTTAGCAGGATGCTTAAAAGTAGCTTTCTGTCAACTTACACCTGACAGAGGACAGTTCTTGCCCATTGGATACTGTTGTGCTTATAAATTTTAAGGAACAGCTGACTTTTTTTTTTGCCTTGTGGGATATTGCGTTCATAGTGGGAGAAACTCTTACAACAGTGTGTACACTTGGAATTAACATAGTAGCTATGTTAAGGAATTCAAAACAGCTTAAATGAAAACAGTGTGAATTGTGTTTATATATACATATTTACCAAGTTAACTCATGAATCCGTGGCTTTGATTAGGGTCTGAAAGCCGTTCACAGTTTTACAGACTTAACTTTTCTTTATTCTAGCTGCAGAGCTCCCAAGGACCAGACTGACTATGAGAACAACCTAGCCATGAAGGTGTTCTTGTTCCAGTTTGTCAACTACTACTCTTCGTGTTTCTACATCGCATTCTTTAAGGGCAGATTTGTGACTTAGCCGGGAGATCCGGTGTATTGGCTGTGAAAATGCAGAAGTGAAGAGGTGTGAATACAGCTTTGTGTTCTGACAGTCTGACCTGTTTCAGGTTTTCTCTTAGTTGCCCAAAGAAGAGTGTCTTTACTCTCTGTTCCTTAGATTTTTTTAGGCATAAAATAGTGACTTTATTTCATGTTAGAGCTATCTAAAATTTAAATGAGATTTTCTTTCTGATATTCCACTGTGACCCAGGTGGCTGTCTCCTTGAACTGATGACACAGCTGACAATAACCATGGGAGGACAGTCAACCTGGAATAACATACAAGAAGTGTTACTTCCGTGAGTACTAAGTCATGTGAGCTTGGGGTGAGAACGGCCCACCCATCCACGTCATTTTCCTGCGTGCCCATCTCTAAAACAGGGGAGACTCTCTGCTTATTACAGCTCTCCAGATAAGATGATTCAGCCAACAGTGTAAACATACCTGCTGTTTAATAATTATGGTTAAATACCTTCCTTTTTATGTTTAACTTAAATCCCCAAGTGCTATAGTTTCTGCTTATTAGCCCATCACTGGGGACTGACTGATCAGAGCCCTTTGAGAGACGGCCCTTTTCGGGGCTGTGAACTAAGTTTTCCCACAATTTCCCACAACTTTCTCTTCCTTTTATGCATGCATTTAAAAATCCATAACAGGAATTTGTTGAGTGCCTAGTATGTGCTAGTCACTGTATTAAATGTTGTACATATATGTGTGTGTGTGCGTGTGTGTGTGTGTGTACAATTTAATCACCCAAACAATCCTTATTCTTATCTTCCTTTTGCAAATGAAGATCCTGTGGCTTAAAGAGGGTAAATGATTTGCCCAAGCTCTCATTGCCGATAAGAGACCACTGTGGGACTCAGATGTAAGACCCTATCTCTCTGAATCCATGTTCTTCTAAGAACAGAGACTCTCTTGGGGTCCTAAGGCACAGGGTCACATAATGTTTTAAGAGACACTTGTCTAAAATAAAAACTACAGAGGTTTTGACTTACTGTTCTCTTCCTAAAAATGAGAAAAGCAGTTGTTCGCAAAGGTCACACTGTCCTTTTGATTTTCACATAAGCCAAATCCCATATCAAAGTGGACAGTCCAGTGTTACCTGCAATTTCTGAACATTTCAAGGAGCTTACTGTATTCGGTTTCTGTTGCTGTTGTAACAAGTATCCCCAAACGTCATGGTAGTAGGAAGAAAAAAAAATTCTCCACTAAACAAAACAAATTTAACCTTGTAGCGTACTTGAATGCAGAATCCTGCTGAAGTCAAAGTATTGGCAGGGCTGTTTCTGAAGGCCTCAGGGGAACCTGTATCTTTGACTTTTCTGGCTCCCAGAGGCCACCTGCGTCTCTTGGCCAGTGACCTCTTTTCTCTCTCTCAAGGTCAGCATTGTTTTGTGCCTCTGACTCTGATCCTGTGGTCACATCTCCTCTCCTCTCTCCCCTCTTCTGCCTCCCTCTTCCTCCTTTAATGACCCTGGTGATTACACTGGGCCCACCTCTATAATCCAGCTCGTCTCTCTTAGCAACCTTAACCGCATCTGCAAACATAGGCCCACTTTGCCAGGGAATCTGACCTCTTCCTATGTTCTGGGGATTAGGACATAGACATCTTGTGGGGGAACATTTTCCTGCCTACCACACTAAACTTTTTAAGATAATTTCTGGCTTCGAGTTTCTGTTCTCATGAAACTGTTGATCTCTCTTCTGTCTTGCCTTCCACACCAGAATTTTGCTGCTGGCCAACCTAACTGCAGAGCTCACCCCTCTCTGTGGTGTCCCCGAAAACCACTTACACAAGCAGGCCTTACTGTTGTTTGGAGCATGGAGGAGAAACTCAAACAACTTGAATTTTGAAATAAAAAACCGCCATCATTTTAAAGTCTTCCATGCCACTATAAAAAAAATTTTTTTAACTTCATTTTTTAATTTTTAAACTATTTTAAACTTTGTTACTTTTTTTAAACTTTACTTTTTTCTTATCATCCTTCACTGTAGGCTCCTGAAACCTGCTATTCTGCCCACCGCATCCAAGTTCCCTTTCATTGTTTCTCCTCCCTTCCCTAAGCTTCCTTCTCTCTCCCTTATTACCAAGTTTCTGTCCATTCTCTTTATAGGGCAGTTAAAGTATTTTTTCTTTCTTTCTTTCTGTTTTTGCCGAGTGAACACCTTTGGGTGTCAGTGTGTCCTTCCACATTTCTTCACAATGGCTTCATCTTTCAGCTTCAGTGTGGATTACTGGGGTCTGTCTCTAAACAAAGGCATTTCCCTTGTCCCGCAGCTCACCACCCCCCTCAAAAAAAAAAAAGATTCTGATCTTCGTTGTGAAATGAATCTTTTTTTTCCCTACTATGTAGTAGACAACTCTTACCCTGAGCTCACAGTCAGATTTTTCCAGAGGAGTAAAATTAGCTCATGTGCAAATAATACTATTTTTCTTTGTAAAAAGAAATAGATCAGATAGAGGAAATACTTAACTCAGATTACTCAAAAGCATTTCCTGAAGGAAATAGGTTAATTATTTAACACTGAATTTGTTGAATCTGGTTATCAGTGAGCTATTTTTACCAATCAAGGAAAAAGATATGTTTCCTAAATTGGTTCTGAGCAATTCATGTGGAATGAAACTTGCTCACATGAACTAGTTTAAAGTAAAGGATGCATTATAGTATCTGTGGTCTGTTTATACCTTCACTTAAGTAAGCACATTGTTGAGATGAACTTTGCCTCCATGTATTTCTACTATGGGCTAAAATATTTTGGGAATATGTTTTGAATTATGTTTCCCTTGTTTGAAAACCAGGAATGCTGAATGGTAGCCAAGTTCGAGGGTGGCTTGTGTTTTCCTCACCGCCTCTTCTCTTTGTATAAGGTGCCAGTTTCCTTAGTAATTTTTCATATAAAATCCTAACATAACAAAGATCTATCAATTACTCTTGCTGCACCAAAACTATACCCATCCTCAAAAATACATAGGAAGGGAAAAGAAAACTTATCAAAGTTAGCAACTCTTTTCATGCTATTTAAATATGTCTAAAGGAACATAATGAAATGAATTTCACCATAACTCACCTGCCTCCACCCCCCAATTCCATGTGGGGTTCTTGAGTAGGATTCTGGGAGCAAATGAAGAAGGAAAGTGATGCTGTGATCCAGGCTCCCTCTGGGGTCTCCCCAGCATTTGGATCGGCACCTGGTATAAAGTAGGTCTCAGTCCGAGCCAGCTGAGTGAGTGACTCACAGGCATCAAATGCATAACATCAGTGAATTAACAGCAATCTTTGTCAGAGAATAACGTGAGAGCCCTGTGGCCTTCCCAGCCTCACATACTATTTTAATATTGGGATCATTTCTGGGAATGTTACTCTGTACTTGACAAAAGGCTAGTACAATTCCAGGGTTAAGCAACTTGCTCTAGGGAGATTTTATGATAAAATATTAAGAAAAATAGTTAAATGCCCAAAAAGACAGCATTGTCCTTTTGTGTTTAGGTAATGTATGGCTGTAATTTTCTTACTTTATGTGTTTTCTACATTTTCCACCGTGTGTATGCACTACTATAGAATAAGAAAAAGCAAATGTTTAAAAGAGAAAATCTCTCTTCTCCAGATATGATTTGGTTAGAGGATGATTCAGATACATATAATAAGAGAAACTTAAATACATGTGTCCATAATTCAATCTTTAAATTCAGGAACAGGAAACTCAGGAATGAAATAGATTAAGAGAATCAAAGATAATTTTATTCAAGATTAGCAAGTGGGAGTGTCCTCAACAGAAACGATGATAATCTATAATGCAGGGATTAAACGTGATAATGAAGGTACAAAGACAACATGAAGTAGAAAATGCCACGTGGCAAGCAGTGAGTAAAGGGCAATTTACTATGATTATGCCAATATGTGTGGTCAATTCCCAAGCAAATGATTGTGTAACCCCTGCTAGAGGGAGAAAGCTTCCAGCCTTGGCTGGAGAGGGGGAGGATCCAGTGTCTGTATTTTTTAAAATGTCTACAGGTGTTTCTCATGTGCAAATTGGTATCCCTGCACGAGAACCATAACCCAACAGAAAACCCAAAAGACCGAGGACAATGATGGGTTGCCGACAGCCCAAGCTTTTCTGCCACAGGAGAGTGGTTCCACTCAGGAAGACTGGGCAAGAGGCTCAGAGTCTTAGCTAAGGACAAGCCAGCCGGGACTTCTAATAGGACCTGATGCCATCGACGGGGGAGGGCAGTTCAGCACAGGAAGGGAGCGCCAGGTGAGTTAACATGGAAGTTTCATCCTGGATCCAAACCGTGATGGATTTGGGTCCCGGAGGGTAAAAGCCCTGCTTCCCTTGGGCATGGACTGGATTCCACAAGAGAATGAGACAAGAAGTATGAGGCAGAGAAAAATTCCCCCAGGAGACTCCCGAGTCTGGGTGCCAGGAAGTGTGATGGATGAGTATGGTCCCAGCGCTACCTGCACCGCAGGGCTCCGAGTGGCTGTGGAGCTGCGCGCTCCCGGCCGGACCTCAGACCTGACTGCAGCGCTCCGGGCTGCGGCCTGGGGAGCAGCGTCAGGAGCAGGCTGTCCCCTTCATTCTCGTAGGTGCTGCCGTGACCACGACCCCTGTGGCCACAGTGTTCCCAAGCCAAGGGTCTAAGTGACTTCAATCCTATTTACAGGTGACCACAGCCGGTTAGCCTGTGCTGCTCAAAAGGAAGGTCCCACATGGAGTTTTGACGTGTTAGGGGGGTTGCTAATACCTGGCCTGCTGTGAATTATTTCATCCTGACAGGAGCCTGGGCAGTGGAAGTTTCATCTCCCAATTTTATTTCAACGTTTTTTGTTGAAAGTATAGTTGGTTTACAATACTGTGTTAATTCTTGGTGTACAGCATAGTGATTCAGTTATACATACATATATATATATTCCTTGTCATATTCTTTTTCACTATAGGCTATTAAAAGTTACTGAATGTACTTCCCTGTGCTATACAGTAGGACCTTGTTGTTTGATGCAAAAATTAGTAAACAAAGTATTTGCAGACTAAACCTAGCAATGTATATGACAGAGCTGAGTTTATCTCAGGATTTAAATGTGGTTTTGATCTCCAGGATCTCTTTATCAACTTATCATAAGTGAAGAGCCTGTGGACCACTTCTCAGAAAAATGTTTTAAAATCATAACATTTAGAGAATAAAGAAGAAACATAATTATAGTGAAAAGCAGATACCAAAATATAGGAATGGACATTTGTGATACAGTAACATCTGAATTATTGGAAGGACGTGTTGAATAAGAGGATCCAGTGGTGGGTCTACTGACCGCAACGTTCTGCCACAGCAGTGAGTGTAAATCAACTTCTGAGATCTGCAACAACTGCATTTTGAATGTAAATAAAGTTAAATAACAAATAAGCCATGAAGTGTGGATTCAGATTCAGGGGTATCTCGAGTCCATATCCCCACCACTTCCCAGAGCTCCCTGCTCTTCCCCTAATGTTATTGAAAGAGATGGGGAAAGTTTGTGAAGCGAAGGGCATGTTCCATTGCAAAGAAATCTCGTAGCAAACCTGGGAGCATGGCCAGGGAAAGGTTAACGCTGAGATCAGAGGCCGTGGGAAACCAAGCAGGGGCAGCTCTTTACAAGTCACATCATGTACTCTGTGTGTGTCCACGTGTGTGTGCATACAGACGTGTGGGCATGTATGATGTGTACTCCTGCATTTCGTGTGAAGCCGCCTCACTGTCCAAATTTGAATTCCATCCAAAAGTGCGGTGCAGTCAGCCGACGCTCCGCCAGACGCTAAGTTGTCTGTCGTTGCTCTGTCTCTCTGCTGAACTCCACGAGTAAACCACGCGCCAGCTGTTGCTTTCAGAGACAACAGCTCTGTAGGCTCAGGTCCATGCCTTGTTTCACTGCCAACTCCGATTTCATTTCAGGACAAATTGCCATTTGAAAAAGGGGGAAGCATTCAGTTGGCCCACAAGACTCTGAGTGAGGAAAAAAGATAACCTTAGAGACAGCTCTGTGGGACAGCATCCAGGAGGGGACAGAGCACTGGGCTGCGAGTCGAGGCTGTGTTTCTTTCAAGCTCTGCACTGACTTTAGGGCGGCATGTCACTTCTTTGGCCCTTGATTTGTTCAGCTTAAATTAGGGTCTTGGACCTGTTTGATCCAACATTAGAGTATCACTTTTCTGCTTGGTGACCCTCCATGGCTCTGCAATTCCTTCAGAGGGAAAAATGCCCACATCCTCACTGCAGTCCACCCCCAAAACCACCACTTATTTCTTGTTCACTCTGGCCCACACCAGTCTCCATGCTGTCTGTCCAGCATGAGGGACCTCCAGGCCTGTGATCACTGTTCCCTCTGCCCCTCCTCTGCCCGCCCCTTTACCTCCATCTTTGCCTTATTCAAAGTCCACTGCCCCAGCCCCACTCCTCCCTACCACACATTCCTCGTCCTCCTTTATTTTCCCCACAGCATTTATCACCAGCTCACAGACCCTGTATTTCTTTCTTTTACTTATTTTCTCTGACGATTTTCAGACTGGAAAGGCCATGGTGGATAATAGCAGAGAAATGGGGGAAAAAGACAAATGAGGGAAGGTATCTTCTAAAAGCTAAAATGCCCACCTGAAAAGGAGGTAGGAGATAAAGCAGTAGTCGTTACAATTTTGGTAAACCCAAGGTACGTAGTCAGGACTAGTTTTCACAATATTTGAGGGTAGGGAGGCAGCAATTAAAAGAAACTTATCCTGGAAACAAGAAATTAAATTCTTGGGAAGATGATGTGTTCAGCTTGAAATGTCAGTAATACTTTTATGACCTTGGTCTGATAATATCTTGCCTTATAATTTGATCTGTTTGGCAGCTGGGTCATGAATCTAATGGTACCACAGTTTCGGGAGCAGAACAGACCAGCCCACGATGGGAACGGGACAACCATCTGTATCCCATGGGCAAACTAGGGTTATTTTATGAATACCTTGATATGAGTAAGTCATCAGTGGAGATATCGGTGCTGTCGATTATACTAGAGTATGTTTTGGGTCTCAGAAGCATCAGTCACCGAGGCAAACAATGACCTAGCATACTGAAACGGAGCCCGCTTTTCTCCATTAGATTCAATTATGCAGTCAGGCTTTCAAATAGGGTGCCTGTGTGTATCTTTGTCAATATTTATGTTGTACAAAGCTGAAGATTTACTGCCGGGGAATGAAATGGAATACTCATTCAGGTACGTCTCCACCATTAATTCTCAGATCCTTCTGGTCATGTCGTCTAAGGATGAACTCAGAACCGTTACTAGATATGACTCAGCTCGGGCTGTAGCCCGTGTGGTTGATATCCTTCTAAACAGAGTCATGTGAGCCCGCCAGCCTGTGCAGGAAGCCCGCAAGAGCGTCCTGCCTCATGGCAGCAAGGGTCACAGGGTCACCCCTTCCACATCTCACACCCGCCTTTGACATTGTTCCTATTTCCTCTGGCCGATGGTTTCTGCCTGGTTCCTTGAGTGACCTCATGGCACATCACTGGCTTGAATTCAGGATGAATTTGCGGAACTGGAGTATCGGTTGAGCACAGATCCCCTCCTTCTCCATTGTCTTTGTCCATTTCTGTACATTTGCTTGGGCTCTGTTTCTCTTTCGTTAAACTTGGTTTTGAGATCTATGTTGCCTTTAAATGGTTGCATCTCAAGATATATTTCCATAGGAAACGTCATCTTTTCTACTATGTACGGTGCACTTTTATCTACTAGAAGGCTGATGATGTGCACGTTTTGTTTCTAAGCCCTTTCAGCCCACCACGGCCTTGAATTACTTTTTTTTTTTTTAAGCTTAGGAGACAGGAAAGGATTTTGGTCAATAGGCTTTGCATTTATGCATGCGGGTTTATGCCTGCAAAGGCACCCCTTTGTGCTTCCTGTTTATAAGTCTACAGATAGAGGGAGTTTTCTTTTTCCTAAATTACATTCTATATGTAAAATAATTGCTTTTAAAAATATACATTATACATGGAAACGCATCTGGTTCCCTCGGTGTGTGAAAGGTCATGTTGTGGCATCTTCAGTCAGCTATGTTTTGTGGCCTGGTGTCTGATTTGAGTTTCATCTTTGCTTTTGTTGTGTTTCATGGCCAGGTTCCATTAAGGGTGCAGCTGCAGTCCCTGGTGTAGAAGTTATGTTCGTTTATTCTGCTTATTTTCAAAAGGACTATAAGCCAATGACCTGTTATTCCAAAATGAGTCATAATTGTAAATATGTGTTATTGGGGCTATTATCAGCATTAGTAATAACAACAACTTTCTGAGGGCAGCATATCATTTGGTATTTTAACACACACGAAAAAAGCCTTGGAAAAAAGTTATTGTTCTAGTTAAGTCAAATAAAGGTCATTGAAAGGAAAAGTTGTACGCTTTTGGGAGAAATTGGTAGGACTTTTAGAACTTTATAGACTCATTAAAATACCAATTAAATAATTCAGCCTCCCCCTACCCTGCAAAACAGGATTGATTAACAGCTATTCTAGAGAGATTTTTCAGATTTATTCGTTTTCCTATTATCTAAATAATCCCTAACGAATTAGAAATTTCAATCCATTTCTGAGAGTAGGCAGTCTGTTATTCTGTATTCAACGCTGGAGTTAAACTTATTTTGTGTTCTTTTCGTTCATGGGAGATAGAATTTCCAAGTGCTTTTTGAATTATTTTTGTTCCTCTAAAATAAAGTGCCTTTGGTGGTGATTTCCTGACCTCAGTTTCCTCCACCCAGTTTTCCCCAAGATCATTAATGACACTCCACATGCCTTCTTAGTTATGCCTCTTAGCTGCTGACGGGGAACAGCTTCTGACAGATGACTTTGGAGCCCTCCACCCGTGCTTCGTTAGGCCTCGCACCCAGCCACCAACCCTAGTCTCCTTCGCCTGAAGTAACTTTCTCTGCTTTTCTGCCTGGAAGGACTTTTGACAAGCCTAGGCAGGAAACCCTCCACTTGTTACAGATTTTCTGCTCTCCTCTCTATGCATCAATTGTACTTCATTCTTTTCTTGATGGTGCATGATCCTGTCCATGTCCATCATGCTTCCCGGCTGGACTGATCTTGTCGGAGGCAGTAGTCAGGCTTTTCATCTTCCCTTCCATGTCCGGAGCACCACAGCCTGGACCCTGGTTCTCATACTTGTTTAAGTGACTTGAGCTTGGAGTTTCAACACACTCACATAAAACTGTTACATGAGTTGGCGGTAACATTGCCCCCAAGGCCCCCACAAGGTTCTGTATGGCATATGTTTTATTCTGAGTGAAATTTCTCTTTTATTTGTTTTAGTGAATTCCCTACTGTCCTTTGAGATTATTAGAGTTAACCATAATGGCTCTCCCCCCACCAGCGAGTGATCCTGCTGTCTGAGAACTCAGACATGGGACATAAGAGAAATAACCTATCGGTCTTAAAATCTGGAAGACATGATACTCTTTTGTACTTAGAGCACCCACAGCACAAACACCAGTCTCTCAAGAACTTGGCGCTGCTTTCCCAGAGGGCGGGTGCCGTAAGTGAAATGCAGTGAGTGATGAAGTGAGAGCTCTTCGTCTCTGGTACTGCCTTTTCCACCCTTGCTGTGTTAACTTGATCTTCCCTTCATTTATTATGTTCTCCATTTAATTAACTGCAGTTAATATCAGTTGTTCTTCAACATCTCCTTGCACCCACCCCCTCCATTCCCTCTCTCTACAGTGCTCTCCCACCTACGCCTCTCCTGTGCTCTCCAGGACCAGTCCTGTCTCCCCCACGCCCTCACCTCTGTTCTGTCTGCCCACCACCTGAACTGACATTTCCTTAATTCCACAGAATGAACTTTCCAAAATGGCAGCTGAGTAACTGGGGGGGATTGTAGACCTCTCATCTCTTTACTGATTCATTCGTTTATCCATCCAACAAACATTGAGCACCTGTTATGCCAAACACTGTATCAACTGCTGGGGAGACCAAGACAGGTAAGACTTGGTGTCTGCACTCCCCAGGCCAGGTGAGGCATGGCGAGTATTTGATGGATTGCTAAGCAGGTGAACACACATTGGACTTCCTAGAGCTGGAATATTTGAACTGAATCTTGAAAGGTGGAAGGAAGTTAGCTCTCTAATATGTGGTAGAGGGAGTGGACACTTCATGCAGAGAGGTAGAGACATATAAGAGTACACGGCATGAAGCAGCTTGGCCAGACTGAAGAACAACAAGTAGGGCTAGAACAAAGGATCCATAGGTGGGAATATCAGGTGCACAAGGCCTCTGTCAGGATGGGTCTTGTGTGCTTAGACTTGAATGTATCCTTAAAGATACAGGGATATATTGGAGTATTTGTAAGCAAGAGAATTGCATAATGTTTATGTTGAAGAAGATCTGGTTATTCTGACAGCAGAATGGAAGATACTATTTTTGGGGGGAGGCCCATATTTGGGGGGAAAGGATATTTCGGGGACCACCGCAGGTAACCCAGACAACAAGTGGCCCACGCCTGCAGAGAGGCCCTGGGCAGAGGGAGAGAGACATGGGCGGCAGAAGTGGCGACTGCCGCAGAGGGGACTGCAGGGCCGGGGCGGCGGGCCGCAGGGCTGCTGAGGTGACTTTCCAGTGACCCATCTGGAGAGCGGATCTGCTGGGGGAGTGTAAGGGGAGGAGCTGGTTTCGAGGAGATGGTTCTGTGTGTGGCATTTTGAGTGCGAAGTGTCTATGGGACATCTGAGGGGTGATGTCCGTTGTTAAGCTGGATTCACCAGTCAGGAGCTCAGAGGAGCTGTGGGCGAGGCCGTGGGGGCGATTCAGTCCTGCCAAGCGGAGGATTGAAGATGAGGCCCTGGGGAAAAGGGCCATGTACATGGCAAATGGGAGAAGAGAAATCCACCAAGAGAAAGAAGAACAGCAGGGAAGTTGGGAGAAAACTAGTTGAGGCAACACAGAGAAGGCTGTAACCTGGCTTAAGACGGATTTGAACACTGACTAAAAGGAGCATAGTGAGAAAGGTGGGGTGTGTGGGGCAAAAAAGGAAGAGCTAAAGCCCACCTTCAATTGCCAAGCCTGGGGAAAAGTAGGAGGAGGGCTATACTTAGGTAGCCTTTAAAAAACCGACCTGTGTGTATCTGTGTGTGTGCACATGGGCACACACACTTTTCGGCCTGGGCTTTTTAAACTTATTTAAGTAAAACAAAAATTAAGGGGGGAAAACATTCCACTGAGAGGAAAATATTTGTCCACGGCAAAAGCTACCTGGTATTCAAATAAACGGGACCTGAAAATGCCCACTGGTTTGAAACACGCAGCCACCGGCAGTGCAACTGTTGTCTCAGTGCCACAGTGAGGGCCGTGGGGGATGCAGGTCTCTGAGTCCTGGAGGAGTCATCAGCGCAGGTACTTCTCCAAGAAACTGGACTTTAAGGGGAAGAAGAAAGTGTAGAACGTATCAGAGAGCAATACAGGGCCGTGAGAGAGGGTTGGGCGAGGGTTAGTTTTATTTTACAGTGGGCGTTTCTGCCCTTGCTGAGTTGCTAGGCCTTTGCTGTTGTTCGTCTTTGTTCCAAAAGCTTTTTAGAAAGTTCTTCTTGCTTGAATATCTGAACAGATTAAATCATGTTGGGTTATTTCTGGTGTTTTATTCTTTAATTAAAAAATTATCTGGAATTTATTTTAATGTCAAAAGTGAGGACACTGTGCCAGGTCTTCCAATGATTAAGCTAATTACTCCAGTACTTGAATCCACTGATTTGAAGTGTCAGTTTTATATTACTAAAATCTCATAAATATCCACGTCTATTCTTGAAATGTATTCTATTTCATTCATACTCTCAGTGCACTATTTCTATACTGTTTCCATGACCATAGATTAATACCTCCTAGAGTTGGTCCTATTTTATCCTTTTCCAGAATGTCCCTAATACTACAAATTCAAACATCCCTCCTCATTATTTTATTTGTATATTTGTGTATATTTCTGGAAGAACTTTAGGATCACCTTTCAGATTTTTTTCTTAAATCCATTTGGGATTATTAACTAAATTTGCATTCAGATTCTAAATTTATTTTGGAGAAAAAATGTTCTATGTCCCCCAAACTTGAGTCTGCCCACTGAAGAGTATGGTGCATTCTACTGTTCATTCAATCATCATTTTTTTTTCTTGTTTTAAGTCATTTATCAGAATCATCTTAACATTTTTCATTAATTTTTTTCTGAATAGCCTGTGCCTTTGTTGTCATTATAAATGATATCTTTTCTGGGTTTTGAACTAGGTTGATTGCTAATAAAGTCTTAATTTCTGGCTTCTCTTGAATAAGAAGATCTGACAGTGTGGGGCCCTCTTTCCAATATGGTGGCTGTGAGCAGTGCATTTCATTAGGATGTCCACTTGCCAATTTGCCAGTGGCTGCACCCACCCCACACATTTCTGCTACTTACCTGCCCCCTGCAGGCAGATGAGTTCATGTAGGGTTAGGTAGCTTATGGACACAGATACTGACATCACTGCTGCCACGCTGCTGACCCTGTGGCATCACTAACTCTGGTTCTTGCTGTCTGACCTCCCTGAATATGACAGCTCCTTTTGGGCTGTGGACCTGCTGCATCTTTCTAGCACTGTCGGTTTTTCTGCAACACACCCCTGCCTCTCAGGTGAGAAGAAATTGTCAGCTCCTCCTACCAATGCACCCCATCCACGGTCTTGCCGTTCCTGGCCAGAGTGGTCCCTAAACCTTGACTGAGCAGTAACACTAAAGGGACTATAAATTTGCCTCTCATCCACTGTCTTAGTTACATACCTGTGCTAGTCTGCTTTAAAGGTCTGCCAGTTAGGAGGGGAGGGTCTAAAAGTCTTTTAGATCTCTGGCCTTATCTTTTCTAACCGCTCCCCCACCCCATGGAACAGCTTACCACAGATCTCTGCTGCCCCGTCTGTAGCAATGCCCTGTAAATTACAGACAAAGAGAAAAGAACTTCTAAGCCACCACCATAACTTTGACTTCCTGTGACCACACAGACCATAGAAACATCAAGATAAAAATTCCTGAAGAAGGATATTTTGCTTAGGAAGACACTTTAATTTCATACCTTTCTGTGACTTGTAATAACTTCATAGACCCTCTGAATGTGCGGCACTCACCTTCCCAGACTCAAGGAAGCTTGCTCACTTGCCTATTTTCAGTGTATTTCCTCCAACATTCTCTATGCATAGCTTTCCCAAAGGTACATTTCTTATTTCTATTTAAATTGTTAGATACATCCACAATATTCTTTTTTTAATCCTCAATTACAAATCATCTTCCAAGATTGTATTATTTCAACACTAAGAGTGAATAATATGCTTCAAGATTCCCAAGTTTATTACCAGCAAATAACTATGGTTGGTTAAAGATTTTTAAGTATGTTATTCCTAATAAGGTTATATATGTGAAAGAAACAGGTTGTAATTAGTCTTCTTCCCAGAGATTTTATATTTGCCTTTTGTTTGGATTCTTTCACTGTTGAACATTAGTATTACCATGAATGTCTTTTCTCTTTGGGATTTAGTTCACCATTTGCCCCTCTCTCTTTACAGGAGTAAAGGAATTGATGTTGTCCTTCCATCCATCCACCACTCCATGTTGTGTGTCCATTCCTTCAACAGGTATTCAGTTTGGGTTCACCACCTTATTTGTGACCTCTTTCCAGTGGCCCCTGTTTTGGCTCTGGAGAACAATATATTGGAAATCAGAGTGGACACGTGGAAACTTGACTACCCAGTATAGACTCATGGTGTCAGAAAAAGCCCAGAACATCACAGTGTGACAGCCCATCATGCAAGGAACAGCAATTCTGGTGGTGGTGACCAATGCGAGTAAAAAGGCTTCATGAGGTGAAGACCTTGAAGAGTCCAAAAATGCATTGGCATTGCTTCCTAAGGAATCCAGTGTTGGGTATTGTTTAATATGAGAGGGAGATGCTAGCACTATCATCGTTATAAACAACATAGTTGTTGTAACTCTAATTGTTATTATTTTTAATATATTTTCTTTATAATTATTATTTGTGACTTACAAGAGCTCTTACAGGGGCAGTTGTTAAGAAGCATGGCCATTACACTGTTGCTGAAGTGTTAATTCAGTAGAAGCATGGTATTAGCATTAATAAGTACTCACTCTTTTGATCCTCACATGACTCTAAAGGTTACCCAGCAGTGCTTGTATAATGGAGATAGAAATCTATCCGTTTAAAAGTTTGTAGAAACTAAAATAAGAGCAGTCATTCCACCGTATTTTACCATATATTCCAGACTATCAGTTTAAAGTAGGAACTACCTGATGAGGCCATATAAACCCTTTGTGCATCCCCAATCATTCATTACCTTCCTGGTCCCCTGGGGCAGAAGTTCTTCCAGAAGGTGGTCCCATCTCTCCTCCCCACCCCACTCTTGGCCTTTGCTACCCACTGTTGGTCATTAGCTAAGCATCCTCATGTCCTGCATGTGTCTGAGCAGTGAGGGAACAGAACTCACCTGTTTACAAACTGTATTGAATATGACCAGTCTGAACAGCCTCTCTCCTTCCTGCCCCCATCCCCACAGGGCAACAGGGGGCTCACAACCACAGCGATTCCCATGCCAGCCCATCAGGGAACCTTCTTCCCTAGAAATATTCTTACAACCAGGGCTGTTTCCTCCCTTAATTCACTGCCAGTTTCACTCCCAGTTTACAGTCCCCAACAAAAGGCTATCCCAGTTTGAATTTCTTAATCAAGCCACATTGACCCTGAGTTCCTGGCATTTTCCTATGAGCACTCATAGAAACAGAACAGTGCCTGGCAGTGGCTGTGGGCCAGGTTCCTGGGTGAGGGGACTTGCTGGGCCCTTCAGGTTCTGTAGCCTGACCCGAGCTCAGCTCCCAGCACGGTGTCTTCCCATCTGCATAGTTTAGGGCCAGGCTTCAACAGTTCAGAGTTTCATTTTAGCATCTGCAAACAGAATAATTGCGTGCCACATATTTTAAGACTGTTATGTACCACAGAGGGTGCTTAGGGAATTCAGTGAGTCAATGCATGGAAGTCACACAGCCTGCTCCTCAGGGAATGTTAGTTATCTTCATTATGCACCATCGATAAAATTGGCTGCACAGACTTGGCCAGGTATTAAAGCTACAGGCACAAGAATTTGACAATGTGTCACTGTCTGGATCATAGTCACAATTTTACACAGTAAAACAAGCTATGTGGGACCACCCAGCTGTCAGCCCACCCGACTCCCCACCCCAAGAACCCTCAATTTATCTGATTTGCTTGCTACCCCTACTTTTTGGAGAAAGTTGGCAAATCCCCCACAGTCAGTGACTGCTAGGTTATGTCCATTCCCATTCACTCAAATTGCCCCATTTTCAGTATCCACTGTGCTGCAAAACATAGACTAATGTTCAGAATATGACAGCAAGGCCTTTCCCGTTCCACAGTCAGAGAAGTATGAATCTGTCATGTTTAATATGCCATATGACACTAAGCAAGGCAGGAAAACAGGCTCCTGTGCTTTAAGGAAATTTTTAACAATGATGTTTGAAACTAAAAGTGTTCTTGTTTGACCTTCAGCTAACCAGAATATTCAATTGACTCCTATTCCCCATTACTCAGGTGTCCTGGTTTGATTGTATTAGGCACTTTTTCCTCATCTCCCCAGCATGACTTTGCTCCGTCAGCACAGATGGAGTGTCTCCAAGGCTGCTCCGTGTGCATGGGCGTGTGCGTGCACACATGTGCACCCACTTATTGGTGCCACTGATTCATATCCAGGAGTTTTTCTGTCTTATAACTCAAGCAATATTTTATTATATCCTAGAAAACTGCTTTTAGATCATTGATTGAACTATACACCATCCTCTTGCCCACATTAGGAAGTGACATCTTTCAAGACACAGGTCCTGTGTGCTTGTATCTATGTATAAGTAAGAATTAAATATGCATGTCATCCCCTCACATATTTAATTTGTGCCTTCCCAATTGAATGTGCACAGTAGGCTGACTTCCCATAACAGGAGAACTTTTAGGAAGTAAGAAGAAGGAATTAGCCACCAGGGAGAAGACAGGATATCTAGCAGGAGTTTGGTATAAAATCATTTATTCTAAAGCTGCTCTGTCTCAATAAATAAGTGGAACTGACTTTGTTGTATCGTGCCAGAGCATCTGGTATTGAAGACCGATTTCAATTTACTTTGATATAAGTGGATAATTGTGTCGGAACAGCATGGGAAATGAAGCACACTGCAACTATCTCTACTCCTGAAGTGTGTCTCAGAGCTGCTCAGTTTTGAGGAAAAGTATCTTGTCTGGAGACAATAGATTTATTTTCATTGTTGGAGTTTTTGTAGCTTCCAGGAGCACATCTGCAGGTGATTCTGTAAAAGTCTAGAGTTGACTTATATAGCAAGAAATTTTAGCCTATTGAAATCAAGAGAAGTGAAATATTTTTGCTTACCACCAACACCACCACCAGGCAAGCACTTGTACACCCAGAGAGATTTCACATCAGAGGGAATGACAAAGCTGGTTCTGTTACCGAGGCCAAACTTGTTCTGCTCACTGCACAACAGTGATAAATAAGTAAATCAGGAGACAAGGTTTTGGGGCAAGGAATAGTAACTTTATTCAGAAAGCTGGCAGACCAAGAAGATGGGGGACTAATGTCCTGGAGAATCATCTTGCCCAAGTCAGAATTCAGGCTCCTTTTAAGCTAAAAAGGGGAGGGGGTGTGGTTGGTTGTGCAAACTTCTTGCTGCTGGCATTCTTTGTTCTTGCAGCCATCCATGTGGGTCAGGCTGTGGTGTCCCTGTAAGCCTCCAACAAAACAAAGGTTATTCTCTATTTTGCAACTTGCCATCTCTGCGTAAGTGCAGAAGTGCTAACATCCTTAAAGGTCAGAGCCCCGAGAATAGGCTTTCCTGTAGGTTTTAGGCTAAAGGCAACGTTGTGGTACAAAAGCTGCAGAGCCAGCAAGATTAAGCCTGGAAAACAGGGCACAGGGCTTCAAACTAAAGGAAAAGATCCAATATGGCGTCAGATTTGTTCTCTATTACAGTTCGAGTTAGGGGAAATTTTGCAGTAGAAAATCCCCTCAGTTGTTTTTCTTGCTTTGCCTGAGATCTTGTTTGTTGGCTTGTGGTCTCATGGTGTCTAAACTGTATGTTCAGATGAATACTATTAAAATCATATGGTGCAGAAAACATATCTGTTCTGTTTCAAAAAATGACTGAAACATTTAGCTTTGTTTATTCCCATAGAATTTGGATTGAATCTATTCTCGACTTTCTTCTTCCTTCAAACCAGTTTTTTACTGGAGGGTTTAAAGCCCAAATTAAAGAATTTTGGAGAAGACTCATGTAATTCATAAGAGCTTTACATCCGAATTTAAGACTGACCCATATTTATACTTTTAATCAAGGAACACATTAGTTTGTTGTTAGTTAGTTGATCATTTATGATGTTTTTATCTTTGTCCATGTAATCTTTTGGAAGTTCATAGGCTTAGACACTTGATCTAACAAAACAGGTATCATTGCTTGACTGTGTGAATTAAAGTATCCCAGTATAGTTTCCTGCAAGTATATTTTATTAAAAATAATAAAGAATTCTTGCTCTCTAATAAAGCAACAGGCAGAAGCACATACTGAGTGTTTAAAATAAATCAGACTATGGGAAAACTTATCTAAACAAGTCAAGATAGAATAGAGAAAAAGGTATGAACTTGAAGGAAAATATATATTGTGCAATTAATATCCTATTTTTAAGAATCAAATGATAACCCAATTTTTAAATCATTTATCAAAAAAGGAGTTATATAAAGCCAAATTATTTTCATAAGTGTTGCATAAACAAAGGGCTATCTAAATCAACATTATTAAAGAATAAATTATACCAAATAGATCTCCAAGGTAGATTGATTTTAATGACATTTATAATATTTGAAAATATAACTTACATATAACATATCCAAGCAGCTCTTGAGTTAACCACAGTACCCTAGTATACAGTTATTCTTACTCAATTAAAAAATGTAATAGGCAAGGGTCAGGCCCTTGCTTTTGAACTGCCACTGGACTTCTGGAAATTCCCTTAGGTTAAAGACCAAAAGCAAAGTAACTATTCTACTTTAAAGCAGTTGCTCAAAGACTTTAAGACACTCATTATCTATATGCAGATACAGGAAAGACTTAAGTTTTCTGAAGCTTAAAAGAAAGAAATCAACTGCTGAAAATGAAATTCTGTCCTGTCTGCTGACAATAAATATAAAAGCTCTAAATTAACGCTCCCTTTACTGTTTTCCTCCCGGCACAGGCCATGATCACCGCTTTCACATTCAGTTTATGCTAGATGAATGAACGCTTCTCAACATGCTCAAATCTGAGAGTTGAATGTGTGTGAAAGCAAATCACCTAGCTTGTTGAGAACACAAAGATACTTTTCAGTGGGAAACTACATTACATACACATATATGGGGACGTACTAGCTCCAACGAAGTTTTACAGTAAAAACTGCATAGACTTCAAACTGGCACTATTAAACATACTGAGAAACCTGAGTAAGAGTTTCTAGTGCTACCTATACTATTTATGCTAGATGAACGAACGTCTCTCCACATGCTCAATTCTGAGAGTTGTGTGTCTGAAAGCCGTCAATCAACTAGCTTGATGGGAACACACAGTTTCTTTTCAGTGGAAAGTTCTCTACATACATATATATGGGGACGTACAAGCTCCAATTCGGTTTTACAGAGGAAACTGCATAAACTTCAAACCGGCACTAGGAAACATACTGAGAAAACCAAAGTAAGTGTTTCTACTGGAAACTATTCCCTTTCTGCTATATGACCGAACGTCTCTCCACATGATCAATACTGAGAGTTAAGTGTGTGGGAAAGCCGCCAATCACCTAGCGTGTTGGAAACACACAGTTTCTTTTCAGTGGGAAACTACACTACATACATATATAAGGGGAGGTACAAGCTCCAATTCGGTTTTACACTGAAAAGTGTATGAAATTCAAACCGGCACTAGGAAAGAGACTGAGAAACCAGAGTAAGTGTTTATACTGCAAAACATTCCGTTTATGCTAGATGAACGGACGTATCTCCAGATGCTCAATTCTGAGAGTTAAGTGTGTGTGAACACAGAAAATCACCTAGCTTGTTGGGAACACACAGTTTCTTTTCAGTGCGAAACTACATACATACATATATATGGGGAGGTACTAGCTCCAACTCGGTTTCACAGTAAAAATTGCATGAACTTCAAACCGGCACTAGGAAACATACGGAAAAGCCGGCATAAGTGTTTATAGTGCTACCTATTCTCTTTATGCTAGATGAACGAACGTCTCTCCAAATGCTCACTTCTGAGAGTCAAGTGTGCATGAAAGCCGACAATCACCTACCTTGTTGGAAACAAACATTTTTTTTGAGTGGGGAACTACACTACATGCATATATATGGGGAGGTACTAGCTCCAACTGTGTTTTACGGTGAAATCTGCAGGAACTTTACCGGCACTAGGAAACATACTAAGAAACCAGAGTAATTATTTCTACTGCAAACCATTTCCTTTGTGCTTGATGAATGAACGTCTGTCCACATGCTCTGTTCTGAGAGTTTAATGTGAGTGAAAACCATCTATCACTTAGCTTGAAGGGAACACACAGTTTCTTTTGAATGGGGAAATAACTATGTACATATATATGGGGAGGTACTAGCTCCAGCTCGTTTTTACAGTGATAACTGCATGAACTTCACCTGGCACTAGGAAACATACTGAGAAATCAGAGTAAGTGTTTCTACTGCAACTCAATCCCTTTATGCTAGATGAAAGAATACCTCTCCAAATGCTCAGCTGAGAGTGAATGCGGGCGGAAGCTAAGTATCACTTAGCTTGTAGGGAACACAGAGTTTCTTTTGAGTGGGGAGCTACAGTACATATATATATATATGGGGAGGTACAAGCTCCAACTAGGTTTTACACTGAAAATTTCATGAAATTTAAACCGGCAATAGGAAACATACAGAGAAACCAGAGTAAGTGTTTAAACTGCAAACAATTCCGTTATTCCTAGATGAACTAACGCCTCACCCCATGCTGGTTTCTAAGAGTTGAATGTGTACGAAAGCCGTCTATCACTTAGCTTTTAGGGATCACAGTTTTTTTGATTGGGGAACTACACTACATATATACGGGGAGGTACTAGTTCCAGGTCGGTTTAAAAGTGAAAACTGCATGAACTTCAAACCGGCACTAGGAAATATACTGAGAAAACAGAGTAAGTGTTTCTATTGGTAACTCTTCTCTTTATGCAAGATGAACAAACGTCTCTACACATGCACAATTCTTAGAGTTAAGTGTGTGGGAAAGCCGTCAATCACCTATCACTTTGGGAACACACATATTTTTTTCAGTGGGAAACAACACTAAATAAATATATATGGAGAGTTACTAGCTCCAACTCGGTTTTATAGGGAAAACTGCATGAATTTCAAACCCACACTAGGAAACATACTGAGAAACCAGAGTAAGTGTTTCTACTACAAACCATTCCCTTTACGTTAGATGAATGAACGCCTCTCCACGTGCTAAGTTCTGCATGTTGAATGTGTGCAAATCCATCTATCACTTAGCTTGTAGGCAACACACATTTTCTTAAGAATGGGGAACTACACTACATACATATATATGGGGAGGTATATGTTCCAACTAGGTTTTACAGTGAAAAGTGCATGAACTTCAAACCGGCACTAGGAAACATACTGAGAAATCAGAGTAATACTTTCTACTGCTCCCCATTCTCTTTATGCTAGATGGACGGACGACTCTCCACATGCTCAATTCTGAGAGATGAATGTGTGTGAAAGCCGTCAATCACGTAACTAATTGGGAAAACACAGATTCTTTTGATTTGGGAATTAACCGACATATATGCATATGGGGAGGTACTAGCTCGAACTCTGTTTAACGGTGAAAACTGCATGAACATCAAACCGGAACGAGGAAAGATACTGAGAAACCAGAGTAAGTGTTTCTATTGCAAACCATTCCCTTCATCCTAGTTGAACGAACGCCTCTCCACAACCTCAGTTCTGAGAGTTGAATGTGTGCGAATGTAAACTATCAGTAAGCTTTTAGGGAAAACACAGTTTCTTTTGACTGGCGAACAACACTACATACATATATATGGGAAGGTACTAGCTCCAGGTCGGTGGAGCTGCACTAATTTCAAATCGGTTCTAGGAAACATAATGAGAAACCAGATTAATTGTTTCAAGTGCTAACTATTCTCTTTATGCTAGATGAGCGAAAGTCTCTCCACATGCTCAATTCTGAGAGTTAAGTGTTTGTGAAAACCTTCAATCGCCTAGCTAGTTGGGTAAACACAGATTCGTTTCAGAGGGAAACTACACTACATGCATATACATGTGGAGGTATTATCTCCAACTCTGTTCTACAGTGAAAACTGCATGAACATCATACCGGCACTAGGATACATACTGAGAAAACAGAGTTTCTACTGCAAACTTTTCCTTTTTGCTAGATGAACGAACGTCTCTCCACATGCTCAATTCTGAGAGTTAAGTGTGTGTGAAAAACGTCAATCGCCTAGCTTGTTGGGAACAGTTTCTTTTCATTGGGAAAATACCCAACATACGTATATATGGCAGGTACTAGCTCCACCTCGTTTTTACAGTGAACACTGCATGAACTTCAAACTGGCAATAGGAAACATACTGAGAAACCTTAGGAAGTGTTTCTACTACAACCCATTCCCTTGCTGCTAGATGAACGAACGTCTCTCAACATGCTAAATTGTGAGAGTTAACTGTGTGCGAAAGTCATCAATCACCTAGCTTGTTGGGAACACAGAATTTCTTTCAGTGGGAAACTACAATACATACATATATATGGGGAGGTAATAGCTCCACTTGGTATTTACAGTGAAAACTGGATGAACTTCAAACCGGCACTAGGAAACATACTGAGAAACGAAAGTAAGTATTTCTACTGCAACCCATCCCGTTTAAGCTAGATGAAGGAACGTCTCTCCACATGTTCAATTTTGAGATTTAAATATGTGAAAAAAGTCAATCGCCTTTCTTGTTGGGAACGCAGTTTCCTTTGATTGGGAATCTACACTACATAGATATATATTGGGAGGTACTAGCTCCAACACGATTTTACAGTGAAAACTGCATGACATTCAAACCGGCACTAGGAAACATACTGAGAAACAAGAGTAAGTGTTTCTACTGCAACCTATTCCCTTTAAGCTAGATGAACGAACGTCTCTCTACATGCTCAACCCTGAGAGTTAAGTGTGTGTGAAAGCCATTAATCACCTAGCATGTTGGGAACATACAATTTCCTTTCAGTGGGAAACTACACTACATACATATATATGGTGAGGTATTAGCTCCAAATAGGTTTTACACTAGAAACTGCATCAACATCAAACAGGCACTATTAAACATACTGAGATACCAGAGTAAGTGTTTCTACTGAAAATCATTCCGTTTATGCTAGATGAATGAACGTCTCTACACATGCACAATTCTGAGAGTTAAGTGAGTCTGAAAGCAGTCAATCACCTCATTTGTTGGGAATACAGTTTCTTAAGAGTGGGAAACTACACAATGTACAAATATATGGGGAGGTACAAGCTCCAACTTGGGTTTACAGTGAAAACAGAATGAACGTCAAACCGGCAGTAGGAAACATACTGAGAAACCAGAGTAAGTGTTTGTACTGCAACCCATTCCCTTTATGCTAGATGAAGGAATGCCTCTACAGATGCTCAATTCTGAGAGTTGAATGTGTGTGAAAGCCGTTAATCACCTAGCTTGTTGGGAATGCACAGTTTCTTTTGAGTGGGGAACTACACTACATACATATATATGGGGAGGTACTAGCTCCAACTTGGTTTTACTGTCAAAACTGCATGAACTTCAAACTGGCATCTGGAAACATACTGAGAAATCAGAGTAAGTGTTTCTTCTGCTACCCATTCACTTTATGCTTGATTAACGAACGCCTGTACACATGCTCAATTCTGAATTTCCAATTTGTGTGAAAGCCGTCTATCACCTAACTTTTTTGGAACTCAGAGTTTCTGGCCTAGGGCAACTGCACTGCCTTCATATATATGGGGCCGTAATAGCACCAACACGGTTTTTCACTGCATATCACTTTTACTTGAAACCGTGTTTGAGAAACATGCTGAGAAATCAGAGTAAGTGTTTCTGTATGTCACTTAACCTTTAATGCTGGATGAAAGAACGCCTCTCCACATGCTCACTTTTGATATCTGAATGTGTTTAGGAGCCGTCGTTCACGTAACTTGTTGGAAACCCAGGGTTTCTTGTCTTGGGGAACTACGCTACTTACATATCTTAGGGGAGGCACTTGCTCCAATGCAGTTTTCCACATCAAACCGCTTTTTCTTTGAAACCAGCGTTTGGAAACATGCTGAGAAATCAGAGAATGTGTATCTATAAGTACCTGTGCCTTTTATACTGGATGAAAGAACGCCTCTCCGCATGCTCAATTTTCAGAACTGTATGTGTGTGGAAACCGTCCTTCACCTAGCCTGTTGGGAACCCAGAGTTTCTGGACTAGGGAAACTATGCTGCTTTCACATATATGGGGACGTACTGGCACCAATTCAGTTTTCCACTGCAAACAGCTTTTACTTGAAACCGGCTTTGAGAAACATGCTGAGAAATCAGAGTAAGTGTTTCTGTATGCCAGTTAACCATCAATGCTGGATGAAAGAACGCCTCTCCACAAGCTCACTTCTGACATCTGAATGTGTGTTGGAGCCGTCCTTCACCTAACTTGTTAGGAACCCAGAGTTTCTCGCCTAGGAACACTACGCTACTTACATATGTTTTTGGAGGCACTTGCTGCACCTCAGTTTTTCAGCGCAAACTGCCCTTCCTTGCAAAAAGGTGCTGGGAAACTGAATTTGAGCGAATGCCTCCCCATAAATATGTAAGTAGTGTAGTTCCCCTCAAGCAGAAATTCTGTGTTCCCAAGAAGGTATTTGAAGGACCACTTAAACACACATTCAGATTTGAGAATGGAGCAAGGAGAGAGGCATTGCTGCCTCTAGCATCAAGGGCTGAGGGACATCTTGAAACACTGACTGTGATTTCTCAGCATGTTTCCTAGAGCCGGTTTGCAAGGAAAGGCAGTTTGCACTGGAAAGCTGAGTTGGAGTGAGTGCCTCCCCATAGATATGTAAGTAGCGCAGTTTCCCTTAAGCAAAACTCTGTGTTACAGGTTTTATAGGGACACCATTATCTGACCCACGTGGGGAGCTCAGAGGATTCCAAGCACAAAGAAATCCTACACCAAGAAGTTTGAAACAACCAACCACAGCGCTTTCAATTTTTATTAAAATATGAGCCTGAAGTCTCACTTGGGGAAGATTGTTCTCCAGGACATTAGTCTGCCTTTATCTTGGTCTGCAGCTGTCTAAATGGATCAGGTCATAGTGCCTCTGTAAAACCTGAAACAAAACAAAATTTATTTTCTATTTTGCAACTTGTTGTCTTTATATCAGCGCAAAAGTTTTAAGATCCTTAAAGATCAGAGCCTTGAAAATAGGCTCTCCTGCATATTTCAGGTAAAGGCAACATTGTTTTACAAAAGGTGTCGAGCCAGCAAGACTAAGCCCAGAAAAGAGGGCACAGGCTTAAAGCCAAAGAACAGATCTAATACGGAGTCAGATTTGTTCTTTCCTAATATAGTATATTGATTCTTAAATTTTAAGTTTATAAGAATAAAGTTTAGCCTTTTCCCATTTTAAATTGTGCAATTAAGGTGCATTAGGTGCATTCACAATGCTGTGAGACCAACACCACTGGCTTCAGGCTATTACCTTCCTCAAAGTAAAAGCTTGTATCCAAAGCACACCCGACGTCCTCCCTCCCACAGCCTGTGACAAGCCCTAATCCCTTGTCTCTTTCTGTGTCTTTACCTATCCTGGCGGTTCCCTATCAATGAAATCATATAAATGGTGCTTTTTCTGGTTTTGTTTTTTTTGTTTGTTTGTTTTTTGTCTGCCCATATATCTTAAGCAGGGATGGGTGAATATTTTTGTTTTCACGTGAATTAGCATTTTTGTACTTTGAGAGGAAAATCCAGGTGGATTAAAGATGAGACGTACTAAATGAAGCCCTTTTAGTAACTCTGTGCATAATCTCATAGTAAGCACTGCTGTTCTATGTGTGAAACCAGAGCCAGAAGGGAGATGCCTAGCTCATCCTGTAGCAAAATAAAACCAAACCAAACCAGAAAACAAAGGCCAAGAAAGAAAGCTGGAAAGACAAGCCACAACATGGAAAAAGCCTTCCTCATGACTCAAGGTCAGAGAAAGGCTTCACATCCCTGTGGTCCAAAAACCTCTTAAAGCCCAGTGTTCTGAAAAGAAACAAAACACACACAGTCAGTTCCAATGAGAGACCGTACAGGTGGTCAGTGTGTGTCAGGTGAGGACACAGGCAGACAGACACACTGTGGAGACAGCATTGGCCACCATCACACTGGTAGGTCTTTAGCCTGGTGACAAGCATCTCTGGTGACAATGTGAGGAGGCAGAGGACCCAGCAGATTGCCTGGAAGGAAGAGCAAATGGACGCTCCTCTCTGGGAGAACAGGGTACAGGACACATAAAAGTGCCACAGGTACATCCCTTCCCCAGCAGTGCTGATCCTTAGGGCTGATCCCACCAAAGTTCTTGCACAAATTTCAAAGATGATTTTTCTTCAGTAACATGAATTCAAAATAATCAATATGTCATCAAGGCATTTTCAGAAGTGACCTTCCCTGGGCCCGAACAATACACACACATAAATACACACATATACACATAAATATATACACACATACATCCAAGAAAAGAGACAGACAGACTGAAACACAGAGAAGCAGAGGGAGACAGAGAAACAGAGAGAGACAAGACAGAGAGAGAGGCACTGAGAGACAGAGACAGAGAGAAGGAACACTGGAGCTGGGAAGGAGTGGATCTCACGCACATTTTCACAAGTCAGTCTACATGTCAAAACCTGGTCCCAAAGTCCATCCACCCTCCAAGGGAGGGTGTGGGGATCACACAAGGGCGTGGGAACAGAAGGCAAAAATCAGGAAGCCATTGTGGGGCAGCCCACCACAGAGGACTAGATGGGACACTGGGCCTGAATGTCAACATGACAGAATGACCTAGGAGGTTGTATGCCAGAGCAGACGATGTCAGAGTTGTATTTAACTTCAGTCACATGACTGGGAGCTGGGAAACAAGCAGCAAGGAAAGTGACTTTCTCCAGACCCCAGGGCAGACCCCGGCCAGTGTGGCATGTGCTCTGCACTCCGCCAGCCCTCTGTGGGGTCCTTCCTTTGCTGAGTCTGTGCACGAGCTCCCTGTGACGCCAGCCAGTGGGGGTGACAGGTGCAGTAGGTGTTTCTAGGTCTAGAGACAGGATGGCTTCTCTAGGAAGCAGGGGCCAGAATGATCCCCACTGTGCTGATGGGGGATTGGGGAGACCCTGAGAGGCACGTGGCTTGTCCAGGGTGACAGCACTGCTGAGTGGGGGGAGCCAGGTCTGAAGCCACCTGTGATCTCAGAGCTGTGGCCCTGGCTGCATCCAGGCCTCCCCAGGGCTACGGGGGGGCTGAGTTGGTGTCGCTGTGTGAGGACATGGCATGGGGTGGGAAGTGAGAAATTGGCAGACCAGAAAATCCCTTGGGGAGCTTTGTTTAGGGAGGAGGCTTGGGTAAGTGGATCCCAGGAAGTGACCTCACTTCCCTGGCAATAGAGCACAACAACTTGGAACAGAGGCCACCAGGTACCCACTCTGTAGAGAAGTCCCTACTCAGCTCACTTGGTTGGAGACCGAGGCATGTTCTGCTGCATCCCAATATCCCGAGGCTGCAGCCTTCGGAAAGCCCGCAGCGAAGGGCTGTACCAACGCTGCCGGCGCTGGGTCAGGTCTCATCCCAGGCGCCTCTGGCCTTTTGGCCAGAGAGACCCAAAGGTAACACAGGGAAGCCCAGGGCAGGCCCGCCCAGGCCGGGCCACCACTCAGATCCCACCCAGGTAGCCCCATGGTCCCTTCCTGGCTGGTGGAGGTGGGGCAGTCATGTTGGGGATGGGTTTCTGCCTCAAGCAAGAGCAGGTCAGAGGCCTGGGGGGCCGGTCACATTCACAGCCCAGGTCAAAGCTGGCTGGCTGGGATGTGGAGAGCCGGGGAAGGGTCCTGCTGCCCGAGGTTGAGCCCATGCTCTCTGGATATGTCTCTTCCCTCCCGGGTGACTGTCTGAGCTGAACAAGGTCCTAGTCTGATCTGGCAGCAGAGGGTCGAGTGGACAGAATCAGGAGTGTTCCTGGCCAGGCAGGGCTCTGAGACTTCCAGGCCGGGTCAGCTGCTGGTCACTGTCATTGCAGAGCCAGACACCACATATTAAAAAGGAGCTGATGAATAAGAACAACAACGCCCCCTCCCCAAGTGAAGGGCTGGTGTGCCACACTTCTGAGGGCCAGCGCAGGATCCAGGTGGGTCTGGATATGGAGGGGTCCCCTCCACCACGGCGCAGAAATGAATGGGGCAGTTCTCCGACCCAGACATCACACAGGGCTCTCCCCAGGGTCCTGCCCAGGGCTGGCGGGCAGCTCAGCACACCCGGCTCTGACCTGGAGCACCGTGTCCATCTCGCTGCAAGCCAGGTGGAGGACCAGGAGCCCCCGAAACAGAGCCCGAAGGTCAGCAAGGCAGGGCTGGTGCATGTGAGTGGGTGAGGGAGGGGCAAGGGCTGGGCCACACAGGGAGGTGTCCCCAGAGGCTACTGTTGGGACCAGAGCAAAGAATGGCCTCAGACCACCTGTCTGGAAAAATTCAGTCACAGAACACATCCTGTGGGCATTTTCTGGGTGGGAGCTGTCTGGAAAGCTCTGGGAAGGTTTCTGTCCTTGAAGAGGCACATGGAAACGGAGGCAGGTAGGTCAATTTTTCCTCTCTCACAGCATGAGATCTTCCACAAGACTTAAAACTCTCTCCACATCCAACAGTTACAGAGCAGGCAGGGGCAGGGGAAGATGTCAGAGACCAAAAAAAGGACGATCTGGTTCCAGCAGGAGGCCCCGAGCTCCCTCCTGCCGCTCCTGCAGCGCCTCCTGAACCTGCATCTGCAGCTGGACTGCTGGGCAACGGAGAACCAGTTCAGGAATCACCACCCCCTGGGGCAGAGCCCCCTCTGCTCCCACCCACACCTTCTTCTCCAAAATGTTCTCCAAAATCTCACCATCATTCCCCTCCCCCTCCCCCTCCCAAACTTGATATCCCTTCCGCTGAAGATGTTTTGTTTGGTTTTTCTTTATTTTCCTTTGTTTGTTTCACATTTTATATTTTCTTTTTTAAGTTCCCTGTGATAAAATATAGACTTTTCCCTTTTAAATTGTGCAATTCAGGATCATTAAGTGTATTCACATGATGTGCGACCATCACTACCATCTAGTTTCACACTATTTCTTTTCTCAAATTAAAACCCTGGATCCAGAGCATGCATTTCGCTTTCTCCCTCCCCCAGCCCCTGACAACCCCATGTCCTCTTTCTCTCTGGGTGTCTTTGCCTCTCCTGGTTGTTCCCTGTCAATGAAACTTTATGAAAGTTGGTTTTTGTGCCTGCCCACATGTTTTAAGCTGGGGCTGGAGGTTTTTTTTTTTTCACTTGAAATAGCATTTTTTATTATTTGAAAGGGAAATCCAGGGGGATTAAAGATGTGATGTACAAAATGAAGCCCTTTTAGTAACTGTACATAATCTCAGGATAGACACTGCAGTTCCCACTGTGACACCACAGCCAGAAGACAGAAGGGAGATTCTTAGCCCTTCCTGTGGCAAAAACAATACCAAACGAATCAAAAAACAAGAAAAAGCCCAGAAAAACAGCTGGAAAGACAAACCACAACCTAGAAAAAATGTTCCTCATAACCCAAGTTTGGAGAAAGTTTTCCCATCCCTGTAGCCCCAAAACCTCTTGAAACCCAGTGTTCTAAGCAGAAAGAGAACAAGCATGGACAGTTCAAATGAGAGGCAGTGCAGGTGGCCAATGTGTGTCAGAGATGCTTGATCTCTCAGGTGAGGACACAGGCGGATGGATACACTGTTGAAACAACACTTGTCACCATCACACTGGCAGGTCTTTAGTTGGGTGACAACCAGCCCTGGTGACAATGTGAGCAGGCAGAGGCTCCAGTACATACCCTGGAGGGAAGAGTGAACGGACAATCCTCTCCGGGAGAACAAGCTGCAGCACTCATCAAAGGGCCAGAGGTACATCCCTTCCCCAGGATCCTTAGAGTTCGTCCCACTAAAGTCCTTGAACACATATTCAGAGATGTCTTTTCAAGAGTGTTCATCACAGCACTGCTCGAAACAGTTGGAATTAAAGCAACACACGTAAATGGAGAGGGGATGAGGTCCACTCGTTCTGGTTCACGTAGATGAATGAACGCTGTGCAGTTGGAAAAATGGGTGCCTGGTCTCTACCCAATGTCAAGGGAGGCCTCAGGGTGGAAGTATGCAGACCCGATGTGTGCATCCAGGGTCCCATCTGCATGACCACATATGTGTGAAATCAACATAGATGGAAATGAATCTGATTGTGAGTGTGTGAGAGACAGAGATAGAGAGAGACAGACTGAGAGACACAGGGACTGAGAAATAAGCACCAAATCATTCATGACAGTCACCTCTGTGGGTGGGATTAACAAATCTCTTCTCTTCTCTTTTAGGCAATATTTCAATTTTTTGTAATGGGTCTGTATTGCTCTACTAATTCTAAAAGGATTAAAATTCTATGTTAAGGTAACCCATTCATTACTCATCTCTGGAGTAATTAAAGTACATTAGTCCTATTTTTAAAAGAATTTAAAGTCTTCTCAGGACGCAGTTCCATGTCAGCTCCGTGGCAGCAGAGGTTCTCCAGGAGGTCGTGTCTCTTCTGAATCAGCATCCAAAAGAGGTGAGGAAGAAGTACCAGACTTGGACACTGAAGACGACAGTAGATGAGAGATTCTGTTGAGGGAAAATAAGACCTACATTCACAGAGAGTAATCCCATATTCATGGAGCAGAAGGCTTCATTCTACTAAGACGACAATAGTCCACGAATAGATCTAAGGATTCAAAGAATGCCTACCCAAATCCCAGGTGGTGTTTTGCAGAAATTGACAATCAATCTAAAATTCACGTGGAAAATCCAGGGGCTCAGAATACATGAGTGAATCTTAAGAAAGAAGAACAAAGTTCGGGAAATGGAAAGTCAGCTGGAACCCACGGTTAATACAAAAGTAATTTAAGCTGAAGATACCTGAGAGTCAATAGATTTAGAAGAAAACTTGTCATGGAAGGCAATTCTCTCCTCTCCCTTTGCCCTATTAAGTTAGGTTGATAAAAAAGCCTTTAACTTTCACCATTTAACATGGTAGTTACTTTTCTGGTTGGCTCCTGCGTGTGTATAAATAAACCGTTTTTCTCATTCATCTCCTCTTTATTTCTGTGGGCTCTTTGGGAGGGACTCTGGATGATGCGGACCTGCTCTTTTCTCACCTTTTTAGTGACATCATTTGTCCATTGTGAAGTGATAAAAAAATAAAGGCTCATTGGTTTTGGGTCAGATTTGGAACATGTATACCTTTGGAGACCCCCTGGAGGAACAAGGGGGTTCAATACTGCTGGGAGAATTTACTGGTTGTCTTGTCCAAATGCCCAATAAGATGCTATTTGCAAGGATTCTTTTAAAGATTCTTACCCTAAAACAAATACCCCATCTAAACCTCTTAAATGACCAAATAGAAAGAAAGACAAAGGAGAATCATGGCTAGCCTAAAAAAACTTCCTTAACAAAACGGAAGGACAGAATCAGATTCAGAGCAAAAATTAAAATCCATTTATACCATCAACCCTCCAACCCTTTTGTATGAATTCTTTTCTAAGATGAGAATTTCAGAGGATTACACGGGTTGCTTAGGGGAAAAAAAGTGAAAGGATTAAGGTTGAACTATGTTATTAAGGACCTGGGCGGTGGTTATTTATTTTATACATAGTAGTGTGTATCTGTTAATCCCAAACTCCTAATCTAGCAAAAGACCGAGCTGATTACTATTTTCAACAGACTTTTTTTTTTCTTTTTAAACTTGGGTTGTTTGAGATCTCTTTTCTTCTTTGTTCTTTTTCTTTTTTTTAAAGAATTTTTCTTATTAATTTTTTACATTGTGGTACTCCGAATTGAACCCAGCACGTACTCTACCCCTTGAAGTATACCATCTCCTCCAAAGACAATTATTTTTATACTTTGACAATGCCATGCTGAATTAAGATTTTTTGTTCCATTTTCCCTTCATAGAGATTATAACTGAGGGAGAGAGTCAGAGGAAGCACTGGGCCATCCCTTCCTTCTCAGCGGGTCACTACACAGCAGAGGAGCTTGGCTGTCACCAGGCCCAGCTCACCTTTCTGCTCTGAGGGCCGACTCAGGCCACTTCTCTAAACAGAGGCGTGTAAGAAGCAGCAGAAAGCCAACTAGAGAGCAACAAAGACAAAACTGACCCACCTGCAGTTGGACATCATCTGCTCTGAAACGAACCTCTTACATCTCTTCTTCCTATTAGAGGATGGTTATCAAAAATATTCCTAAGGAGATGAATCTCACTCCATTTTTATGGATTTCTTGGGCCTTCTATGACTTCAACTGCAGGCTTGATTTTCTGCAGAACGTCTGCAGGGAAGCCAGGCAGAACATGTGAACAGACCCTGCAGGCCACGGCTGAGGCCTCCAGTCAAAGCATACTTGTTGTGCAGAGCCTACGTTCATGGGACCATTTTCATGACTGCTGTAATTAGTTCTCATCCAAGTGTCCCACCGAAAATGTTTCTAGATGGAAGCTGGCCTGATGCAGATGAGCAGTGGGGATGTGGGATGCAGATGGCAGACATACTGGAAGAAGAGACGGGAAATGTTTCTTCAGGCTTCAGTTTGGAAGATTTCAGATTTTTATATGGACATTAAACTTGTTCAGGCTGAAGCACCGTTTGCTGTAATACGGGGTGATGTACACGTATCCCTACAGCTTCTAAAAAATATGTTGAAACTGGTCATGCCAGCTAGGGGACAGACAGCTTAGAGTGACACCTCCGTTCCAGGATGCCTATGATCTCGGGCTCACAAAGAGGAAAAGAATACACATATTTTGCCTGTGTAGTTCTATGTGAAATTATTTGGACCCTTGCCGGATGCTGTAAGATCAGAGATCATGTAGTCTTTCTTACGTCGCAGACAATTCTTCTTGATGAGTCAGCAGACTGTTTCCGATGGCCCGGGGTCTGTGCCAGACATTAGATGTCTAGACAAATACTACACTGCCCCCATCCCTCAAGGAGATCACAGTGTGTCGTGGAAGAGACAAATTTAAATAGGTTTTGAAAACAATGTGGTAAGAGTCACTTGGCATCATGTATACTGTATGTTCAGAGGGGCCCTTGCACTGCCTGGGGCTGGGTTCTAGAAGGTAGGGAAGGTGTCAGAGGGGAAAAGCTTTCTGCAGTGACATCTGAAGGATTCCAGCAAATCTGTAGACCAGTAGAGTGCGTGCTGGGCACGGGATTCTCGGCAGCTTGCGTGTCTCGTGCAGAGGTCTGGTCGTGTCTAAGAGCACTTTGCAATTAGGGAAGGGAGGTCAGTGAGGCTAGAGGCTGTGGGGAACTAACGGAAGCTGAGGCTGAAAAAAAGCAGCAACCAGGTGATGAGAAGGTGTGACGTTAAATCAGGGAGCGTGGACTTCCTCACATACGTAGCAGGGAATTCTTTGGGGTTTTAAGGAGGAGAGTGACACAGATTAGTCATTAAAAGTGAGCAAAGTGGATTGTTCACTCTAAAGAACAGCACTGGGGAGACTAGCAAGGGGTGGGAGTTAATGCAGTGGGGAGCGAGGTGTGGGGGCTTAGTTGGGGGACATTAAGGAATAGAATTGTATTACTGACGGGGTGAGGGAGTGGAATTGTAAAGGAAAACTCCCAGATGTTGGCATGGAAAACAGATGGGATAGTGATGCCATTGTTTGAAGAAATAAACCTAGTTCGGAGCGAGTGTAAATCCAAACATACAGAGCTTGAGATTTTTATGGGCTAATCAATTGGGAATGTCTACTTGTCAATTATAAGTATATTTCTGGGACTGAAATGAGATGTCCATGCTGGAAAAGATTTGACAGTTAATCAGTGGACAGAGAGCAGTTGAAGCCACGGGGATAAATGCCACCCACTGACAGTTTACCAAAGAAAAGGGAAGGAGGGCACTTCTGGTTCAGAAAATATGACAGACCAGACACTTGAAGACCCACTCACTGAAGACACATAAAAACGTAGGACACAATGCCGCCAATTTTTCTTTTTTTTTTACAGTAACCTTTATTGTGGTATGATCCCTGTACAGTAAAATACACATATTTCACATGTACTATTTGATGAATTTGATAAATGTCTACACCCAGAAAGCCATCACCACAATCAAGATAGCTAACATTTCCATCACTCCCCAAGATGGGCACTTTTTGAATTCCCATATTTATCCCTTCCCATCCCCTTCTCTCCCTGGTAACCATAAGTTTGTTTCTCTATGTCTGTGGGTCTGTTTCTCTTTTGTAGTTAAGTTCATTTGTGTCTTTTTTAGATTCCACATACAAGTGATATCATATGGCATTTTTCTCTTTTTCTGGCTTACTTCACTTAGAATGACTATCTCTACGTCCACCCATGTTGCCGCAAATGACATTATTTTGGTTTTTTCATGGCTGAGTAGTATTCCATTGTATAAATATACTACTACGTCTTTATCCAGTCAGCTGTCGATGGACATTTGGGTTGTTGCCATGTCCTGGCTATTATACATAGTGCTGCTCTGAGCATTGAGGTGCATGTGACTTTTTGAATTAGAGTTTTTTCTGACATATGCCTGGGAGTGGGAAGGCTGAATCATGAGTTAAGTCCATTTTCAGTTTTTAAAGGAACCTCCACACTATCTTCTCTAGTGACAATGCAGCCCATTTTGTGAAAGCAGAGCCATGCTCAGAAAGTAACAGCCATTTCTAGGGGCCAGACATGAAGCACAGTGAGTATGGCCTGTTCAAGAATCAGAGGGCAGTCTTGCAGGGCTGGAAGAGAGTGAAAAGGGAAGTGTGGTACAGGTAGGATTCAGGCCACGTGGGGACCAGACAGGCTGGGATAAGGAGCCTGGACTTCCAGTCATCCCTTGGTAACCATGGGCCACTGGTTCCAGGACTCTCCCGAGACGTCAACATCCATGGATGCTGACGCCTCTTGTATAAAAAGGCATAGGACTTGCACGGAACTCATGTACATCCTCCCATGTACTTTTTTTATATATACAAACTTTATTTATTGAGTTATAGTCATTTTACAATGTTGTATCAAATTCCAGCATACAGCACAAGTTTTCAGTTATACATAAATATACACATACATTCGTTGTCACATTCTGTTTTTCTGTGTCTTCCTGTGAACTTTAAATCCTCTCTAGATTATTCATGGTATCTAATACAACATGAATGCTATGTAAGTAGTTGCCAGTGTATGGAAATTTCATGTGTTGATTTTTGAAACTTTCTGTTCTTTCCCAAATATTTTCAATCCAATGTTAGTTGAATCTGCTGGGTAGGGAGCCCCTAGATATGGAGAACCCCCAAGCTCCTCCTTCCCACCTCCAAAATTTCCACTGCAATCACTGAAGTGGTCGAAACATAGAAGAGCGCCATCTACCTGCTGGAAATCCTGAGGAATTCCTTCAGCGTATGTAGCGCAGGAGAGAAGGCTTAGGGCCAACTAGTGGGAAAGGAGGGCCTGCCTGGAGAGGAAGGAGGAAGGACCGCAGTGGAAGCCAGCTCGTACCCTTACTGGAGCTAGCTGATAGCAGTGAGGGACGCTGAGGAATTGGGGACACTTCGTGTTGGGGGCGATCCTGGCCGCCAGGTGCAGGATTCACATAGCTGGGACCCGGTTTGCCAGATGAAAATAACAAGGGGGGAGAGGGGCTGCCTCAGCCCCGGGATCCTGACAACGGCCACAGCGCCATGACCCCAGCTAATGCGGCTCCCCTAGTAAGCCAGAAATAGCAAACTCTAAGCGAAGATATTGCAGGTTCCACCGCAGCCACACGGATAACTAGATCTCTAAGCTGAAAAAATGTAACCACCAGAAAAAGGAATCTTTCCTTTTCTCTTTCTTTGGACCTTTGGACAGGGAGTCACACATCTCTGATGGGAACCACTTTTTATCTGATAGGAGCTCACTTTTTCAGGAATAAGCATGGAGAAAAAGAGTGGGGTGATGGTTTAAAGCGGAAGTCAAAGCGGAATCCCATCTGAGAAATGTAAAAACATGCTTCTCAATGAATTCGAGTTATCACAAAAAGAAGGAGGAAGGTTAAGGAAATCTCTATTAGTATCCATTCACTATATAAGACTAGACATCCATAAAAAGACAGCACCTTAAATTAAGATTTTTTTTTTTTTTGGTGATGAAAAACAATGCCTTATTTTAAAACAAGGCTTGGGGCATCAACAACACGCTGAGAGTTGTTGATGAGAAAAAAATAAATCTGCATATAGATATGTAAGTGTCCCAATTCCACCGCTCGAAAAAAATTAGTCAATCATGTGTCCAGTTGATTGGGAAATCCCGATAAGTAAATAACTCAAAAGTGGGAAAGGCATGGGAATAAACAGTGGTAGTCAGCAATGAAATCCAATATGTTTATACCTATATTTTCTTTGTTAATATAACAAACTTAAAACAGCTGTCTAAAAAGTAGTAACTGGAGCACACACACACACACACACAATTTGGAACAGCAGAGAGGTAAAATATGCCAAATGTATCATTATTAAGGAACAGGATCTAATAGATTATTTCACTTTTGAGACTCATAGGAATACTGGTCCAATTGCATATAAAGTCATGAACTTAGATATGATTTATAAAAATTTAGAGAGAATTTTCATTAAGAGGCAATATAGCTTCCAAATCACTGAAGAGAAAATTAACAATAAAAAAATTAATCAATCCAGGTAATATTGAGTAACAGAGACCATATTTACCATCCTAAAATAAACCACAAAATGGATACAATATTTGAAGCAATGATTTTTAAGACACGTGAAAATGATCATCCACTAGGACACTGCCCTGCCACCTCCGTACCAAAGCTGCTAGAACTCCTACTGCCATCACCAAAGATGTCCACCAGGAGGCGGCATTTCCTTCCTCTGCTCCTGCTGCAGAGCCAGTCCTGAGCAGTCCTTTTCCAGGTTTTGGCAGGCAGCTCCCAGAAGTGCTCTCGTGGGCCTTGGTTCCTTTTAGCCACCAGCAAAGGGATCAAGGATGAGCAATAAGCCTCCTTCCTCATCCAAGACCTAGGAACCTATCTGACTTCTGAGCAGCCCTTCACTCTTGCCTGCTGTCTGGTACTGTCCGCCCGGCTTCCCGAGTCCCCGGCTTGGGCAGCCTGCACGCCGGCCACAGCCCATCAGAATCCGTTCCCCCGCCAAGAGGCCACGCGTGATCGTGAGCAGGGCTCCAGGCCTCTGGAGCAGCGCGGCTTGGACTGCGTCCTGGCCCTGGGTTCGCGAGCTCCATGCCCTTGGTTGAGTCAGTTAACATCTCTAAGCTACAGTTTCTTCATCAGTAAAATGAAGACATAATCAATACGGAAAAAAAATCAGAATCTGAGGGGTACTAAATTTCTGATGATTGAAGATTATTTTAATTTTGAATTACACAGCAAAGGACATCATACAATTTTTACTACTTCATAATTCTAAGGACAGCTTCTACTATTAAAACTAATGTGTGCACATACACACAAACACACGTGCAGACACACTGACTCTGCTCCGCATACATCCCCATGTGCACACAAACATGGAGTCATGTACCACACACACACATACCATACACACAACCACACACGTCCTCAGGCGCACACACACACATAGCATACAGAACCACATACATCCCCAGGCGCGCATGCTCGCGCACACACACACACAGTCACAGTCTTGAACCACACACGTCCCCAGGTGCGCGCGTGCACACACACACCTCATACACACCTTTGGCGTTATTCTAAATCAATTTACAATTGAGGGTCACAGTGTCCATTGTTTTATCCACTCAGAAGATCCTGACTTTGGAGCGTGAAGCAGGAGCCCCTCCTCTCTGGAGACGGTCTTTGCCACTTACAGTCTCAGTAGAGCCAACATAACTGCTCTGGACCTTTGTAAGTGCAGGGCCAGAGCATACCTGGGAGCTCACATCCTATACATGTAAACATGTGAAGTGCAGTAGGTTCTAAAGTCCTGCTTTTACAAATATACATTCATTATAAGGGGGAAGGCCAGGTTCAAATTTAGAATTCCCACACTCAGGGGAGTCCGGCAAAGAAAGTGAGCATGTGGGGAGAGCTGATTCCCAGTCTCTGATCACTAGCCTGACCCTTTTCTTCCCAATGCAGGGCCCAACCCTTGCCACAAGAGGCATTGGATGTGCACAGGGGGACACTCAGAACTCACGTCCGGGCTCTGCTCATACCCTCCATCCAACAGCTGCCCTTTGGCCTCTCTGTGAGTCCTGGGATTCTGAACTCCGGGGAGAGCCGGTGCAGGCGATAGAAATGGGTCGGGGCTGCTGAGTCAGGGCTTTCGGGGTCGTGGGTTTCCAGAGCACGGGATGGAGCCAATGACCGTGTGCCCTTGGCCCTGCTGACCCCACCCCATGGAGGGCATGGCCAGAGGAAGTGTCAGGGCCAGGGGGACCCTCTGTAGTGCAGGACCCAGGGCAGTGGGCCCCCTTGCCAGGGTCTAAGGGCAGAAGCCCTTAGGAAAGGTCTGAGGGGGCTGTAAGGTATCTTCATTCCCATTAATTAAAAGAAAATTAAAGCTTACCACAGGCGTGGGTGGGAAGGGTTTTGTTATAACAGGGGAAGGCACTTGCCAAGGTCTGACCATAGAGGGCTGGTGGGTTTGCCAGGTTGATGAGGAACCGAGAGGCCGTTAGCCTCCCCTGGGTCTAAAAACCGCCTGAATTCCTCCAGGTGACACTGAAATGCAGTGAGACACGGAACCCTCTCAAGTTGTTAAAATCTTCGTGGTGAGCCATTCAACTCTCTCCTCATTCTTGGCTACGAAAGCATGATAAACACAGGCCAGAAACTCATCAGCCTGTTGGTTGGTTCACTGTTTGTCTGGCGCCCCCTCTTGTAGGAGCCTTTATCACTTCACCCAGGGCTGACCCGTCTCAGGATTATATCTGATTTTCCGCAGGTGGCATCACTTGCTGGTGACACGAAGGAGGCACGTTAGCCACCTCCCAAACACTTAGGCTTCTCCAGGGAGGAGCCTGCAGACCCTCAGTCCAGCCTCTGCACCACGGTGCTTCTTAGTGCCACTCCTGTCTTGCTGCCCTGGCCTCTAGCTCTGGACAGGACCTCACTGGATTGTCGATAAATGTCACCCATGCACCACGTCTAAGCTTGGGGTCCAGATGTGACCATGGTTCTTACTTTCTTCCCATCAATGGATTGTTCTATCTTCGTGTAATCGTGTCGGCAGGAAGGCCAGTACCGCCCTCTTGAGGCCTCCCCGAGCCGCCTCTGTCTATAACTGTCCTAGCGCCCCAGGGGATCGGGTCGGAAGCCTGGCACTCAGACCTGAGGATGACAGCTGAAGAGGCAGGAATCCACTCCTGCTGTGGCTTCTGCTGAGGCTCGATGTGGCCATGAAAATGGTTCCCACAGGCCCTGACGTCACTTGACTCGCTGCAGGGATGCTCCCACACTGCCCCGTTCCCCCCAGAGACCGAGGGCTTTCTGCTTGTTCCCGAAGGCCCCACCCCCGTGGGGGAACCGGGTCCAGTGGAGCGTCCAGCCTGCTTCCCCGCCAGCCCTTAGGGCCTTGGTGGGGCCTGGAACATCATCTACCCTCCCCTTAGGGGCCCGTTTGTTCTTTCCAGCCAACAGACCTGGGTCATAAGCACTTTAACCCACCTGAGGGTGTTTTCCTCACTTCAGGGGCAGTGAGGACTGGGTTTCTTCACACTCCAAGTGCCCCAGGTCTGGATGCAGACAGCCTGGCTCTCCCCTCAGTCCTGCAGGTCCCGGCCACACCTTCTGCTGGTCACTGAGTCTGTGCTGTGTTCTCTTCCAGGACGAGAGGTGCACTCTGCCCCCCGCCCCGCCCCCACCAGCGGTGGCAGAGGCGGCGGACAGACAGGTGAGCTGGGGCCTGAGACCGTGCCCGCAGATCAGTGCCCCGGAGGCCGCTGGTGACTAGAGGGGCCACGGGGCAGAAGGCAGCATGGGATGGGAGGAGGAGGAAGCTTCAGGATAAGGAGATGAAAGGGGGAACGGATAGCACCGTGAGGACCTCGGCCATGTAAGGGAAGAGAAAAGACAGTGACAGCTGCGGCGGTGTCGGCGTTAAAAGCCGAGGGCTTTTGTATTTAATATTATCAATTACCATTACATGTAGTGACATTTTTATTTGATTAAAGATTATGTGCCATGTCATATAACAGGATATGGTATGTTATTATTTATTAAGTAATACATAATAGTAGATATACTAGCATATTATGTTCTGTTAATTTATTATCAGATAGTATATAATACATATGTAGGTATTTATTTACATAATATATAATTCATGCATCTATATAACATATAACACATAACAATGTAGGATTATGATTAATATATTTTCTAACAAGATTACATAACAATAATGATGTAATATTACCCATTGTATGTCTTGGTTCATGACACATTCTCATCTGAGGTGCCTGTCAGAGGTATTTATGTATTAAAATTAATATTATAAGAAACAGTTCTGAACCTATCACCCAGCATCAGAACAGGACTATTGGCAGTGACATACTGTGTCCTATCCTGCTCTTGGCCTCTTCTCACAGGAAGTCATCAGCATCCTGAATCCTGGCTTACCCTTTTCTTGTGTTACTTTCACACACACACAACATTTAAGATCAGTTAAAACAAACGAACTGCAGGTACATGCAACGAAGTGGATGAATCACACACTCCATGTTAAACTGAAAAAGTAAGCCCTAGAAGGTAGCCGATAGTGTGCTATGCTTTTAACTGTGTATATATATGTCAACTAAAGTCACTGAATTAAGAACAACTACAGCTAGAGTCCAGGTGGGAGGGGGACAGATAAAAGGTGAGCTGAGCAGATTTGCTGCAGGTGAGCAAGTCCCCTTCCAGTAACATGTCATTCTCTCTGCAGCAGGAGGCAAGGCCATCTGCTGGGAGTCAGGGAAGAGACAGAGGGAAGGTTAGAGGTGTGCAGAGAGTGGAGAATGTTGACACCACTGAGTGATAAGTGGCGAAATGTGTTCACTAGAGAAATCCTGGAGGATTGCCTGGCAGTGGCAACATGCTGGGCATTGATTTGTAGTCTTAGAAAACTGTGCTGGGAGAGCCTGCTGCCTGCAGACCCAGAACATTGCTGGTTGAACCGAGATGGAAGTCGTCCTGGTGAGGAACTGAAAAGATCAAGGGTCAAGGGGGTTTTGTCTGTCACAAAGAGAGCGCTGACTGTGGATGCAGAGCTGGAAGGTGGTGAAGTGGAAGAGGAACGTGGACAGGCAGGAAAGCAGAGGAGTCAGCACTTGATGCCCCAGTGAGGGTGAAGGAGGGCCAGGGAGGCTGGTGGAGAAGAAGCTGGACGGCTAGAGGTGGGCACTTAAAGGAGAGAGGCTGGACCTGGGGTGGAGACACGCCCGCGTATGAGCCCGGGGTTAGGGTGAATGGGGGGTGGCTGGCTCAGGCTGACGGAGAAGAAGACCCTAAAATGACCATACTGGGTGGTGGAGGGAGAATCAACTTAGACGTCTTGATGGTAGGAGGCGAGGCAATACAGAGCTGGTGGTCCAGGTGCTCCTGACTGAGGCAGATGAGCAGGGAGGCCAGGGGGCCAGGCACTGCTAGGAATGGATCTGGGTTTTCCAGGTGCTCCCTCGAGGGGAGGAGCAATCATCTGAAGGGGGAAAGTGAGCACAAGGAGGTAAACCCAGGCTCCTGATCAAATGGGGGTTGTGAGGGTGCAATGCGTCAACTCCAGAGATGGTGGCCCAGGAAGCAGGGACCACGGGTGAAGGAGGGGACACTCAAAGAGAGGGAGAAGAGTCTTCTGGGTGTAGGGGGAAGAGAGGCCCCAGGACAAAGGAGCACAGAGGCACAGTGATGAGGATGGACTGGCTCTATGGTGACACTGCAGGGATGGCTAGATCTTTGTCCTGAGGGCTTAGGTTGGGGGGCTACTGGCCTCATGAAGACTCCCCTCTCAGCAGCGTGTATAGACTCTCCCGCTCCTGTGAGCTGTGTGGCCACCACTGTTGCCGGAGGGGCTCTGCCTCCATCTTCTATGAGAATTTCCTGCCCATCCCCCGACTGCCAGCGAGGGAGCCTGGGCCTCGCAGCTGTTTGCCGTGGAGGGACACAGGCTCCTTGGAGAAGCAGGCTGATCTTACTTTCCTCCATAACCCAGGGCCTAGCAAAGCACTAGCCTATGGGTGGGCCATGCAGAGGATCGGATTCTTACTAAATTAACTCAAAGCAGTAGAATAGCGGAGCTGGAGGAAGTGACCACTGAGCTCACAGAATTCACTGCCCACACCCCCGTTCTACAGATGAGGAAAGAGAGACCAAGTGGTGAAGCAGCCTTGGCCAAGGTCATGCTGCTCCTTAATGCTGGCCTTTGCCAGACATGCCAAGTGATGAGCTGCAGTGAAGGGCCTGAGAGGGGGCTCTGGGGCCAGACAGCTTGGGTTCAAGTCCCAGCTCTGCCATTTACTCGCTGTGTGATTAATGACGGTCCTTCCTGTCAATTGCCACCTTATTGCGTTGTCGTGAACACAGAGTTCCTGGAACAGCAGGACAGAGTTCTGTAAAGGTTTGCTTTTGCTTTGGTTACTATTATTATCACCAAGTGAACCCTGCAATGAAGAACAAAGAAAGCAAGAAGTTTTATTTTAAAGGATTTTAAAATCCTCTGGTGAATGTTTCATTTCATCTATTCAAGTTTGCATTTGATCCTTATTAACAACTACACAATGGATGACTTTTGAGGCAATCTTGCTTCATGTCTTTAATTCTCACTAGCGACACACGCTATTCAACAGGCAGCAGTTTCTTTTCCAGGAAGGGACATAAAGTTGAAAATGACTCAGTGCCTCTCGGTCCACAGTGAGGTGTTTGTGACCTGTCAACCCAGCTGTGGGGAAGTGCCCGCTCCCCATGTGCTCGCTGCGCTGCCCTGCGGACGCCAGGGGGCGCCGTACCCCCACATGAGTCCAGTCTCTTGGTTCCTATCTTTGCTTCAGATCCCTCAAGGACTGCCCATGACCCAGGGCCCCGTCTGCCTTGCCAGCCTTGCCTGCTGGACTCCAGGAAACCATCCTGTGTCTCAACCAACCTCTGTTCCTATGGCTGCCCCACTATTCTTCACTTTGTCCTTCAAGTGTGGGCTCCTGTGGCTCGCCACCCAGCAGGGGTTTCCCCGACCTCCACCTCGGGTAACTGCATCGTCCTGCAGGGTGCCTAGTGAACACGTGTGGAGGCAGGAAGTCTACAGAAAAACAGGTGCTCAGAGGGGCTGCCTTTCCCACTGCAGGGGCCCTGGAGAGCTTTTTCCTGGCTGGTTATTCACAGGCGCTGAAGCTGTGGAATCTCGATCTCACCAATTTAAAGGGCATCATCACTAATTACAAAAGCAATCAATTTTTTAAGTAGCAAATGGAGAAAAGACTTTGTGCCCCGCACTTCCAACTTTCTTCCTCTGCCTTCAGAGGTGATACTCACTCTCTGGGCAAGGGTAGAAAGCAACACACAGAATATTATTTTTCAATTTTTTTTCCCACTCTGAAGATTGCTTTCCCAGAACCGATGAAGGCAAAGATGGTTTGACTTCCCTGGACTGAGGATTCAGAGGCACAGGGGGGAGGGGGTTGGGGAAATAATTCAGCATTATTGAACTAAACAGAGACATTAAAAGGTTCTACTCTAAACAGAAAGGAAGCAGGATGCTATAGAAATGGGAAAACCATAGTTGGAAATGCAATAACAAGTTACAAGAGAATAAACATGAAGATGTAAAAAAGAAAAATTACATCAAATTACAAAAAGGTGGGAATGGGAGACGGTAGCAAGAAAAGATTGATTTCTTCCTCTTTCTGTTTTTTTTTTCTCATTATTCTTAGGATGTGTTGGAGCCTACGTGATTATCAGTCTAAAGGAAATAGATATAGTAATGGGTTGATATACTTGAAAAATAAGGTAACCACAAATCAAAAGCATAAAACAGAGTCGCAAAAAAAAAAAAAAAAAACCAAAAAGAAACAAACTCAAAATGGCTTAAAGACTTAAACATTAGACAAGACGCTATAAACCTCTCAGAATAAAACACAGGCAAAACATTATTTGACATACATCTCAGCAATGTTTTCCTAGGGCAATCCACCCAAGCAACAGAAATAAAAGCCAAAATAAACAAATGAGACCTAATTAAACCTATCAGCTTTTTCACAGCAATAGAAAGCAAAAGCAAAACAAAAAGACAACTTCTGGAATGCAAGAAAATATTTGCAAAAGATGAGACTGAACATGGCTTAACTTCTAGACTATATAAATAGTTCATACAGCTTAATAAGAAAAAAAATAAACAACCCAATCCAAAAATGGGCAGAATAACTAAACAAGCAATTCTCCAATGAAGATATACAAATGGCCAATAGGTATATGAAAAAAAGGCTCAATATCGCTAATTATCAGAGAAATGCAAATCAAAACTTCAATAGGTTATTATCTCAGACTAGTCAGAATGGCCACCATTCAAAAATCCACAAACCATAAATACTGGAGAGGCCATGGAGAAAAGGGAACCCTCCTATATTTTTGGTGGGAATGTACTTTGGTGCAGCCACTGAGGAAAACAGTATGGAGATTCCTCAAAAGACTGAAAAAAGACATCATTTGATCCAGCAATCCCACTCCTGGGCATATATCAAGAAGGAACCTTGATTCCAAAAGATACCTGCACCCCAATGTTCACAGCTGCATTGCTTACAATGGCCAAGACATAGAAGCAACCTAAATGCCCACTGACAGATGAGTGGACAAATGTATAGTATTTAGATATAAAAGAATATTACTCAGTCATAACAAAGAAGGAAATAATGCCATTTACAGCAACATGGATGGACCTGGAGATTATCACACTAAAGTGAAATAACTCAGAGAAAGACAAGTATCATATGATAACACTTATATGTGGAATTTTTAAAAATGATACAAATGAACTTACTTACAAAACAAAAACAGACTCACAGACTAAGAAAACAAATTTAGGAGTTTGGGATTAACAATTACAAACTACTATATGTAAAACAGACAAACAACAAGGATTCACTGTAGAACACAGGGGAAAATATTCAGTATCTTGCAACCTATAATGGAAAAGAACCTGAGAAAGAATAGACAATGGATATGTACAACTGAATCACTATGCTGTACACCTGAAACTAACAAAACACTCTATATTTGAAACTAACAAAATATTGTAAATCAACCACATTTCAATTAAAAAAATAGATAAGCTCTAAATACCTTTATTCAAAGATAATCTTCAACTCTTCCCTCTTACAAAAAGTAAAATGGGAAACTTGAGCAGGACCAAATTATACTGAATGAGAGGTTACATACCTTCTGCAGCACGTGGCCCATGCTACACACACATCGTGTTTTGTTCAGGTAAGAACGGCCTTTACTGCCCAGGGAGCGAGTCCTTCTGGTAGAAGGCCTCTGTGGCAGTGGCCTCCTTGTCACCGCTCCATCTCACCAGGAGGCCAGGGTTTTCAGAGGGGAGGGAACACAGAGCTCATACACTTCAGATCTATTTCCTGAGAAAAACTATGGAAAGACCAAATTCACCTGCAGTGCGGGAAACATGAGCAGGGCCCCTAATCAGACCTAGAAGTCCAAAGCAAGACGGCCCGACGTTCACATCGGAACCAGAACAACAACCGTCTGGCCCCAGTGAAACGATCACCATCTCACCTGCAGTGAACTGTTCGTACTCAGTGTCAGGGATGTTTATGTTGAGACTTGAGAGATCAAAAAAGTCAGACAAGGGAATCCGGACCTGGTGGATGTCCAGGCTCTGCCAATGGTAGAGGCGGCCCCAAGGGTGTAGCACCAGCACCGACCCCTCCATTTTCAGCAGGGTCTTCAGGATGAAGGTGATGTGGATACAGACGCCCCTACTGAGGCTGAAGACCTCTGGAGGGTTGACGTCACACAGAAGGTACCTGGCAGGCAACAAAGGAGAGCGCGTCTTCAGGGCCAGGCCTCTGCACAGGAATCCCGGCTTAGATAGAACAGACACAACGGGAATCCCTGCACAGCACATGGCCTAGACTCCAGACATGTTCAGCAGCTTCTGGTTTGTAAAGTGGTGGCACTGCCCACCCATCTCCATGTGGCCAATTTCTTCGAGTCCGGGAGCACATGCAGAAGACATCTTGTTATCTGTCTAACACCGCTAAGCACCTGACTAGCACCTGAGCACCCGTTCTCCAGGGGCTCTCAAACTTCTTGGTCTACAGACCCCTGTACACTCTTAATTACTGAGGACTCCAAAAGGCTGCTGTTTATGTGGATTAAATCTATCAATATTTCCTGTGTTAGAAGTTAAATAAGAACTTTACAAAATGCTTATGAGTTCACTTAAAAATAATAACAACCTACTACATGTTACCATTAATACTCTTAAACAAAAAAAAATCTATATTTTTCAAAACAAAAATCATTAGTGAGAAGAGTAGCAGTGATTTTAATTTCTGCAAATCTCTTTTGGACTGGTGAGAGCTGAATTCTCCTATCTGCCTCTACATTCCCTGTTTTGTGATATCACAGACCAGGTTTTCCCTGGAAAACCCCACAGGAAACTCGGGAGAGCAAGAGTGTGCAAAAGGCAGGTGACACACCGGCGTTTCTAAGAAAATAGTCTTGCATGTCAGGGACCTCGGACACACTTTGATAACTGCTGCCCTACCTAGGCGAGACTCTCCTACACAAGAGCCAGGCAAGGGTCCTGGCTTCTTTAATGAGTTACCGCAGCCACAGTCCTCCCTTCTCTGTGTTAATATTTCCTACAAACTCCATTACTGCAGATGAGGATGTAATCCTCAGCTGGGGCCTCTAATCCCAGAAGACTGCCAGCCTTGAGAGGGAGGGCCCATCTACCATCCCTACACCCCGCACAGTCTATTTTGAGTCAAGCCCTAGATAACTGCTAATCGGCACTGAATTTGTGTCTTATTCCTGAGGTTTATCGAAGGAACCAACAACTTGATGGAACTGAAATTTCCCTGCAGATAAACAAGGCTGATAAACTACCCCATTCCAACATCTGTTTCTGGGGCTCTTCAAAGCCCGGGAAACGCCCGGCTTCATCTAAGACGGGTCTTCTGCCTGCTCTTCCCGGGGGGTTCTGGGAGGCCACTACCATCCAGGGCTACTCGGACTCTCGGCCCCAGCCCCAGCACCCGAGTGGGAGGAAAGCCCGAGGCTGTGCCCCAGCCCTGTTCCCCCCGCCTCAACCCGCTCCCCGGCACCACAGCCCCTCCCTGGCCGCCACCCCAACCCCGATCACCCCCCACCCGGTTCATGTCCACTGGCCCCGCCAATGGCGCAGACGTACGTTTACTGTTCGTGGGTCGCCGCCCCGGACAGGATGTCGTCCTCCGACTGACCAGGCCAGAACTAGTCGCCAGGCCAAGCATGCCACCATCCCCAGCAGCAAGCACCGCCATGGTCCCGGGCAGCTGCACACTTCCGGAGCCCGCTGCCCGCCCCAGAAGCGCACGCCGGCCTGCGCGGGGCACGGAGCCTGTAGCCATGGCAACGCCGCGGGGCCCTCCCCTAGCGCTTGCGTCGTACTTCCTCCCGAGCCTAGACGTGCGAGGGTAGAACTTGCGAAGCTAATGGGAGCCAGGGTGCGGCCAGGACGGGGGTGGGTGGAGGCTTATGGGGCAGCTGGAAGGGGCCGGGGAGGGCGGGGCCGCGCGGAAGACCTCACATGTTGGTGGCGCCGGCTGGAGGCTGGGGCGGTGGTGCCACCAGTGGGCAGGGCAGCGGGGCAGCATGGCGGGGGCACACTCACCTGTCCGTGTGCGGGGCTTGGCCTGGGCCAAGCGGCCTCCACTTGCACCGGACGTGGACCCGGGCTGCGGGTGGGAAAGATGGAGGACTGAGCCCAGGCACGCACGACTGACCAGGTAGGGCACTTGAAGTGCAGATCCGCCAGGCCCGCTGCCGGCCTTGAATTCGCGCTGCTGGGCAGTTTCCAAGAAGACAGTGTCTGTCCCAAGAGGGGAGGTAGGGCAGGGGTGCCAGATGCAGGGTTGGGTGCGGTCTCAAAGGAGAGCCACAGTGAGAGGGTGCAGAGCAGCCCCTGTGTTGACAGGGCTAGGAATTTGGGGTATGGGGTGCGGATGGTGTGTGCCATGCTCTGTGGTCTCCCCAAGATCTCTCACCCCCAAGCAAGTGATCCTGCTCCCTCCACCCTTCACTACATCCCCTGCCTTCCCCAGCACCACCGCCCTTGTCCCCAGAGTGTCCCATGACCTCTCCCCACACCTGGCACTGTCCCTGTTACAGGTACTGAGCTCCTGGTGGTTCCAGCCCAAGGGTGGGGGCTGTATCTGACCAGTTAGGATGACTGGAGCCTCTGTATGAAACCTCAGAGCATAATGCAGGTGTGCACAGTGGCCCCTCAAACAGGATTCCCTGCATGGCCCTCCCACCACGCACCCACAGTGCAGCTGCCACACCGGGCCAAGCCTGCTGGAGGACCGCTGGTCCCTCTCCTCCTATCCCTGATCAAGAGTGCACCACCCACACTGCTGGGTATTTAGGGGGCCTTAGAAGAGCAGCTGGCATTTTCATGGGCAAATATTTGCTCTTTTGGGAAGATTTGAGTGCAAAGGGATGTAGGTTATGCTTTTTCTGTTGCCCTGGAACTGGTGACTAGGATGCAAACTTAAGTCAAAGCAGTTTCTAGAGAGAGCTGCAAAACATCTCACAACAAAAGATCACTGTTCCCCAACAAAGGCAACACCACCTGGCGGGTGGGGGGGCCTGTCCCCTCTTTCTGGAGGTTGGGGTTTGCACCCTCCAGCTGTGACAGAGCCTGAAACAGCTCTGAACACGCTGGGAGTCGCTTCTCACAAGACCTTTGGTCTCCACTGCAGGTCCGGATCCAGAGCCCAGAGCTAGGATGGTGACTCTGCCCCCACTGTCCATTCTGGGATGTCTAGGTGTCCTCCACGGCCCTTCCACCATTGTTTCTTTTGGAAACAACCCCCGGATGAAATGGGTCTGAGAACAGGAGAGCTGGATGCCAGCAGCCACTGCCCAGTGTGTGGCCCCAGGGAGGGGCATCTCCTCTCCATGGGCTCTGATCTACCCTCTTCTCCCCTCATATCCTCACCCCTCTCCTCCTTCATTTCTTGATTGATCCCTGGATAATGGTCCTTACCTGGAATGACCTGGGAGAAGTTTTATGAGTCCTTAAGAAAAAATAAAAAAGAAAAAGAAAAAAGAAATATATAGACACACTACTGAAAGTAACTTCCGTCTTTCCCAGGAAAGTCCTCTTTCCAATGTTTAAGCCTAGATGACAGGGTTTCAAGTTGCCTAACCACTGACATCTGAGCAAGTGCTAACTCTCCCTTCAGCTGCCCGCAGCATCCACCTCTGGCAACTTAGCCATGAGAGGGCAATGAATCTCTTTCCCCATGCCAGCGCCAGCGTGGCTATGGAGGCAGTGGAGGCCGAGAGAAAGGGCCCCGCCCTGAGGCCTGTGGGGCCTCCAGCCACAGCCAGAGGAACTGGGGGTTTTCAGAGCTGGCCCAGCAGGGAAACCAGGCAAGGCCGCCTGGCCCAAGTCTTCCCTGCCCAGAGAGCCCCATGAACTGCTCTGGGCCCCACTCCCCAGTCGGGCCCCCTGCAAAAAGTTACCACAGGATCCACACCTGAGAAGGGAGGAGGACGGCCCTTTGGCCTGGGGTCCCAGCAGATGTGTCCTGTGAGACCTGTGGCCACATACCTTCCTTGTCTCCCCAGGTCTCTGAAGGTTCCATGCTGGGCATTCTGGTGATCAGGGACACTGGAACAACCCTAAACTATGAAGAAGGACAGAGAGACCCTTCTGGAAGCAAGGATTCCAGGGAGACGCCTTCCCCAGAACTGGGGGACTGTGTCCTGAGTAGACCCCTGGGAGGCAATGTGGGGCTGTGTGGTCCTCTTTAGAGAAGGGAGCAGGCGTGCTTCCCGACGTGGGGCCCTGCTTTGTTCAGTCAGGTCCTCATATGAGTCTCATTTACAAACACCTCCCAGTACATCTATGCATGGTTCCAGGGGTGGGGGCAGAGGAGGAGAGTGAAGTGGGCAGCCTTAGGGCCCCTGACCCACACAGGGAGACAAGGGTCAGTGGGAACATCTTGGGAGTCGGGCGCAGGAGAGGAGGACGGGCACTAAGAACATGCCAAGTCATACAATAAAGCGACCGGTGACCACAAGACATAGGCGGCCTTCCACCAAAGCAGGGAGACAGAAATTTAGACCCAGGCTCTGAGAACCTTGAGAGGGGCTGGAGGGTCCCAGGAGCCCTGAGGAGCAGCTCTCCTAGGGGCACAGATATCCCAATACACACATTTCTCATGGATGCAATTTGGGGTGCAGAGTGAGTTACCAGGACCCTGAACTTAGTATAGATTCCCACTCCCTTGTTCACCACGGTTCCTGGAAATAAATTGCTGTAATTTGTTGTTGGACATGCACAGGGGAGCTGACTGCTGTGGGGGTCACTGCAGGACTGGAAGCTTCTGGTGTGGGCTCTGTGACCACAGAAACCCAGGGGGATTTCTTAACGGGAGCACCTGGAGACCATGCCTGCAAGGACCACCCTCATGATATGGCCAAGGAGCCCATGGTACCCAGGCCACCAAGTGACCAAGTTGTGAGGCTGCCTGGGATTTCCTGGGGGCGTGTAGATTCCTGTGTTCAGCACGTGGGCCCAGGACAGCAAGACGGTCTGCCCAAAGAGGGGCCTGCCCTGCTGATGATGGCTCCTAACACCTGCAGGGAAACTGCTCCCAGGGCTCCTGGAGGTCCATAGTTAGATTGTCCGGACAGCCATGTGGGGTCACCTTCCCCTGATGCTGAGGCAGACCTCTCCCCATTGAGGCCCAGGGGACACCTGGCTCAGGTCCCACCTGTGTGCCATGGACACGCAGAGCCCCAGAGCTCTGGCACAGCCTGGGGTGTGGTCGTGTCGGGGCAGGGAAGGCCCAGGGAGGGAGCTCATTCAGGGGCAGGGGCCACTCTACAGGGATGCTGGAACTGGCAGCGATGCAGGGCTTAAGAATTCCCCTGGGCTGGGTTTCCAAGCTGTGGGATGGAAGGGCCTCTCCTTCCTGGGGTGCAGTCGTGGGAACTAGATCCATCATGAATGTCAGCCCTGAAAATGGAGGCTGCTCTACATCCATTCCTGGAAAGAAAAATCAGGCCCCTCCAGCCCAGGTGACTCAGAAAGTCATTCACCAATGTTCGTGGTCCCCAGTTTAGGCTTTGAATAAGAGCTGAGCGTCTCAGGAGACCAGATCCCTGTCCGTGGCTCCAGGAGCAGGCTTTCTGTTGGAGGACAGGATCCTCAAAAACACCTGTGTCTTTGTGGGACACTCCCCTCTGACCAGCTGGGAGGCAGGGTGCAGTTGTGGGAAATCGTGTTTCCATGAGCAGAGGGCCACCAAGTGGTGGGGGCACAGGAGACTGTGAGAATGAGTCCCGCAGCCTTTCTGGAATCAAAAAAGTGGCAAACATGAAAAAGTGCATAATTTGTTTTATTGAACAGGCTGCTTATGTACGTTTGGAGGCCCAGGTTCAAGGACTCTGCATCCCTCCAGGGCAATAGCCTCAAGAGAAGAACAGAGAGAGCAGGAGGAGATCTGGGGTTTCTCCCAGGAATGAGGCAGAACAGGGACTTCTGCAGATTTGCAAGGAGTCCCCGCCCACTGAGCACGGGGTTACAACCCCACATGACCCCTGTTGTGTTTGGCTTGGGCTCTGGGTCTGGCCTGATCATGTATTCTTCGAGCTGAGTTCCAGAAACTCAGATGGTGGACTTAGAGGGGCTGCGTTTGGAACCTAGTGAGGAGGTGGAGGGTCCTTTATATTATGTCCCTTCAGCCTAATCACCGTAGCTGAAGCCCAACACCCCCCAGGCCCCCATTGTGGCTGTGGAGGGAGAGCAAGCCTGGCAGGCGACCTAGGGGTCCCACTGCTGTGTCCCTCCCTTGTCTTTGTTCCCTTTCACCCTTGAAGGTGTGATTGTCTCATGTCATGGTGGCCACCACAGTGTCCCTCCCAGCAATCTCTCTTCTCTGTCAGGTGGGGTCCCCATCCCCGCTCAGCCTTCTCTCTGCATGGATGCTGAAGGACCAGGCTCACTTGAAGTTCTGAGCTTGAGCAGTAAGATGGAAACAAAGAAGCCAATGGAAACAAAGAAGCAAGTGATTGTGGCAAAGCTCCCCACCACAGAGAAGCTGCCCTGAGTGGAAGGGAGGGTGTGGGCATGCCCATTTGTTTCTTGTCTCACAGTGCTCTTAGCTTTCTTATTGCAGACCTGCATGGTTACAATAAAATGATCTGCAAAACTGAAAATATTTACTCTGTGGCTTTTACAGAAAATGCTGGCCAGCCTCTGGTTCCCGTACCGGTCAAGTGATTGGAGTACCTTCCCAGTTTGGAAACATCTGGGCAGGCCCAGGCTTGCAAAAGTCTTTAGGAGTAGTTAGAGTTTTGCTTCTAAAAAGTTTTACGGCTCTATATACTTCTGAGCTGAGGTTGTGCTGTGTAATTCTGAGGCATTTCTGTGGCAATATCTAATAGACCCCTTAACCATGACATTGAAGAACTGAGCTGATTCCAGCCCCTTTCCACCTGCTCAGCCCCATCTTGTCCCATCCCCTGTGGATGGAGAGGACATCATTCCCACTGTCCATGTCCAGATGTTGGAGCCATGTTCTTTCTCTCTCTGTCTCTTACACACACACACACACACAGCAAATCCAGCTCGTTAGAAAATTCTGGCTACTCTGTTTTCATTAACCACCTACTCCCTGCTCCCGCCCTCCTAGGAGCCACCTTCAGCCCCTTCCTGGACACCAAATAGTCTCCTTCTTCCATCTTTGCTTTTATACAATCTCTCATCCACACAGAGTCAGCGGGAGCCTGTAAAAGCATACATTGAGGGGGTGGGTGTAGCTCAGTGGTAGGGTGCATGCTTAGCATGCATGAGATCTTGGGTTCAATCCCCAGCAGCTTCACTAAAATAAATAAATTACCCTCCCCCCCAAAATAAACCAAAACAAAACCATAAATTGGACTACATCACCAATCCCATCAAAACTCACTAAAAGGGTCATCATTTCATTAGGAGCCAAAATCATCACAAAGTCTTCCAGGACCCGGCGTGCTCTGCCTCTCCGCCCACACTCTCCCCTTAACTCTAGGGGCCTCTGGCTCCGGCTTTTCCTTCTTCCTCCGGATCTATCATGCTTCAAGTTCATCACTCCGTGAGATTTGCCAGGATTGCCTTATTCCCTCCTGCCTGCCTCCCACCCCACCACCATCACCTGAGTTTGCTCATATCACTCTTTTTTTCCCCCAAGATCTTGCTACCTCCAACATGCTGCCTGTTTCCTCTGCTAAAACTCTGAGCTCCCAGTGATGGGGAGTCATGTCTATTTTGTTGACTAATAAAGCCCAAGAGTCTTGGGAACGGGTCTAGTTACTGGATTCCCATACATAGTAGGAGCTTATACAGATTTGCTGAATGAATGCAGAGGCCCTGGTCCAATCCGATGGAGCACTTCTGTGTCCTGCTCAAAGAATAACTCTCCTTTCCTCCTGAGGGGGGTGACCACTTCCTTGGTGGTCAAAGGCAAGATCTTTTTGCTTTATGCTGTTAACCTTAGGCGGGGAGCCTGGGGGATCTTCATATATATTTTAAAATTTGATTCACTCTGCAGTTTGTCCTCGGTCTATGTATCATTTTGAGAAACCGCTTATCACTGATCATTCTTCCATCAGATTGAACAGGATCCGGGGGGAAGTACCAAGCCTGTCCCATCGGCCATTCTTTGTGTCATGTCCTGTGACCCAGTGGATGCTCAGCATGTAAGTGAACCGACAGGAGTGAGTGAAGAGATGGGAGCATCTCCTTATTGTTGTGGCTGCTCTGTCCGATGCCTTGAGATTTGGGAAATAGTTTACAATTGCGGAGGTGTGAGGGCAGGGCCTTTGTGCTCTTCCTGAGTGCCCTGGCCTTATGCATTCCTCCAGCCCCCTCTGGGAAGCCAAGCCCAGGAGCTGGGCCACCGGCGGTTGTGCTGATCAATAATCCACCTTCACCCCAAGTCCGGGGGTAGGAGCGGCCAGCACACCTGGTTGTAAACTCTGGAGTCAGGTCCTTGGAGGAATTCCTCACTGAACGATGTTTTGGACCTTTTATTTTTCTCTATAGCCTCCAGCTGAAGAAGCAGATTGCCTTAGATACATAAAAGGTGAGGACACCTACTATCCCCATGGAGCCCAGGTGGGGCTGGGGATCTGCTGTTTGTACAGCCGGTGGGATCGTGTTGCTTTGGGCATCCCTGTGCCTGAATTCCTGCAGTACACTCGGTGGTAAGGATGGGGGTGCCTGGCAGGGAGGGAAGAGGGTCAGGAGACTGCACAGCTGGGGAGACGTTAACCTGGGGTGAGCGGGAGCCAGCTGATGCATGACATTTTGGTGCAGGGAACTCTCCACACTCAGAGGGGTTCCCACAACCGCAGGGTCCCTTTGATCAGGGTGCTGGGCTGTCAGCACAGCAGGGTTCCTGTGAGGACCATGGTGCCTTCAGGCAGTGGGAAGTGAGGGGTCCAGTGGCACTTAAATTAACTGTGCACCCGAAGCTAACCCCCATCTCTTTCAGCCTGTTTCCTAATCTGCAAAACTGGAATGATCTTAACCATCCCACAGGGTCATTGATGGGCTGGGACACACTAGACAGTCAGGAGCTGGAATTCCTCTGTCCCCTGATTGTTTTCCTTCCTTCCCACTATTTGCTCTCACAAGCTCAGTCTCTCTCTCTCTCGCTCATTCACTTGTAACTTTCTCTCCTGCTCTGGTTTCATTTGATTCCCACCCTCCTCCCAATCCCCAGATGAGTGAAATTCATTTCTGTGTGTCAGTTCCAAATTCCCGGGAAAGATGCTCTGTCCCCTCTGGATTGGTTGTCCAACCCATCAGTTGCAGCCAGAGGTGTGAGTACCTCTGGGACCAGCGGAGGGGCTCTGCCCAGCCCCCCAGCCACCACTGTGGGAGAACATAGCCCTCCGAGGAGGAGGTACTGGTTGTGAATTGATGTCACTAAGTGTGAATTTATGTCTCCTCTTGCCCCACCTTCATCCTAGTAAACAATGATGAAAATGAAACACTCCCAAGATTTGTGTCATGGAACAATCAGGGTGGGGGCTAAGAGGGCTGGATTCCCTGCTGAGTGTAAGGGGCTACAGTGACTCCCCAACGAGAGCCTACAAAGGGAACAGCACCGGCCCCACCGGGCACATAGGACGCTGAGTCTGCATGACATTTAGCCAGACTTCTGACCACAGCTCAGAGGTCTGTTCCGACCGGTTAGTCTTTGAAACCAACCAGCTTTGGATTCCTCAATCCCTTCCTGAGGTTTTACCTGAACCACTAGCTTCTGTATCTCTGAAGACAGATGATGAGGACCCTTAACATAAGCAATTTGCACAGCCCTGTGCCGGAATTTGTGCTGCACGTTCTGCCCGGTGAGCTGACCGAGGTTGGTATTTTACTGATCTTAGAAATAGTCTGGTTTCCCGATGCACTGTTTCACTGAACAAGCAACAGAAGCCACCTCTGGCTGATAAAAGCAAAACAGGGACTTAATGAAAAGATACTGGGAGAGTACATGGAGTGGCCTGGACCAGAGCCGACCCGGGGGCCGTGGGAGGTGTTGGGGAGCCCCAGGCACCAGGCCGGGCAGGGTACTGCTGGGTCCCCTGCTGCCCCAGCAGGGACTCCCCTCCTCCTGACCCTCCACCTCACTCACTGTAGGTTCACGTCCCGGCAGGGCCAGGTCACACTGAAGCCACCAGCACACACCTCAATGGGGGAGTTGGCCCCATCACAGCTGAGGGCGTGCCTGGTGTGGGTAGATGCCCAGTTAGAGGAAGGCGGTTCCCCTACTGCTCCGAGCTAAGGTGCAAGTCAGTGCCCATCACTCAGGAGAGCCAGGGTGTTCGGACATCATTGTGGTGACTAGGCCGTCTGAGTTCACTTATTACTTTCTATGTTGGAAGGTCCAGGAGGGAGAAAAACTAGAGGTTCCAGTACTTAATTTATATTTCCTATTTACCAGGTATAGTAAGCAAGCCACTTCAGACAAGGCCCAGAACAACCACATAAATAAGCCATGGAGCAAGTCATGCAGTCAGGCCTCTGCAGCCCCGAAACCCATGTCCCCATCAGCTCCGTAGTTACCAGTGGAAATTGTAGGGATTTATGGGACTGTGTGCTCCTGTGGGGGCTGGGATGTGTGTGTTTAAGTCCACATCTTCAGAAACTCGGCTAGAACCACAGCCACGGATTGTCTGCATGGAGGTAGAGGAGGGGAGGCTTCCGGCCTCTGGTCCAGCTTGTGAGGAGCTCAGAAGTTGCTCCTTCTGTCCTGAAAACAACACCAGAACTGGGGGAGCTTCAAACCCACTGCTCTTCTTAGATCCACAAGAAAACTGAGGGGAAAAGCTGCTCCCAACCCAGAGAGGCAGCTGGGCAGGCTTGGGGAGTCACAGCTCCCAGGGCAGAACCCGCTTTTGTAAGAACCCCGGGGGCAGGCAGATTTCAAAGCTCCCTGAGACCAGCGGGAGGCTAAGCGTGGGGAAGTCTGAGTGTAACAACTCCAGGGGGCCAGTCAGAGGGGCCCCATGCTCTTTTTCATGCATTTTACTTCCAGGACCGTGTCCTATTCTCAGAATGAAGGTCAGAGAAAAACCCCTCATGCTTTCTGCCTGGAAAGGAGAAAATAGCTCTATTGAAATACACCCAGAACATTCTGTTCCATTGTGGGGGGTTGTGTTTTGTTTTGCTTTGTTCTAATGAGAAATTATTTTACCAGAGCTTAACATACCTGTGGGAAGGGAAATACCTTCTGTGTCACCCAAATTGGGGTGGGGGGAAAGAGACACACTTGTGGAGGTCGCAGCTCAGGGCACAGGCTCAATGAGAAATAATCACAGGACTACAGATGCCCTGCTCTGCCCCGCTGCCCCAACCCCTTACCTCCATGTCAATAGGGCCCCTGTGTAATAACAGGAATAAAACTAAAAGAAGTAAATGTCTCAGGAGTGTCTAGGGAAATCCCAAAGACAGCGGGGAGATGAAAACAAGGACACACGGGTGGCTTTAGCCTCTCACACCAATAGCTGTAGCAAACTACATACAGCCCAGCCCCAGTAGATAAACGGAAAACCTCACAGAAGAAACTATTTATTTTGGTTGTCTTACCCAGTGCATTCCATGGTGCATCCTTGCCTAGAATTTAGTGGAAGCAAGTCCATCTCGGAAGGGACATAACTGAAGAGGGATGGCTTCCCAGAATCTGAAGGGCAGAGGGAGCACCAGCCTGGGTGAGAGCACAGCTAGAGGTGGGGGTAGGGGGTGGGCTGCCTTCTTCCCCAAATAAGGAAACTTCCTGAGGCCAGCACAGTGGGAGGGAGGGCCATGGGGTGGAAGCAGCCAGACTTCTTCCTGAGAACTGATGGGATGCCTCCAAGGGACCATTCAGGTGCGCAAACTGGGCCCTGATGGTGGGAGCCAGTGGGTCTGCCTCAGAGCCCAGGACTGAGGTGGACGCACAGCAGGCAGGTCTTACTTGGCCGGATCCATTTCACTTCTCCGAAGCCCTGTGTAAAACACGAAGCGTGGACGGCCTGGTGAGCACAGCTCTGCCCTCAAGACCGGTTTCAACTCCTCTCTTCCGGAAAACAGCATCTCTGAGCCCGTCCTGGTTGACCTCAGAGATCACCCTAGTGGCCCAGGCTAGTGACCGGGAACATGTACCTTCCTGCAGCCAACCCCAGACGTCCACTGATGCATCATATACTGGCAAAGATGTGAGTTCCTGTGCGTTGGTCTAACAGCAGAGACTCTGCCACAGGCCCAAGAGGTGGTGTGTGGGACATGCAGGGGTGCAGGAGTGTAGGCAGTGCAAGGGTGTAAGTGGTGCCAGGGGTGCAGGGGCTGTGGAGGGTGCAGGCAGTTCAGGGGATGCGGGGGTGCAGGCAGTGCGGAAGGGCAGAGAGTGGCAGGGGTGCATATGTGCAGGGACTGTAGGGGTGCAGGGAGGTGCTCAGGCATGTGGCCAAGATCAGAAGGCAAGTGCACATCCTCGCAGTCAGCCTGACCCCGGGAGGCTAGTGCAATGGTTTGTTGCGGCGGCTGCGGCGGCGGGTGAGAGGCTGCCTGGGAAAGCCGGTCTATTTCTTCTCTTCCCTGCAGCCTGGCCTGGGGGGCCTTGGCCGCAAGAGATTCGCCAGATGTTGGACTCCAGGTAAGCTTGCTCCTGGGAGGTGGGTGCGGTGCGGTCAGGTGGCTGGTAAGGTTGTGGCCGCGGGGATAGGGAGGCTGCCCCGGGGTAGCTTGTGGCTTAGCTCCTTGTCTGCACTGCATGGCCTGCAGGCGGCCTCTGCTGCGCCAGGTCCCGTGATACCCCTCTCCCACTTAGCCTACTGGGGGCGGGAGGCAATGTAGTCAGGGTGCAGGGGTGGCGGGGGTCGGGAGCCTGCAGTGGGGAAGCGGGCCCATTTGCTCCCATCTTCCCCGCAGCTTGTCCAGGTGGTGGTCTCTGTTGTCCTGGGTTACGGGACACATGTATCCGAGTCAGCCTGACCCCGGGAGGCGGGCGTGGTACGTTGCATGTGGTGGCAGCAGCGGCAGGTTTTCCCATGGAGCCAGTCCATTTGGTCCCATTTCCCCTCATGGTTTGCCCTGGGGGCAGTCCCTGTTGCCCCAAGTTCGCCGGACGTCAATCTCCAGATCAGCCTGCTCCCTAGAGGAGGCCACCGTGAAGTCAGGGGGCAGGAGGGTGACTGCTGTGGGGGGATAGGGATGTCTTGGGGAGTTGGTGGATTGGCTTCCATCTCCCTGATGGCCTGGTGTGGGAGTGGCCTCTCCTGCCCCAGATCACCAGACACACCTGTCCCATTCAGCCTGCTGGGGAGGGGCGCACTGGGCGGTGCCTTTAAGTTGCAAGGGTGGCGACAGCTGGGGTAGACGACCTGCAGCGCTGAGCCTGTCCATTTGCTCCCCTCTTCCCCGCGGCCATTCCTGGGGGCATCCTGTGCTGCCCAAGAAGCCGGATGCCCGTCTCCAGGTCAGCTTGCTCCTGGGAGGCGGGCGCGATGAGGTCGAGGGGCGGGGGCAGCTGCGACGGCCGGCTGCCCCGCCTAATGGGGCCACTTCTCCTTTCCCCTGACCTGGCCTGGGGACGGCCTCTCCAGCCCAAGATTCGCCTGACACCCCACACCAGGTCAGGTTGCTCCTTGGAGGTGGGCGCGGTGAGATAAGGGGGTGGAGAGGAGAGGGTCTGCCCCTGGCTAGCTGGAGGAAAAGCTCCCATGTCTCTGGAGGCCTGATGTGGGGGCGGCCTCTGCTGCCCCTAGTTCCCAGGTCACCCTTCTCCGGGTCATATTGCTCCGGGGGTGCGTTAGGGTGAGGGGGCGGAGAGGTGGTGAGAACGGTAAGGAGCCTGCCGCTTGGGAGCTGGTGGTTTAGCTCCCATCTCCCCGTCAGCTTGGCCTGGAGGCAGCCTCTGTTGCCCCAGGTCTCAAAGCACAGTTTCCCTGACAGCCTAACACCAGAGGTGGGCAGAGTGTGCTGAGGGGGTGGAGGCAGCCGCCAAGGCAGCGACGGAGGGGGCTGTCCTAGGCCAGCTGGTCAATTTGTTCCCATCTCTACCTTTGCTGCCCAGTTTCGCAGGACGCCCTTCTCCAGGGAGGTGGGCGCAGTGCATGCAGCCCAAGGTCTGGGCTCTCCCCTGGGGAGGGGAAGAACTCTCTTGTTCTACTTTGTCTTTATTCTTCAGTGAAGGGGTCACTGGACACAATTCTTAATCCTGAGAAAATGTAGACTCTGTTATGGAAGAGCTGCTGGACAGTGTGCTTTCTGGGTGGGTTTTCACATCAGATGATGCCCCAGGCAGGCAGGAAAGCTATTACTCAGAGCTTCTTAGTGTGGAGATGGGGGAAGGCCCCGCCGTCCTCACCATACTTTATAAAAATGTTTTACTCCCCTCTTTTTCCTAGGTGACATTTTAGGTTATTGGGTCACAGATTGCTGGCACGCACATCCCTGTTCTCAAACATCTTTTAATCTTGGGTGAAGTGATCACTAGGGGAAGAAGATGATTTACTGAAAGGTAAGAATACTTAAATTTGCATTAAAGCTACATTCTGTCAATCTTTCTCAAATGATTTTTCTCTGATTCTAAATCCACGACCTAGTGAATGTTGTACTCCTGTGTAAATCATTGATCTTCACATCACATTTGTTGAGTGGTCAGCGAGATTTGTTAATTAGATTATTCCTGAAAGGAAAAGCTCAGGCTTTTGAGAATTCCTTGTCTGATGTCACCCAGGCAGTCACAGTAGAAGACAGAGCTGATATAAAACTCCCTCAGCTGCCTGAACTGCAAAGCTTCGGGGATTACTGATCCCTGAAATGCAGGTGACTCTTGATGATAATCTGGGGGATGGTTTACATGATCAGATTCTTCCAGTCCTGTAAATGGGTTCTGTGGCCCCAGCCCCGGGAGAGCTGGTCATAAGGGCCATATCGTGAGGGGTGGGATGGGAAGGCAAGGTGTAAGAGCTGGAATCACTGAGATTCCACACTCGCTAAACACAGACTCCAGAGCCTAATTGTTGTCAGGTTCTGTTCTGGATTTGAGAGTGTGTTCAGACATGATCCTTGCCCTTCAGGAGTTACTGCCTGGGTGGAAGTAACCTTTCCATAAATCTGGGAAGGATGGCAATTAAGTAGATGGGCTGTTATGGTTCTCAGTGTGCCCAGGCTCGCTCTTCCAGGCACTCATGGAACTAATGAGAGTCATGTTATTCACTCATTCACTGATTTATTATCCTTGAATTGATCATTTGTCCCACAGTAAGTGAAACAAGGGATGAGGAACCTGAGTTTTGCCCCCTCTCCTATTACTGATTGTATCTGTCAGTCGGGCGCCCTGCGTTTGCATCGTGAAATGGTGGTATTTCTTGCCCAATGGGGCTGTGCTGTCAGTTCTGAAATCAAGGGAGACACGTGGGTAGGACAGCACCCTGACACACATGACACCTCCCCCACCCCGTGAGACAGCATTGTCGATGCTCAGGTGACCCTTTGTAGACCGCGGTGCTAAACCTGAGCGTGTTTAGTGATCTCGGCTGCTCTGAAAATACAGACTACCGGTCCCTACCTCTGTAGACTCTGAGGGTCTGCACCCCAGAATTCTGCATTTTAAGAAGCACTTTAACTAATCCTGATGAAGATGATCTGAGTGTCCCACTGAGAAACACTGGTGTGCGAGACACCAATATTGAGGATTCTCAGGGAGCGATGTCTTTTCAGGATTGTCCAAGGGCCCTCACTTGAGACTTTTGCCTTGGGTTTAATTGTATGTGTTCAGAAGTGACGTCTCTCACTTCCAGTGCTTGTCAGCTTGCTCTGTGCAGGGACTTGCACTCAGTAGATGGCAAAAACTATGATTCTTCAGGTCACCGAGCTAGAGTGTGAGCGATATTTTATTTTGGTTTTCTTTATAGCAATGCAGAGTCTCCCGAGAACAGATTCAGACTGAACAGATTTGTGTCAGACTTTGGAATACCGCTGGTGCCCAAGGTGCTCTCTGGCAGGTCAATGAATAATCTAGGTCCCTCTTTCACTGCTACGTCAATGAAGTGGACCACTTGGACAAGGCCAAAGCTGGTATCCCGACCATAGCCCTTGACAGGGATGTTCGGCTCCAGGAAGACATCAGATGCAGCAGGTGGCCAGAGGAGGAGCCGAACAGGATCATGAAATGTGACATCCCCAACTTCATCAACACGGACCAGAACTCTTCCTATGGGGAAGATGATCTCCTGATTTTGGAAACATCGAGTGTTCTAGAAAATAGGCCAATTGCCCAGACCTCAGACAAAGACTTAAATTGAGAAACGTGCTTTGTCAAGTGTCTTTCTGAAGATGTGAAGTTTGTCTTTGTATGGCAGGAAGTCCCCTTTCACAAAATTGTACGTGTTTGTGTCTGAGAGAGAGAAATGGAGACAGACAGAAAGATGGAGACAGAAGAGAGCCCCCTCAGAAGAGAGCTAGTTAAGGTGAGTTTTTGTGCCTTTAAAGAACATTTGGGGTTTTGGGGGTAACAAAGTATTTACACTGTCTGATTCTCCTCATTGGAAACCTTGGCCCCGTACTCAGTGTCAGCGGCCTTGAACGGGGGTTGGCACAGTGCGTTTTATCTGGCGCTGCCACTTCCACGCTCTGCCTTTAGCACGTTGCTTTGCCTCTCAGGGCTGCCACCCTTTTAACTGTAAGGGGAGGAGTCTGGAGTAGGTGATCCATCCCAGCTCTGCTGTTTTGCAAATTTCCGATTTCGTATTCGGGTGAGGCTGGGAGACACCCAGAGCAGTATAAACTAGGCCCTACCTCCTGTCTCTTGCTGGGGCATCCCTCAGGCCTGTGCCTTCTACTCAACCCTTTACTGAGCCCAGCTTTTGTCAGGAGCCCAAGTGCCTACCGAGATGGCAGGGGACGTCTCTCGTGGTCACGGTGGCCATCATTTCTATTGGTTGTGCTGAAACAGCTCTTCTGAGATCCTCCGGCCACCATTGTTCAAACCTGAGGACAACCCTGTTGTTCCTTTCCTAGGAGGAGGATAAATGCATAGTGCATTTTATGACAATCCTGTCCCCAGGAATGCATGGAAGTTTATCAGCTGAGTGAGGGAAGGTGTCTCTGTGTCCCTGTGTCCCTATATCTCTGTCTGCTCACAGTGCCCTGCCACCGGCTCCTGAACAAGAAAAGTGCTATTCACCATGCTGTGTGTTTTGCAGATGTGTAGGTGATGGTCTTATGGCTCGTGTGTGGGCTTTGAGCTGGGATGTTGAAGGGCTTATAAATACCTCATCAACATGTATTCCAGGTGGCCTGGTGCCACTCAGATTTGACTCATGAAGGCATCAAGCCTGCACACTGGTTTGGAAACAACTTGGTTTTGATCAGTCACACTGCATGCATGACTCTCTGCTAATCTCTGGGTGGTTTTTTCATTTTAGATTTATTCACCCAGTGTCTTGCATAAGCTGAAAAATACTTTTATTTCACCAGAATATTCTCTGATTCTTTGTTTTCACACATCCAGTTTTTTAATTCCTTTAAAATTGGTTCTGTGTTTATAATGCCTCCCAATTTCTATCATCTCTAGGTTCCCAGTGGCCTGAGCCATGCACCAAATTTGATGTAGGAACTGTTCCACCAAAAGAAATCCCCTCGCCATAATATCTTTTGAGGAAAATATTATTCTTTAAGACTCTAACACTAAATCATAAAACAAAGCATGGAACATTTCTTGTAGTTAATACAGGTTCATGCAAACAGAAATGATATTTTCATTAAAGACTGTTGATTTTAATAACTTTTACTAATGTGAATATTATTATTCATAATTTAAGTAACCAAATAAATCAGTTATTTGTTATTAAAATTGAAAACTATTTACACAGTCTCTCAATTAGAACTAGCTTTATTAGAAGACTGAAAGGTATTTAAAAGATGGGAAAATACCCATGATGACACCATCGTTTTTATTAACTGAATATCAAGAACTGTGCAGGGTTAAGATTTAACCCTCTGCAAGCTGCCAAGTTAGCATGAGGTAGTGTGTGGATGCTGCCAGAAGACAGGAGAGTCCCCAAGGTTCAGAGACAAAGGACTTCCTGCCGGCACAGCAGGCAGCCTGGGGTTCATGTTCATGTTGGTTCCTGAGTTCCTTTCCTATTGCTGTTGTAACAAAGGACCACAGACTCAGTGGCTTAAAGCAAGACACATTCATTGTCGCACTGTTCTAGGGTGCAGAAGTGCAAAGTCAATGTCAGTGGGCTAAAACCAACGTGTGCCCAAGGCTACATTCCACACCGAGGCTCTAGGGAGGGATTTGTCTTCCTACCTTTCCAAGCTTGCAGAGGTGCTCACACTCCTTGGCTCAGGGCCCTGTGTCACTGTGCCCTTTGCTGCCACTTCACATCTCTGTCTCTGAGCAATCTGCCTTTCTGCTCTAAGGACCTCCGTGATAACGTTTGCTTTCCCACAGTGATCTGCCATCCCAAGGTCCTTGACAGTCACACCGGCAGAGTCCCTTTTGCCATGCACAGTGACATATTCAAAGGTTCTAGGGATCAGACCATGGACATATTGGGGGCCATTATTCTACCACGTTCTTCCCTTTTGCCCCACTGGTTCTTGTCCATCCCACATGCAAAATTCATCCACCTCATCCCAACACCCTCCAGAGTCTCATTTACTACACCATCAACTCAAAGTCCAACATGTAGTCTAACTATTATCAGCTCAAAAGCCTAAATATTTTCATCCTCATCAACTAAGTCAGGCATGAGTGAGAACCTGGGTGTGATTTTCTCTGCTCAAATTCCTGCGATGGCTTCTCATTTCACTCAGTGAAGAAGCGAGTGTCCTTACAGTGACCTTACAGCTTTCCTCCCCCTCCCCAAGCTAAGCTCATCTCCGGTTTTCTCCCTGGCTCACCCTGCTGCAGCCACACTAGCCTCCCTGCTGGCCCTTTGGGACATCAGACATGCAGCCACAGGGCTGTTGCCCTGGCCCATCTCTGTCCAACTCATATGCTGAAGTCCTAAACCCCAGGAATACAGAACATGACCTCATTTGGAAATAGGGTTGTTGCGGAAGTCATTGGTTAAGAAGAGGTCATTAGGGTGGGCCCTAATCCAGTATGACTTGTCTCCTGATAAATAGGGGCAATGTGGACACAGAGACACAGGTACATGGGAGATGACATGCTGAGATGTGGAGAAAAGACTGTCGTCTCCAAGCCAAGGAGAGGGGCCTGGACCAGCCTCTCCCTCCCAGCCCTCAGAAGGAACCAGCCCTGCTGAGACCCTGCCTGCAGACTCTCCGACCCCAGGGCTGTGAGACAGTGAGCCTCTGTGGTTCACGTCACTCAGTGTGCGGTGCTGTGTTAGAGGAAGCCCAGCGACTAGTACCCCCTTCTCAAGGTCCTCAGTGAGGCCAGCTCTGGCCATCTCATTTTAAACTGGAAAATGCCTTCCCCTTGTCTCTGCCCCAGAACCCCCCTCTCCCTGATCATATTATTTCTGTCACCTTCTATATTTCACATGACTGTTATGACTGTAGTTTATGTTCTGCTCCTCCTCAGTCCTACAGGGACAAGGATCCTTATTTGTTCACTGACGGGAATCAGGTGGCTTGACCAGGACCCGTGGCACAGCAGTCAATACAAATTGGCCGGATGCAGGGAGGGATCGTTCCATACATTCACAGGTGAGTGAAGGAAAGTTCCAGGGGATTGAGTGTTTCACTCAGGCACAGAGCTGGTAAGTGTCAGGCCAAGATGGGTTTCAGGTACCTATGAACCTGAGGGAGGCTTGAGGGATTCTCTTTCCGTTGATTAGTATTTCTCAGGTGTCTCTTTTTCTGACTCTAAATTTTGACCTCTTTCTGTTATTCTTCTAAGCTTTCAACCAGTTTTAAGTTTTAATTTTGCTTTGTTTAAGGTAAGCAAATGAAATCTGTAAATCTTGTAACTCATTATTTATTTCATCTAAATACATTGTGATTAGTGATGATGTTTTATATCTGGCATCTTGTTTTGTGATTTCTATTTGCTTTGCTCTGCTTTTCTCTTGCCTGTTATATACCTTGCAGTCATGGTTAAGTGCATGGCGTCTACAGACAGCCTATCCGGGCTTGGTTCCCTCCTTTGCTAACCATGAAACCAGGATATGTAATCCCTTTCAGACTTACTTTCTTCATATACAAAAAGTGGTACTATCCACCTCAAAGAATATGAGGATTAAGTGACAAAATAGATGAAGGACTTAGAGTAGTGACCGGCCTATTTTGCATTCTTCATTTTGACTTCTTTATTTTTATTCTTTTCTTAAACAATTACTTTAGAGATTACTGTTGAATTTTAATGAACACCCTAGATATTGAAGATTAAAATGTTACTTAACCCATACATTGAATTTTATATACCAAATGATATCTGTATTTTGTTTCCATAAGTTCTGTTTAGTTCTTTAAAAAATTGATATTTACTTTTTCATGATGTCCTGATTTTTCATTATGTTATATAAAATTCATTTTATCTTTTAATGATTCAGTCATACTTACCTTATGCTCTCTCTTAGATTGTTTCATAATTTTAAGCTCTGGAATATTAATCATCCTGTGTTTTACGGTTAGCTCTTTCTTCCCTGTGGCACTGATTTCCTTCTGTTTTTAGTTGTATGTCTGTGTGTGTGTAGAGTTGTGGGAGCTTCTCTATAGTGAGTATAATTTTTTTCCTATGATTGTCCCTTACATCCTGGTTTTTAAAGTTTCCCTAGAGAACAATTTTGTGTTGCTTATCCTAAGGCTCCAGGTGATATGATCAACCTTGAATTATTGTATTTTTTGGTCTGGGAATTCCTGAATCCTAATTGAAGTATCAATTTGGATTCCACATTCATATAAAGCAGGGGCATGGAGATTAGATTTTTTTTAAGGGAAACCTTGTTTTTCCCTAGAGAACCGGTTGTTTCACCCCTTTCCTGTGTGCACATGTGGAGAACTTTGAGTCTCCCTTTCAGTGAAGAGGCAAGTCTTCTAATACGTCTTATGCAGAGGTTTCTATAAAGGAAGACTCTTCTACATCTGGTATGGACCCTTTTTCCTAAATGGACATTGTATCCCTATTTATGTGCAGATGAAAACCCCTTCCCTCCAGGGTGCAGTGGCATCAGCTCCCAAGATGACCATTCTGGCTTTAAGTGTCCTTTTTGTATTGTCACCTGGGAAATTCTTTCTCCATAGTTAGCTCTGTGTTACTTTTTTTGTTGTATTTTATCCGGCATTAGTGAAAGTTTTACTTAAAAGGAATCCTAATTAGCTCTGTTTACCTGTTTCCATAGATGAAAGCTTCAGTTCTAGAGTATCTGTTTGATTTTTCTTAAAAATACATTCCAGTATATTTCTCTGGTGAAAGTCTTGACCCTGTTATCTATTCTCCCATAATTCCCTTATTTTCTTGAATATATTAAAAGTATTTTATAGCCTTTATTGGTAACTCTGATGCCTACATCACCTGGGGATTTGCATCCATTGTCTAATGTTTCTTATTCTCATATTATCCGTCATATAGTCTTGACATATTGCATGTCTAGAAATTCTTTATTACATGGCAGATATTGCAAATGAAAAATCCATATGTTATCTTCCGTGAGAGGTTTTCAAACTTCCCGTTAGGCAGACAGGGTGAGGGACTGATCATCTCACTCCAATCAGGTGCTGAGGTGGGTCAGAACTGAAGTGCCTTTTTTCTTAAAACAGCTTTGGGGTATACTTGGCAAAATAATTGTCACACATTTAAAGTGTACAACTTAATGCGTTTTGACAAAAGTATATCCCGAAGAAACCATGACCACACTCAAGACAGTGAACATACCCATCACCCACAAAACTTTTCTCCTGCCTTTTGTTGTCCCTCCCTCCCTCCCCATCTCTTCCCCTGGAAACCATTCATCTGCTTTCTATCACAACATATTGGTTTGCATTTTCAAGATTCTTGTATGAATGGATTCATGCAGTATCTACTCTATGTTGCCTGACTTCTTTCATTCAGTGTAATTATTTTGAGAGTCATCTGTGTTGCTGTATTAATAGCTTATTTTTCTTATAGCAGAGTATTGTTTAGTGTTGAGTTTTTCTGAATAGTTTATTGTGAGCAGTGTTTGGATAGACCATCCTTTGTTTCTCCATTTATTTCTTGATAGATGCATGGGTTATTTACAACTTGAGCTATTATAAATAAAATTGCAGTGAATATTTGGATACAAGTCTTTGTATGGACATATGCTTTTATTTTCTAAAGCACCAGATGAGGAATGTCTGGGTTATATGGTAGAAAGGTGTTTACCTTTTTTAAAAGAAACTGTTAAAATTTTCCCAACTGGTTGTGCTACTGTAAATTCCTTGTGGTGTGTATCAGCTCTGGTTGCTTTACTTCCTTGCGAGCACTTTGTAAGGTCGGTCTTTCTAATCGTGTACATTCTTGTATGTATGTGTACTAGAATCTCACTGTGGTTATTAAAAGCATTTCTCTAATGACTAATGGCATCTTTAATCAGCACCTTTTCATATGCTTATTATCGATCTGGATATCTTTAGTGAAGTGTGTTTTCTGGCCTCATTCATTCATTCAGGTGTTTGCATTATTACTGAGTTTTGAAACCTTTTTATTCTGGATCAGATACAAAGAGAGACCTTTATCAGATATATGATCTGCAAGTAGATTCTGTCTATGGCTTGTCTTTTCATTTGCTTTGCAGTGTTTAGGAGAGCTTTGAAGAGTCTTCATTTTGGTAAAGTTCACCATATCAGTTTCTTTTTAAAATAGATTATACTCTTGGTGTCATAGCAAAGAAATATTTGCCCAACCCAAGGTCATAAAGCTTAAACCTATGCTTTTTCTCCTAGCTGTTTTATAGTTTTAGATTTCCTAGTAAGATCTATGATCCATTTCGACTTAATTTTTGTATATTTTGTGAGGTGTGGATTAAAGTTCATTTTTTTTTTTTTTGCATATCACTATCTAATTGTTCCAGCACTACTTGTTGAAAAGATCCTTTCTTCACTGCATTCTTTTGAGAATCAATTCTCTATATAAGTGTTGGTTTAGTAATGAACATTCTATTCTGCTCCATTATGCTATTTTCCACCAACACCATACTTTCTAATACTGTAGCTTTATAAAAAAAAAAAAAGTCTTAAATCAGATAGTGTAAGTCTTCCAACTTTGTTTTTCTTGTTGAAAGTTGTTTTGGATATTTGGGATCCTTTGCATTTATATATGAATTTTAGAATCAGTTTTTCAATTCCTTACATCCTGTTCTGCCAAAATTCCACCCATGTCTTTGGCTATCTCCAAAGCCACATTTTCGGAAGAAGTCTCTCTAGATCCCAGGTGAAAGGAATTTCTCTGTCATCTGTGCTCCATTCACATTTGATAATATTTGATTACATTTATTCATATTTGGCTGTATGTAGTTGTCTGATCTTTCCTGCCATATAGTAAACCTCTCAAGATTAGGCATCTTGACTTGGTTCCCTCTGTCTGCTGAGAAAACTAGTTCTATGCTTTGCAGGAGTGAGACCTGCAGTAAGAGGTATCTGCAGCACACATCTATCTCATTGCTTGCATATTGTCAAGGAATCCTGCAGATTTAGAATTGTTTGTTGATTGTTGTCTCCAAGACGGCTCAGTCTTTTTTTATTTCTATTGCTACTGCTGCAGTTTCAAAGAACAATGGGCTAATTATTTTCCAAATATCAAAATATACTGTAATTGAGTTGTGATGGAAATTATGTGCTGCTGTGTCTTAACAACCTGCTTAGTGTTCACAGGCTCCTTTACTCATGGAACTTTTGGGAGAATGTCATATCCTTAGAGATAGCAATGTTGTCTTTGGCGACCTGAGCAGCAGTATCTGAACTCACTCCTGCTGTATTTCAGTGTCCCCTCTAGCCCTCCTCCAGCCCTCCATGGGGGGACCTGCAGTTCTGTCCTCGAAAAGCCTGTTGCTTCTCAGGAAGACTTCGCTATGAAACATAATCATGTCCTTCTTGTGGGGACATTCAGTCCAGAGACCTGACAGCAGGGGAAAATGTTTAGCCTGCTTTTGGTAGAACCTAAATTCTTCCATACTTGTTAGAAGCAAATCCAATGAGGAAACTGTGTTGGCATCTAACAAATCAGCATAAATGTCTGATGAGGAAGACCAGCTTCCCCATCCCACTCAGGCGTCATGATGATGTGACGCTCACCTTGGCTAACATTTTCTCCTGTCAGCAACGTAAGGTTCAAGGCGTTATGAATGGCTTTTGGTTTTTCTTCCTTGGTCTTTCCACATTCACTGTGTCTGGTGAGATTATATGAATCCTGCTTATTTGCAGCCCAGCACTAAGCTTTTTTAAAGGATCAAGTGTTTAAAAGGCTAGTGGACAATTTGTTAGAAGATAGAAATCCTTAGATTTTGGTCCTAGAGTTGAATCTTGGTTAGTGGTGAATGAAAATTCCCATTAAAATTTTAAATTCAGTGTTATCAAGTTTTAAAAATAGTTAAATAGTAGTCAATTTCATTAAACACTTTAGCAGTTATTTACTTTTAAGCCTGTTTCTGGGGCAAATTTGCAATGATTCCCTCCCTTTATTTATTCCCTCTTTATCAGAATCCTTGAGAGGCCCCTGTCATCACTGTCAGTATCATCATCATCATCATCATCATGGAACTGATTCCTCTGGATGATTCTATGAAAATAAAGAGATGGGTGGGGTTATGTGTAGGTCAGTGTGTGCATATACAATAAGAACAGTTATCAGACATTAGATGCAAGATACCCATTTCATTTAGAGAAGGATGTGGTCATGAAATCCTGATGTGGTGAATGAAGGAAGCGGTGGGAACAGGATAGTCAATGGAAAGGAGGAGGAAGTGAGCAAAGTGGGCAGCTTAGATCCTTGGTTAGGCGATCAGCACATTGGTGGGAACGAGGGGAGTGTGGTGGCAGAATCATGTTCCTCCCCCGCCACAGGGTAGCCACCTGTGACATGTTACTGTACATGGCAAAAGGGATGACAGATATTTTAGGAGAAAAATCTTAGAGGATTTCTGTATTCTAAATTCTCTATTAGCCTTTTAAACCCATGATACATTATTAAAGATTAGCGGAGGGCCACAAATAAACAGGATTCATATAATCTCACCACACATACTGAATGTAGAAAGACTAAGGAAGAAAAACAAAAAGTCATTCATAAATGCCTTGAACATTAAATTGCTCATGAGAGGAAAGTTACACAAGGTGAGTGTCACAGCCACACACATAATGCCTGAGTGGGATGGGACAAGGCGATCCTGAGATGAGACAATAGTGTGAGTAGCCTGGATTGTCCAGGTGGGTCCAATGTAATCACAGGGGTCCTTACAATGGAGGACATTTCCCAGCTGAGTTTAAAATCAGAGGGAGGTGTAGCCATGGAGCAGTGTTCAGAAAGGCTGCTGGCCATGAAAATGGAGGAAGTCATGCGGCACAAGCTAAGGAAGGTGGGTGACCTCTGGAAACTGAAAAAAAAAAAAAAAAAAACAAGGAAATATTCTCCTCCATATCCTCTATACGGAAGGAAAACTGCTGGTACCTTGAATTTAGCCCAATGAGAACTGTGTTGGATCTCTGACCTCCACAGCCATAAGCTGATAAATCTGTGCTAGTTTAAGCTATTAAGCTTATGGAAATTTGTTACAGTGGTAATAGAAAAATAACATAGTGAGCAGTAGTGTAAGGGATTAAAGGTCTAGGATGGGGTGTGGAGAGGATTCTGACATTTTCATCTGAAAAACAACCAGGTGAAGTGGGAAGTTATTTTAAGGAAGGCCTACATGGCAGGGCTGTTAAGCAGACTGTTTGGAGTGAGGAGAGCTTTGGAGTAGAGGAATCAATTAAATCTCTACCAGAAAAATAAGGAATAAAATGTAACAGGGCTCCAGTGTTAGTGGATGTAGGAATGGAAATTGGCAGAGAGATGGAAACATTACTTTGAAATTAGCTACAGGTTTGATGACTGCATGTTGGGGAGAGTTAGCTGATGTGTGGACTGAATGTTTGCATCCCCTCAAAATCCATATGTCAAAACCCCATCTCCCAGGGTAATGGTATTGGGAGGCGGGGCCTTTGGGAGGTGATTAGTAGGATAAAATGAGGTCATGAGTGTAGAGCCCTCATGAATGGGATTAGTGCCCTTATAAAGGGCCCCAGATAGTTTGCTTCTCTTTGCTCTCCGGCCCATGAAGATAGTGGGAAGACAGCCATCTTTGAGCCATGAAGGCTATCCTCTCCCAGATACATTGACCTCAGCCTCCAAAACTTAAGGAATATGCTGGTTATTTAAGCCACCCGACCCATGGTAATTTGTTACAGCATCCCAGACTGACGAAGACAGTGCAGAATGCCTATGAGTTTGACACTGATTGCCTGGAGAATGCTGAAACCCAGGGAAGTGGGCAGCACAGACGTTTACTCATTTAATCCTGCCAACACAGTAGGAGACAGAGTCTACATATTCCTCACTATTTAAAAGGTAAGGAAAAAGAGGCACAAATAAGAACAACAACAACAGCAAAAACAACAACAACAACAATAATAATTTGTCCAAGATTCACACAGAACCCCCTGGAGGCAGAGTGAGAATTTTTACTCAGGCATTCTGACCTCAAAGCTCCTGCTCATAACTCCTAAGTCAGATCACCTTGCTTATGTGGATCAATTTTTCTCAAGTGTGATATGAGGGTACTGTGTCCAGTAACTTATAATTTCAAAATACCGCACTGTAAGGGAATCATTAGTCACAGGCATTGCAAACCACAGAAACCTAGACATACAAAAATAACTCATTAGGGCAAGATAACCAGTAATGTTTTTAAAAATTATACTTGCTGAATCTTTGCAATAAAATGTGTATTTATAATTCTGTCTGGCTACAGAATAACTTCATAATCCTGCATGTGTCTGGTGGCTCCCATGGTGGACAGCACCGGCCTAGAGAATTTAAGTGACTTGCCCAGCCTCGCCCGGGAAGCTCGTGGTGTGATCAGAGCTGCAGGCTGGGACTTTTCCTTCCTATCCAACAAGTCCCTCATGGAGGCTTAGAAGCTTCTCCTTTGGTACCCAGCTGTCTATCTGTACTTACGACATCTTGTCAGGTGTCCCAGCCTGCTCCTGAACATCAGCTAGTACCCACTTCTGCTCTTTTCTGGCCAGGTAATACCTTCTAGCAACTTCCATTGCCTTCTTGGCATCAGTTCTTACCTGGAAGGGTAGTGGCTAGAGATGCAAATGTGTCCACATGACAGGATTTTCATAAACATAGCAGGAGTGTTCAAGAGAAGCAAACGTCAGGAAGATGAGTGAAAGCAGGTCATTTAATATACCAAATGGGTACTTTCAATGTATGTTTGTGTTTCCGAGTCCAGACTTGTTCTTCTCATGCATTACAGGCCAATAAATCGGGAGAACAGGTTTGGGGGCAAGACATAGTGACTTTAATTTGGAAAGCCAGCTGAGAAGATGATAGACTAATGTCCTGGAGAACCATCTCCCCAAGTTAGAATTCAGGCTCTTTTTACATTAAAAAGGGGAAGTGGGAATGCTTGGTTGTTGTAAACTTGATGTATGAATTCTTTGTTGTTAGAATCCTTTGTTCTTGCAGCTCTTCACCTGGGTCAGATCCGTGTAAACTTCCAACAAACAAATGTTATTTTCTATTCTGCAACTTGTTATCTTTATAGGAAAAGAAAAGTGTTAATATCCTTCAAAGTCAGAGCCTTGAGAATAGGGTCTCCTGTATATTTCACGCTCTAGGCAACATTGTTTTACAAAAGGTGCCGAACCAACAAGACTAAACCTAGGAAACAGGGCACAGGGTTAAAGTCAAAGGAACAGATCTAATATGGAGTCAGATTTGTTCTCTCCTATTTCAGTAGTGCCACGGAGAAGGCACTTTGGGCAGCTTTTTGTAGGATCCTGGAGGATTTCTGTCTCAGCCTCTGTGTGCCTCTGTTGAAAACCCTTCATAGCTGTCTGGCCTGCTGGAAAACCACTCCGCCTGTTTCGCCCTGAAGATGTGTTCTGTTTATAACTCATCTCTACTCCCTGGAAAACAACTCAATAAAAACTCAATTGGTTTTCCACCAGCCCTGGGCAGGGGTGAGGGATAGCTCATTATTATTTTATAAAAAAAAAAAATTAAAATGAAAGAAGTCTTAAAACAGCACTGGGCACATAGGAGAGAGCCAATAAATGCTTCCTGGCTTAAATCAAAAGTGATGGCTCAGTGATTCCATGGCTGCTGTATTTGCTGAGCTAGTTACTCCTTTGCTCCATTACACTTTTTTTAACTGAAAAAGAAATACATGCATATGGTTAAAAAAAATTCAAACAGAGCACAAAAATACACAAGTGAAAGAAGCTTTCCCTCATCCTCTGTTCTTTCAGCACTCCGTGGAGATGCCACTGTTTACTGTCCTCTGTGTGCTTTTCCAGATATGCTATGCACATTCCCACCTATGTATGTAAATTCCTTTTAAGTTCTAGTTATTTCTAACTTAAAGGGATTTAAACCCTCAAGTGGCTTCTGCCCGGGTAATAGAAAAGAACAAATCTGACTCCACATTAGATCTGTTCCTTTGACTTTAACCCTGTGCTCTGTCTCCTAGGTTTCATCTTGCTTGTAACACAATGTTGCCTAGAGCCTGAAATACACAGGAGAGCCTATTCTGAAGGCTCTGACCTTTAAGGATATTTAACACTTTTTAATTCATAAAAAGATAACAAGTTGCAGAATAGAAAATAATGTTTGTTTTGTTGGAGGTTTACAGAGATTTGACCCAGGCAGATAGCTGCAAGAACAAAGGATTCTAACAACAAAGAATTCCTACACCAAGAAGTTTGCAACAACCAAACATGTAGGAAAGGAGCCTGAATTCTGACCTGGGGAGATGGTTTTCCAGGACATTAGTTTGCCATGTAGGTCTACAGAGACTTGCCATTCCATGCCCCAACACCTGGTCTCTGAACTTATTGGCCTGTCCTGCACTGAGGAGAATGAATTTGGACTCAGTAACACTCCTATCTACCTAGCAAGCTGGGCACTGGAACTGAGGACAGCTCTCCCACACCCAGGGACCTACTGTGTGCCCATGATGGTTCCCCTAGGGTGGCGTGTGGTTTACTCAGGAGGGATGGGGACTATGCACCAACACTCAGGCAGTCTGCTCCTTCGTGGGCTCTGATATTGTACCTCCTGCTCCCCGCCAGCCCAACACCTGGGAGAGTGGAGCTAAGGCAGAGATCTTGCCTTCCTGTTTCCCAGCGTGTAATAAGGGGAATATGTACTCTTCCCAAGGTAGTTCTGAGCGACAACACCTGCGGGTGCTTGGTTCCCTGAGCAACAGGAAACCCAGCTCCGCTTGGGGACAACGGGTGTGATCCCCGTAGGGGTCCTGCAGAGGCCTTGGGTGGAGGGCTGGACCAGGGAGGGAAAATTTGAGCTACGGGCCTTGAAGGGTTAGAGAATGGTACAGAGGCAGGTCAGCCTCCTCCTTCGGGGTGCCCCGAGAGATAAAGCTTTTTCTCTTCATCTCTGCTACTCCCCTCCCCTCTCCAAATCCCTCCCTTTTCTCTGCTCCTCCTGTCCATCTGTCTCCCTCCACTTTTCCCCTCCTCCCCTCCTCCTCCCATCTTCTCCCTCCCTCACTTCCCCAGCTTCTCTCGCAGAACTCAGAGAGGATCCCTGGCCCTCCTGCATATGCGCAGTCGGTGCCAGCTGGACCGCGAGTTGGAAGCTCCAGCTCGGAGCCGGGGATCGGCCCCAAAGGCTGCTCAGCTCTGTTGCCCGGTAGGACTTTGGCTCCTGCCCGGGCCAGGGGCATCCAGCTGTGGAAGTGCAAGGTGGGGGGCTCCCGGGAAAGGGGTCAGGCGGCTGCGGGAGGGCGAGAGTCAGCGTGTGTTCAGCTGAAAGGCTCGGGCCAGCCCCCTCTGCCCGCGCCACATGCCCTGGCGCCCCGGCCACAGCTGCCCAGGGCCAGGTGTGCACCTGCCGCCTCTCGCCCCAGCCGGGCTCCCCTCAGTCCGCGGCTGGCGTCCCATTCCCCTCTCCCGCCCGCGAGTCCTCTCCTCGGCTGCCGACCCGTCCCCGCCCTCGGCGGGCTGTGTCCCGGGCCGGCGGGGTCTGCGGACCTGCACGGGGGCGTGCGGCTGGGGCTGGGGCTTGCCTCCGAGCGGGGCTGCAGCCCGCGTCCCACCCCCCACTTTCCCTGCCCCGCAACCCCGGGGCTGCCCTCCTCTCCCTTTTCAGTTCCCTTAGGTCCAGCTCAGCGGCGTGGGCGCTGCTCCCTTGGCTGAGAGCCTCCGGCTGTAAATACCAGCTTCTCCTGGGGAAGTCGGGAAAAGGAAGCTCCAGTGCTGAGAGAGCTTCTGTCTCCTCCCTCAGTGTTTCTGCCCCAGGTAAGTACCTTTAACACTTTTCAGGTGTTATGATGGCGGTGCTTGTTGACGTCACGTGTTTTTATAGTGAGAGGGATTACAGTGTTGAAAGCAGGGCTTGGTTCAGTTAAAAATGAGCTGAAGGCATGAGGCTGTGACATCCTCCATCCTTCCCTCTCCCAGGGTGAAACATGTGACCGTCGATTTTAAAAAGATAGTTACAGTCCCTAACTAGTCCAGCCCAGCTAGTGTGTGTTAACAGGAACAGCACCACCAGAGGCGTTGGAGACCCAGGGACATTGCAGTCCTAAAGAGCTCCTGGAAAAATTTGGTTTGTTTGGATTTTTTGTTTTTCTTAAATTGTGGGGCAGACTAGTTGTATAGAGGGAAAAACAATTGTCAAGAAATATTTTTTCATATAACAGCTTTATTGTGATATTGTTCACACACTGTGAAGTCCACCCATTTAAATGGTACAATTCAGCAGCTTTTAGCATATTCACAGTTCTGCAACCATTATTATTCCAGAATGTTTTCATCACTTCAGAAAGAACAGTGGAAATGAATGACCTATCCACCTCTCCCCAGTGGTGGTTCTAAAGAAGTTTCTTGGCTGTTCCTGACCATAAGTTAACTTGTTACATTCCATGAAAAATCTGGTAGGAATTCTAATCAGAATTGCATTGAATCTGTCTATCAAAATAGGAAGAATTAATGTCTTTATGGCATAAACTTTTCTACCCATGAATATATCTGGGACCCTATCTTTTCTTCTGTCCAGAGCCTGGGCCATGGGAAGCCCTCATTAATTGTTGGGTTTATGAATGATGAGATTCTGTACATCGTTAGTTGCAACTGTAGCCTTTCACAGAAGAGAAAAGTAACCTCAGTGAAGCCAAGTGACTGATGGTCAGAAAGAGTGACAGCCAGTGCTGGAGTGATCCATTGGACTTGGTGCTTGCAACCAGAGTTCTCCATTACCTACAGCTAAGGGGATTACAGTGTTTTTATTTTTTTTAATGGCATTGCTTCTATTTTTACTTATTTTTTAAAATTACTTTTAATTGACGTGTTGTCAATTTACAATGTTAGTTTCAGGTGTACAGCAGAGATTCAGTTATAAACATATGCATATGTATATACATATTTTTCAGATTGTTTTAGTACAACTCATTACAAGAAATTGAATATAGTTCCCTGTGCTATATAGTAGGTCCTTGTCATTTATTTTATATTTATTAATGTGTATCTGTTAATCCACCCTTTTCTGTCTGCTAACCACAGTTTGCTTTCTATGTCCATGAGTCCATTTCTAGCAGCACCGTTTTTGCTAGTAATATATGCTGGTTGGCTGCTTTCAGTTTCAGTAATTCCATCTTATCTGTGGGCGTTTTTATTCTGGTGGGCCTGTATGTGGTTTGCACACGTGGTAATAGAGATCTGTATTTAGGAGAACTCCAGGCCTCGTGTTGTACCTGGTACGGAGCGCCCACTGAGCTGATGCTTGAACTGGGAAAAAAACATAGTAAACGTTGAAATTTCCACTATGGTTGAGACTTCCAGGTTTCTATAACCTGTTTAGCCCACCTTAATGTTGGCTGCAAACATACTGGATAATTTGGTGGAACTTCATGGTATGGTGATGTAGACAGGACCTTGTATGCTTCTTCTCTTTCCTTTTTCTAACACTCATTCTCCTGGGCCTCTCAGATCCTCCCCCAGCAGTGCCTCGGGCTGGCTTGGTGCTGCACTGAGGCAATATTTGTTAATAAGGCCTTTCCTCATCTCTTCTGAGCCTCCGTTTCCTTCTCTGCACAATGAAGCCTTAGACTAGATAAGTGCTTTTCAGTTTCTTTTAAAGCCATGTTTCCTTTGAGAAACAGAAAATGCAAATCTCTCCTCCCATCCCAACCCTTTAGATTTTGATACGTCCTCCAAGGAGTGACATAGCTCTTTGTGGAAAATTGATGTGATTGTGATTCCAGGTGGCACAGAAAAGACTCTTCAGAGATTTGTTGCAGGGAGAGGGCAGGAAAGGGGCAGTATGACACACTTTCTACTGTGACCGATGGAGCAGGGGCTTGGGTTTAAATACGGTGTCTGTCGTGGCCTCTCTCTAATCTTGCACAATGTGGTAAACCTCTCTCCCTCAGTTTCTTAATGTGTCAAGTTGGGGTGATAATATTTTAGGGCTTTTGTGAAACATTATACACATAAGCCATTTGTGTCTCGGTATAAACAAGTCCTGCTAGGGAGTCAGGGATTTTTTTTAAAAAAATTCTTGTCCATAGCACTCTGTCTGTGTGTATTTTGAAGTTCCTGGAGGGTGAGGATTTAGTCTAAAGTCCCTCGTGGGACAGGTTGCCCATGGGTCTGTGTGCCCCAGATTGCCCCCTCCTCCCCAGTCCTCTTCCTCTCAGTCCAGGATGAAGATCCCTAGTAGATTTACACAGAGGTCTTATTGAAATGGCTTTTCATTTTATTGTTTCACCAAGAAGGGCTGCCATCATGATCTCTGTGGTCAGGTTTTGGTGACCTGAAGGCTATGCAATTGGGGGTTTCTATTTAAAAAAAATTACAATTACAAAATTAGACCTAGGGTGGTGGCAGGGGCTCTTGGAAGTGGGGACCATTAGCTTTGTTAGCTTGAGGTGCAGTAGCCTCTGGCCATGAGGACCCATCCTCCTGCTCTGAAGTTGGAGGGACCAGTGGGTTCAGTGAGAATGTTTACTGAGTGTAGTGGGCATTGTCCTATTTGTACTGTGTGTTCCTTATTTGAGACAGTGAGCTCATTTAATCTCAATAACCTCTTTAAAAAAGTAGACTTTTTATTTTGAGATGTAATGTAGATTTCCATGTAGTTGCAAGAGATAATATGGAGAGGGCCTTTGGGCTCTTTGCCCAGTTTTCTTTAATGCTTCCACCTTGCAAAGTTGGGGTACAATTCATTACTGACTCACTAACCCTTTGAAGATTGTGTTATTGCCCTCATTTCTATTCATGATTAAACTGGGGTTTAGAGAAGCACACAGCCCTGCCCAGGTCACCCACATGGTTAGTGTAGAGTTGGGTGGAACGTGAACTTTGGATTTCCAGGCAGCACCATTATGATTGTCTGTGGCAGGGAGCAGCATTCACTTTTCCTGTTTATTCATTCATTCAACAAACATTTATTGAGTAACCTCTGTGGGTCAGATTCTTTCATTGGGTTATCTGATTCTTCATCAGTATGGAGAATCAGGTAATATTTTCCTTTTTTTTAAATCTGAGAAAATTAACTCTGAGAGGTTATAAACATCCCCCAAAGGAAATATAGCTCATAAATGAGGGATAGTAAATTTGTACAGTTCCCCCTTTTTATGCAGGTGATACTCTAGGCATTTTACATTTGAAAACTTCAATAATCCAGATATATACTGGTAAGGCAAGGATTTTTTTTAAATTGAAGTATATTCAAGTTTACAATGGTGTGTCAATTGCAAGGTGTTTTTTCTGAATTTTGAATTAAAAAATATTTTTTGAGGTGTGTAATTATGTTTATTTATTTGTTTCATTCTTTAAAATGAGGTACTGGGGATTGAACCCAGGACCTCGTACATGCTAAGCATGTGCTCTACCACTGAACTGTACCCACCTCCCCAAAGCAAGTTTTCTTATCCATTATTCTGCAGCTTAGGAGTTCAAATAAATTGGACTTGAAATCCAGAACTTTTGATCCCACTGTGTTTCTTTTCTTTATATTCTGCTGAAGGGAGGTGGGGAAGCAGTTCCTTTATTCTTTCCTTTATTCAGCAGTTTTGAGCACTAACTTTGCATCAGGGCCTGGCTAGGTGCTTGGAAATGGAAAACAAGAAATGACCCTTTTCTGCAGGGGCTGGAAGCCTAGACCAAGAGCTGCGTAATGTGATCCAAGCTATGGTAGCCATGTGCAGACGCTGAGGACAAACTGTACCCCTGGATTTGCTTTGGCTTCCCTTGCCTTCTGGCTGGTACACACCAGGTCACCGCAACCCAGTGAGGCCCGCAGCCCGCAGCACAGTATGTACCTCAATCTCCTCTCCCCTCTCGTCAGGGCCTGCAGCATGAGCATCCCTGACTACGTGCAGTGTGCTGAGGACCACCAGACTCTCCCCGTGGTGGTCCAACCCCTGGGGATCATCTCAGAGGAGAATTTCTTTTGCATCTATAAGTGAATCTCCTTGGTGAGCCAGATCAGCCCGTGCGGCTCCCAGTGGGCACTCTGTATCCACTACAGGCACCACTATGCGCCCGAGAATGGGTGGAGTGACTTCCAGACTCACCGCAAGGTCGTGGGCCTTGTCACCATTTTCGACTGCCTTTTGGCCAAGACCTTAGAGAAGCTCCACGTGCAGAGTAGCTGTATGGCACCACGCTCTACGACTCTCAGCTCTTTGTCTTTGGGCTGCATGGGGAGGTGGCCGAGCAGCCGTGCATCGACGTGGCCTTCAATCTATGAGGACTGCAGGGTGGTGGAGAAGAGGATCGAGGAATTCACTGAGTCACTCTTCATCATGCTCAAGTCCAAGTGGTTGGACGTGGTCCCCGACAAGTCTGGGGCAAGATCCCCCTCCTCTACACCCTGTTTGAGAAGGAGGACTTCGTCGGACTGCACACAGACAGCAGGTAAGTCTACCTGGAGGCCCGGCCACCATGGCTGTGTGCCGGGTTTCTTCCCTACATCCAGAAAGTGATCAGCAAGGAGGAGGGCTGTCTTGTAGCCAAGGAGGGAGGGAGGTGCAGCCCGCCGGTTTTTAAGACATTTAAAAGTGAATCCGCCTTTGTTTCAGAGAGATCCTTTTAGGGTTAGTGTGGACACTTCCTCCCGCTTTTCAGCCAGGACCCCTGGTGGGACCCCTGGAGTTGCTGTCCAATAGAGTAGCCACAGCCACTGATGCTATGAGCGCTGGGGAGGAGGCTGGTCTGAGCTGAGATGTGCTGTAAGTCAAATGCACATCAGACGCTGAGACTTGTCTAGTAAAAAGAATGTAAACTATCTTGTTACTTTCTATATTGATTACATGTCAAAATGATAGTATTTTATATACGGTAGAATAAGTAAGATCTGTTCTTAAAATCAGTTTCTAGTTTTTTGTTTTTTTAATTTTTAAATGTGGCAACTGGGAAACTTTCTTTACATGACTCTCATTTCATTCCTGTTGGACAGCCTGTCCTGGGACAGCCTCATCCCTTTGCTTATAGATGAGATGCTGAATCCCGAGAGGTAGAATGAGGCGCTGGTTGACCTGGGGATGGAGCCGGGGTCTCCTGCCTCCCAGGCCCATCACCTGCACGGCTCAGGCCCTCTCTCCCTGCCCGACAGCCACCATGCCAAGTTAGGACATCAGAAACACCGCCAGGGACTTCCGAAAGAGCTCCTTATGCAGGGAAAGGCGTGTCAAGGAGTATGGGACAGAGCAGGGAAAGATTCGTCTTCACTTTGTCCCTGTGATTAGGTCAACGGCCCCACTTTGCCTCGGAAGGGCACACAAGCTCTTCTGGGCTGCCTACCCCCCCACCCTCTGCTCTGTTTCCCTGTGTATCTACTGTGCTGTCCCTCGGGCAGTAGAGGGTGAGATGCCTTTGCCGAGAGGTTGTCCCCCTTTGCTGGGGAGAGTGAGGGAAGCTGTGTCCCCTCGGCCTACGGCCTCGGTCCTTGAGTCTGGAGAGGGTTCATGGAGGTCCCACAGGTGGCAGTTGGAGGACCTGGCACGTGCTGCCGGGCCCGCTGTGGAGGCGGTGCTCTGTGATTCTTGAACTTACCTAAGGTCAGATCCTACTTTCTGGTTGTTGGTAAGTTGGAGGAGAAGATGCCAGAGAATTGATAAAAAGAAAGTGCAGACCAGTCCTGTAAGTGACAGGCAAAGGGGATCCAAGTCCCATCTGCGTGTGGTGCCTGGAGGGCTCTGGGTGAATTTTCTCTTCCTCCCCGGACATGCCTCTATGGCTTAAGGAAGGGGCGACGGATGTGGTGGCCATGATCTGTACTTGTCCTCGCAGGACACTGTAATCAACATGCCCGCGCTCCCCTTCTGCTCCTTGGATATGAGGTGGCAGGTTTAGTGGCCTGGGCAAAGCTGAGGGCACAGCTGCCAGCACCGGGCCACTCTCAGGCTGGCTCTGTTCACCTCACCTGTCACCTCCTGCTGAGCCCCCAGGCGTTAGTCAAGGTAGGTGCATCGGTGCAACGTAAGCAGGGACCACCTTTTCCCCCCTGTACAGACTTATGGGTGAGCGGTGGAAGCCTGGAGCCCTGCCCCTGCCCCCTGGCCAGTGCCTCCTCTTTTGTCATAGGAGGGACTGGTGACATTTTTGCTCAGCAACTGCTTGGCTCTGAGTCTGCAGACCCACCAGAGAATGCCAGCTTGTTTTTGCCTTTTGAATTCTGTCCTTGGAATTTGGCAGAGTAGCTGGATGTGTGCTTAGCCTATAGTGGTTGACACTGTCACCATTGTTTACCCAGAACCTCGTGTACCAGGCATGGCTCTCGGCATCAAAATGCAGCAGCGCATTAAACCTCCCTCTTGGTGGGTCTGTCTGTTTTGGTACCGTAAGGGCTCAGCCAGCATCTGAACGTCAGTGACATAACGCGGCCAGTGAGCTCGGGTCAAGCACGTTCTCCTCCAGTCCCTTTTACTCCATTGTTGCTTTTACTATTCCACAGTCATTAATTTTTAAAACAATGCTTTGGTGCAGGAGCAGAGCCTAATCCTCTCCTGCTACTCTTGGTGGGAGTGAGAAAAACTGTCCAGCCTGAAATGCGACCACATTTTGTAGCTCAAAAGCTGTCTAGACTCATGTAGGTGGAGTTTTGGTTTGGGGCGCTGACCACGTTGGGGTCCCCAGGAAGCGCCGCTCCCCTCAGTCCCCTGCCTTCCCTGGAGCAGGAGGTGAGGGTGGGTCTCAACGTTCCCGCGTCCCTATCCTTATCACAGTCACGTAAATTCTTGTACATGCTGTCAGTTATTTTTGTTCTCGTGTGTTTCTACTTTTTGCTTGTTCCTCTTTTCCTTTCTCTATTTTCCTTTTTCTCTTGTACCACCGTTTGAGCATGTTGTTGCGTCTGAAAAGTGGGCTGTGCACACCCTGCATTGGAAATAGCCAGATCGCCCTCCGTGCTGGCTCCATCGCTTTAAAAAGCAAAACCTTAACAGCTGCCTTCATCTATATATTATCCTAGTCATCTTTTTATTTTCTAGTTTTTTTGGAATTTTTGCTTTGTTAGCACATCACCCACTGGTGTTCGATACATTTTAAAATCCTTGCTTTGAGGAACCTGTTTTGTCCTCCTTATATTTGGTGACAAATGCGCTCTTATTAATTTTGTTTGTTTGTTTTGAAGAAGTGAGATGCGATTTGATTTAGGCGGCTGCTGAGGGATTCTTTTCATGGAATATTTAAACTTGAAAAGTCAAAGTCTGCAGCGCCTTGCTTCATTCTGGCTTTTACACAAACGTACTTGGCACTCGGTTCCTGGCTGTCACTGTGTGACGTGCGTGACGGCGCTTCCAGGCTGGCGGTCACTGGTGAGGAAGTGGCCGGCTCGGGGGTGAGCAGCTGAAGGGGACACTGTTGGAGGAAGCAGTCACCTATTTTTTTTTTTTGCATTCACCTTCCCCGTGCCATTTACTTTACTTTCCCTTCATAAAGGGGCAGAAGCGGGTCTAAAATCCATGCCACTCTTTTGTTCCCTTTACGAGGCTGGTTTCTCTGAGTATCAGGACAACATGGCCTTCTCCGAAGAGGCTGGCTCACATGGATCTGGTGGACACAGGGACCGCTAAAGGGGACTGTATGTTCCACTCTGCTTCAGCCAGTGCGCATTCAGAGCCGGGTCTGTGGCTTGCCTCAGCAGCCGTGCAGGCCTCCCCGCACCAGCCTTTACTTTTAACCCATGTTGGCAGTAAATAGCTGACTCTGTGTCTGTTGCAGCTGACGTCCACCACTGACGGCCGTGTCGTTAGTTTGCGGTAGTGAGGCTCCAACACCCGAGTCAGCCGTGAAGGGAGATATTTTGGCCGACCGAGGACCTTGCATTCTCACCCCCACCCTGTTCATCTCACCCGGGGTAAGGGTTTGGCCACCACCGTCATGCTGACCTTGAGGTTTTGTTTCTCCTTTCATGCTCTGGTGCAAATGTCGACAATTCATCCTTCACTGACTTGGTCTCCTTGAGACAGGCCAGACTTTCTGAAAGAATCCATCACATTCTCGGGGGGAACAGAACAGAAGTAAGTGTCGCAAGTAGAAGGAGTCTAGGCTATCTGGGTTGGCAAATGCAGTCTGGGATCTGTGATGGCTGGGCTGCGCCCTGGACAGAGGCCTTTCCCTTGGTTCCCCAGAGCCCAGGGGTCGGAGTGAGAACAGCCTTGCCTGGGTTCCTCCATCCTCATCTGCTCACTGGCAGGTGTGTCTGCTAATTAGGAGCTCCCCCAGACCTCGGGCCCTTCAAAACTCAGACTACGGGAGAACCTTGAGTCCCTTCTCCTGGGCCTCCTGTGTGAGAATCCAGTGTCTTCTGAGGTGACCAGCGGCAGGAGATGCCTCCTCTTCCAGGGAGCACCCTTCAGAGGACTGTGACTCACGGCACCATGCTGTGAGCTTGCAGAGTTCCGGCCGTGGTCCCTGCAGAACCAGACTTGAGATGGGCTTAGTGATGGAAATGACAGGACCGATTCCAGGGCCGGGCTGGGGGAGGGAACAGGGGAAATTGAATGTGACCTCAAACACCTAGGTGGGTCCTGGTGCTGTTACTAAAATGGGGAGCCTGGTAGGTACCTGTCAGGAATGGAATTCCAGAGTAAATGGTGGACATGAGGCATCTTTAAGATGCCATTTGTCATCCAAGTTAGGACTTCAAAGAGGCACTGGGGTCTATGAGCCTGGGGCTCAGGTGAAGGAGCCGGACTAGAGATACACGTTGGGAGTCGTCATTCTTAGCTGGTGTTCACAGCCTTGCATGTGGATTAGATCATCTCGACAGGTGCAGACTGAGGCTGAGGGAGGGCAGGGCTGTGCCTGGGTTGGAGGAAATCCCAGACGATGCATCTTTGGTGTGTCAGTCAGTGGCATTTGCGATTTTCAGAGCAAGGCCATTTATCCTTAAGGGGCCGGGGTGTGGGCAGGGCCACCCAAGAAGAAATCTGAAGGGAGGGTCGTGGCCACGTGTGCATCTTGGGAAGATGCAGAGGCTGCAAGGTCCAGAAAGGGAGACTCCTCAGAAGCTGGATTGGGAGTGAGGAGTGGGGAGAAGGTAGTCACACTCACCTCTGAGAGAGGGAAGGAGTCCTAGGGAGTCCCCACCTTAGCGGACTCGCTTTCCCTTGAACAGAATGCAATCAGACAGAGGATCTGATGTGAGAAGTGATGGGCGCTGGGAGGGGAGCCAACCTAGAGAATGGTGCTTGGACAGTTCTGGAATGGTCTCCCTGCAAAATATAGTTAAAAAAACCCAGACTCTTAAGAATATTGACAGTGACTGGGGAGGAGGCAGGAGTTTTTCTGGCCTTCTAAGGGTAAGGCATGTATCCGGGGATACACAGAAGAATCGGGCAGTCAGTTGCGGGGGCTTGACCCTTACCAGGGGGAACAGTGCAAGTTTAAAGGGGGAGAAGGGCAGCAGAGGGAAACTAGCCAGGCCCCGTGTCAGGTACCAGTCGGCCACCCTATTTGCGTGTTGCATTCACATCCATGCCTCCCAGGTGGGCGGTGGCAGCCCCCTTTTGCAGATTGGGAGGCCTTCTCAGGGGTAAGGAATTGGTCTGTTTATCGACTAGTAAATGCTGTAGCAGGATTCAAGCAGGGCCTTGTCAGACTTCAAGGGCGTGTTTTCTCTACTAATTCCGGTACCTCCCTGTTGTACCTGGAATGGTGAAGTGGGTCAATTTTGGAGCATTTCAGAAAAGTGCGATTTAAGTACCTCAGGACTGTTTCACAAAGCTCAGTGTTCTTTTGATGGTTCAGAAGCACCGCAGTGCTTTACGCCCCACAGATGTAAGGTTTTACTCCTTTGACGCTGACGTGGTTGCAAATGACGTACAGGAGCAAAACCAGACTTAGCAGCTTCTGAAGGGAAACTCTCCAGTTCTCCCTTGATCGTCTTTCTTCTGCGGGATGTAACTCTACTGCAGCGTAGGCCTGAGCTTTCCGTATGGAGTGAGGGTTTGATATCCAATGTTAGCATAAAACAATCAGATGGGGAAAATCGACGTTGGCAATTTATTTTGGGGTTTCATTAGGCAAGATGCACTATCGGTTAATGGCCCATATAATATGAAATTGAGTACAGAACATTGCTTTTTTTACTTTCTACTTAGAACTGTCTTGCAACGTAAGGTTGTCTGCTTTGGAACTTCAGCTCAGCCACTAGGGCACCTGTCAGTGTGTTGGTGTGATTGCATTTACACAGTGCATGTAATCTGGGCTTCCTCAGCCCCAAACACTCCAGTGCAGAATCATGGGCTGTAGCCATCACTTAGTTATACAAATACTTCTGAAACTATATGATACCAGAAAAAAAAAAAAAAAAAAAGGAGAGAGAGAGATTGCCTTTATAAAAGTTCCTTTGGATTTTTACTGCAAACTGTTGTTGAGCAGTTCTGGTTTGCTTTAGATATGAATATATACATTTCTTTGCATGTAACTTGGTTTTTGGACTAGAACACCAAGCTCTTGCTTTCCATGAGCCACAAAAATCATAGCTAAATGACACATGTATGAAATATTTTATTCTTTTTTTCTAAGAAAGAATCCTTAAATTTGGGACTTGGGCTGTGATTTTGCTTTTTGCTCTTCCTACCCCTCTTGTCATCTCACTCCTTTTTCCCACGTGGCCTCCAGTAGGTCATGGTCTCAAAGGAGCGGGTGGACAAACACCAGTGGGTCGCCTTGCAGTGCTGCTGTAGGGGAAGCCCAGCCAAGACCTAAAGGACATTATCAGAGAGGACTTCCTGGAATAAATGGACTCTACATTCAGTTCTGAGGACAGAGTAAGAGTCAGCCAGGAGTAGGAGTCAAGAGGGTGGCTCAGGTGGCAGGCGCAGCCCGGGCAGAGGCCTGGAGGCTTGTGGGTGGGGACTCGGGGAGAGTTCTTTTTGTGGTTCAGGGTGGAGGGTGCCCCTGCTGGGGAGGTCACTGGAGGGACCTGGGGTGGAGGGCTTTCAAAGAGCTTGGGTTTTACTAGAACTGACACAGGAGGCAGTGAATGGTGTCAATAGGAAGTGACCCTCAGGGAAGGTACTCCTGGTTTTGCTTCTGATGTTCTACAGAAAGAAGGGTCTTGATGGGCGAGAGCAGGTCTTTCTGTCCATTTGAGACCCACCCCGTCATTCATTTATTCATAACACGCTCAGTTCTGAGTGTCTAAGGGAGAGGGGGTGGACCCACAGTAGTAAGCAAAATGTATTTGCTTCTTGGGAGCTTAGCAGTGTCAGAAGTTGACTTAGCCTAGAATGTTCTAGGAACACAAGAACAAAGTGAGGAGGTTGGAGGGAGGGAAGGCTTCCTTAAGAAACAGTCAAAATGAGCCTGGAGACAAATGGGAAGTAGCAGCAGGTCAGGGGTCCCTGAGGTCACCGTGGACCTGGGTACTGAGGTGAGGCTGGGTGAGCAGGGTTAGGGTCAGGGGTGGGGCTAGAACACTACCAGGGAGCCTCTGAAGGGTTTGAAGTGGGGGTGATGTAATCAAACTTGTGCTTTGGGAAGGCTGCCCTGGCTCTGTGTGTGTGTGTGTGTGTGTGTGTGTGTGTGTGTGTGTAGCGGGGAAGAGGGGGAGGGTGCCAACAACTGGGGGGGTCATTAAAAGACTATTCACAGGCTGGGAGGCAACAAGTGGGAGAGGGGCGTCGGGGCTGCTTGGGGACGGCAGGGGCAGTGTGGGTGCGGGATTTCCTTATGGGGAGGGCTTGTTAGCGGGGCCGCCCTACCGGCGCCTTGTGGCTGGAAGAAAACAGATGGAGGCCGCCAGGTGGACATTCCTCTTCTCTCCTTCCCTGCCTTGTTTGATAATCTTAGTTCAGCCAACATTTGGAACAGAAGAGCTAAGTTCCAGGGTAGCCCTGGACTTTGTTGAGCTCGTTCGTGTGAGATCTGATAGGATTTAGGTTTGTGTTGAGATCTGCATGTTCACTTAGATAGAAACGTCCTGTCTTTTGGATTTCCATAGGGGTTTTTATTCTTTTTTTTTTTTTTTACTTTTTTATTGATTTATAATCATTTTACAATGTTGTGTCAAATTCCAGTGTTCAGCACAAGTTTTCAGTGATTCATGGACATATACACACTCATTGTCACATTTTTTTCTCTGTGAGTTATCATAACATTTTGTGTATATTTCCCTGTGCTATACAGTGTAGTCTATTCTACAATTTTGAAATCCCAGTCTATCTCTTCCCACCCTCCACCCCCCTGGTAACCACAAGTCTGTATTCTGTGTCTGTGAGTCTATTTCTGTCCTTTATTTATGCTTTGTTTTTGTTTGTTTGTTTTCCTTTTTCTTTTTTAGATTCCACATATGAGTGATCTCATATGGTATTTTTCTTTCTCTTTCTGGCTTACTTCACTTAGAATGACATTCTCCAGGAGCATACATGTTGCTGCAAATGGCATTATGTTGTCAGTTTTTATGGCTGAGTAGTATTCCATTGTATAAATATACCACTTCTTCTTTATCCAGTCACCTGTTGATTGACATTTAGGCTGTTTCCATGTCTTGCCTATTGTAAATATTGCTGCTATGAACATTGGGGTGCAGGTGTCATCCTGAAGTAGATTTCCTTCTGGATACAAGCCCAGGAGTGGGATTCCTGGGTCATATGGTAAGTCTATTCCTAGTCTTTTGAGGAATCTCCACACTGTTTTCCATAGTGGCTGCACCAAACTGCATTCCCACCAGCAGTATAGGAGGGTTCCCCTTTCTCCACAGCCTCTCCAGCATTTGTCACTTGTGGATTTTTGAATGACGGCCATTCTGACTGGTGTGAGGTGATACCTCATTGTAGTTTTGATTTGCATTTCTCTCATAATTAGTGATATGGAGCATTTTTTCATGTGCTTTTTGATCATTTGTATGTCTTCCTTGGAGAATTGCTTGTTTAGGTCTTCTGCCCATTTTTGGATTGGGTTGTTTTTTTTTCTTATTGAGTCGTATGAGCTGCTTATATATTCTGGAGATCAAGCCTTTGTCGGTTTCACTTGCAAAAATTTTCTCCCATTCCGTAGGTTTTCTTCTTGTTTTATTTCTGGTTTCCTTTGCTGTGCAGAAGCTTATAAGTTTCATTAGGTCCCGTTTGTTTATTCTTGCTTTTATTTCTTCTAGGAGAAAATTTTTGACATGTATGTCAGATAATGTTTTGCCTATGTTTTCCTCTAGGAGGTTTATTGTATCTTGTCTTATGTTTAAGTCTTTAATCCATTTTGAGTCGATTTTTGTATATGGTGTAAGGAAGTGTTCTAGCTTCAGTGTTTTATATGCTGCTGTCCAGTTTTCCCAACATCATTTGCTGAAGAGACTATCTTTATTCCAATGTATATTCTTGCCTTCTTTGTCAATGATGAGTTGACCAAAAGTTTGTGGGTTCATTTCTGGGCTCTCTATTCTGTTCCATTGGTTAATATGTCTGTTTTGGTACCAATACCATGCTGTCTTGATGACTGTAGCTGTATAGTATTGTCTGAAGTCTGGGAGAGTTATTCCTCCAGCCTCTTTCTTTCTCTTCAGTAATGCTTTGGCAATTCTAGGTCTTTGATGGTTCCATATGAATTTTATTATGATTTGTTCTAGTTCTGTGAAATATGTCCTGTGTAATTGGATAGGGATTGCATTAAATCTATAGATTGCCTTGGGCAGTGTGACCATTTTGACAATATTGATTCTTCCAATCCAAGAGCATGGAATATCTTTCCATTTTTTAAAGTCTTCTTTAATTTCCTTCATCAATGGTTTGTAGATTTCTGTGTATAATTCTTTCACCTCCTTGGTTAGATTTATTCCCAGATATTTGATTACTTTGGGTGCTATTTTAAAGGGGATTGTTTCTTTACTTTCTTCTTCTGTTGATTTATCGTTAGTGTAAAGCAATGCAACTGATTTTTGAACGTTAATTTTGTAACCTGCTGCCTTGCTGAATTCCTCAATCAGCTCTAGTAGCTTTTGTGTGGACCTTTTAGGGTTTTCTATATATAGTAACATGTCATCAGCATATAATGACACTTTTACCTCTTCTTTTCCAATTTGGATCCCTTTTATTTCTTTCTCTTGCCTGACTGCTGTGGCTAGGCCTTCCATGTCTATGTTGAATAGGAGTGGTGATAGTGGGCATCCTTGTCTTGTCCCAGATTTTAGTGGGAAGCTTTTGAGTTTTTCACCGTTGAGCACTATGCTGGCTGTAGGTTTGTCATATATAGCTTTTATTATGTTGAAATATGTTCCCTCTATACCCACTTTGGCAAGAGTTTTTATCATAAATGGGTGTTGAATTTTATCAAATGCTTTTTCTGCATCGATTGAGAGGATCATGTGGTTTTTGTCCTTTCTCTTGTTGATGTGATGTATTACACTGATTGATTTGCGTATGTTGAACAAGCCTTGTGTCCCTGGGATGAACCCCACTTGGTAATGATGTATAATCTTTTTTATGTGTTGTTGGATTCTATTTGCTGAAATTTTGGTGAGGATTTTGGCGTCTATGTTCATCAGTGATATTGGCCTATAATTCTCTTTTTTTGTAGTGTCTTTGCCTGGTTTTGGTATCAGGGTGATGGTGGCTTCATAGAATGAGTTTGGGAGTATTCCCTCCTTTTCAATCATCTGGAAGAGTTTGAGAAGGACTGGTATGTGTTCTTTGTATGTTTGGTAGAATTCCCCGGTGAAGCCGTCCGGTCCTGGACTTTTATTTGTAGGGAGGTTTTTAATTGCTGTTTCTATTTCCTTTCTAGTGATCGGATTGTTCAAGCGTTCAGATTCTTCTTGATTCAGTTTTGGTGGACAGTATGTTTCCAGAAACTTGTCCATCTCCTCTAGGTTATCCAGTTTGGTTCCATATAGTTTTTCATAATATTCTCGTATGATATTCTGTATTTCTATTTTGTTTGTTGTAATTTCTCCATTTTCCTTTCTTATTTTGCAATTCTTGCTCTCTCTTTTTTCTTTTTTGTGAGTTTGGCCAGAGGTTTGTCGATTTTATTTACTTTTTCAAAAAACCAGCTTTTGGTTTGGTTGATTTTTTCTATGGTCTTGTTAATCTCTATTGTATTTAATTCCTCTCTGATCTTTATTATTTCCTTCCTTCTGTTGCTTTTTGGGGATTTTTGTTCTTCTTTTTCTAATTCATTCAGGTGGTGGGTTAAATTGTTTATTTGAGATTGTTCTTCTTTTTTGAGGAAGGCCTGTATCTGTATAAACTTCCCTCTTAGCACTGCCTTTGCTGTGTCCCATAGGTTTTGAGTGGTTGTGCTTTCATTCTCATTTGTCTCAAGGTATTTTTTAATTTCAGCTTTGATTTCCTCATTGATCCATTGTTTTTTCAATAACATATTGTTTAATCTCCATGCTTTCCTTTTTTTCTCCTTTGTTTCTCTGTTGTTGATTTCCAGTTTCATGGTATTGTGGTCAATAAAGATGCTTGAGATAATTTCTAACTTCTTAAATTTGTTGAGGTTTCTTTTGTGCCCAAGTACATGATCGATCCTGGAAAATGTTCCATGTGCACTTGAAAAGAATGTATATCCTAGTTTTGTGGGGTGTAATGTTCTGAAAGTATCCACCAATTCTAGTTTTTCTATTGTAGTATTTAATTTCTCTGTTGCCTTGTTTATTTTCTGTCTGGAAGATCTGGCTAGTGATGTTAATGCAGTGTTAAAATCTCCAACTATGATTGTATTTCCATCAATATCCCTATTTATCTCTGTTAGTAATTCTTGTATGTACTTAGGTGCTCCTATTTTGGGTGCACATATATTAATGAGTGTAATATCCTCATCTTGTATCACTCCTTTAGTCATTATAAAATCTCCTTCTTTATCTTTCTTTATGGCCTTTGTTTAAAAGTCTATTTTGTCTGAAATCTGTACTGCAACACCTGCTTTTTTGGCTTTTCCATTTGCATGCAATATCTTTTCCATCCTTTCACTCTCAATCTATATGTGTGCTTCTCCCTAAAGTGGGTCTCTTGTATGCAGCATATTGAAGGTTCTTGCTTTATTATCCAGTCTGCCACTCTGTGTCTTTTGACTGGAGCATTTAGTCCATTAACATTTACAGTAATTAATGATACATGTGTGTTTATTGCCATTTTGAACTTATCTTTGCAGTTGAATTGGTATATCCTCTTTGTTCCTTTCTTCTTCCTTTGGTGGTTTGGTAATTTTCCTTTGTATTATCCTGGATTTTATTTAATTTTTGTGACTCCTTTTTAAATTTTTGGCTTGTGGTTACCCTTTTATATAAATCTATCTACCCATTTCTATAACTGTTTTTATTAAACTGATAGTAACATGATCTCAAACCCATCCTACTCTTAAAAAAATTTTAAAAAGAAAGAAAAAACTATTCTATATTTCCCTGCCTCCCTCTCCCACTCTCAGTAATTTGTATGTCTTCTTTTATAATTTCATGTTTACTTTATTTGTAATTCATGAGTTATCACCTTTCCAGTCGTGTGTTTCTCATTTCTGTAGCATCCTGCTGCTTTTCTATATAGAATAGCCCTTTCAATATTTCTTTTAGCATGGGTTTAGTGTTGCTAAACTCCTGCAGCTTTTTATTGTCTGTGAAACTCTTTATTTCTCCTTCTATCCTAAAGGATAGCCTTGCTGGATAAAGGATCCTAGTCTGCATCTTTTTTTCATTCATGGCTTTGAATATATCTTGCCACTCCCTTCTGGCCTGTAGTGTTTGTGTAGAGAAATCAGCTGAGAGCCTTATGGGGGTTCCCTTGTAACTTACTCTTTGCTTTTCTCTTGCTGCCTTTAGAATCATTTCTTTATCCTTGACTCTGGCCATCTTGATTATGATATGTCTTGGTGTGGGTCTATTTGGTTTCTTCCTGTTTGGGACCCTCTGAGCTTCCTGTACTTGGCTATCTGATTCCTTCTTTATGTTTGGGAAGTTTTCAGTCATGATTTCTTCAAAAACCTCTTCAATCCCCTTTGATCTTTCTTCTCCTTCTGGGACCCCTATTTTGTGAAGATTGGGATGCTTTATATTATCCCATAGGTCCCTTATGCTATTTTCATTATTTTTTATTTGCTTCTCTTGTAGTTCTTCTGAATGGGTGCTTTCTATTGCCCTGTCTTCTAGATCACTAATTCATTCCTCTGCATTATCTAGTCAGCTTTGCACAGCTATTAGATCATTCCTCATCTCTGTCAATGTGTTTACCCATTCCACTTGGTTCTTCTTTTTAGCTTCAGTTTCATTTTTGACATATTTTATATCTCTAAACACTATCTCTTTTAATTCCTTCAGCAATTCAATCACTCCTTTTTTGAAATCTTGATCTAGTAGGCTATCGATGTCTATTTCATTGATCTTTCTTTCAGGGGATTTCTCTTGTTCTTTTAATTGGGAAATGTTTTTCTGCTTCTTCATCTTGCTCATACCTCTTTGGCACTGTGGTTTATGGAGTACCAGTTGTTTATTTTGGTCCTTAAGGATTTTATCTATCTGATGCCTATTTAGGAATAGAACTTAGGGAAAAAAGAAAAAAATAAGAGAGAGAGAGAAAGAATTTTAAAAGAAGGGAGAAAGAGGTTTTGAAAACAGTGTATAATGAATAATTGAAGAGTGAGTTGAAGCAGAGTATTAATCGGGTTGAGACGTCCTTTTAAAACCTTTGGAAAAAAAAGGGGGGGGAGATGAATAGATGTATTTGAAACCTGTGTCTAATCAATAGCAGGACATCAAATCCCGAGAGAAATAGAAATGAATTAAGAAGTAAAGATTAAGAGAGTAATAGAAAATAGAACAGGTAAAAACAGATTAAAAAAAAAAGGGGGGGATTTGTCGGTGTTCTCCAGGAGTCTGTGTGCTTTTAGTGTGAAGTCTTTCTGTCTTCGTCCTGTTTCGGAAACTCAGCTTGCTGTTTTCAGAGGCCCTCTGTTGGCGCCCTCTTCTGTGCTGCTCCCAGCACCTGTCGGCCAGCAGATCGCGCCTCCTCCTAACACTGGGTCAGGTGCAGCTCTCCTCTGCTGTGGGCGGGCGGGTCGCTGCCCCTCCGGAGGCCGCAGTCAGATGTTGAAGACTGGCCAGGTAGGAGGGCGGGTCGTGCCCCCTCCCAGCACCTCGGTCAGGGGCTGTGTTCCTGCCCGAAATGCGGGGGGGCTGCTCTCCCTCTACCTGCACCGCTGGTAGCTCCGCTCTCTGTGCGGCTGCGTGCTCCGCCCTGGTCGGCCCTCCTCAGGTGGGCTCGGGGAAGACCGAGGGACAGCCCTGTCCCTGCTCCGGGCCAAAACCCAGCTCCTTGTTTGTCTTTGTGGAGCAAGTTCTCTGAGGGACCAGGATGGAAGGAGCCTATCTGTCCCGGGCTGCAGGCCAGTCTCAGTCTGGCCTTTGAGGCTGCTAAGCCCTTCATTGTTGATGCAGGTTTTGCCCCGCCCCCACCTGGGTGCTCAGCGCGGAGGATATGGCGGCTGTGACTGGGCCCCGCCTCTCTTCCCCCGAAAACTTTCCGCGGGTTTTCAGAGATGGGGGTGTGCACCCTTCCCCCGAGAGCACATCAACCTTGCTGTTTTATGGAGGGCCAAGTTTGTTCTGCCCTGTGCACCCACAGTCACAGCGTGCAGCCCCTTGTAGTCCCATGGGGCTTCCTCCGTGCAGCCGCCCCCGTCCTCCGCCCGGCTTGTGCAGCCTTGCCCTGCCCGCCGCTGCAGGCCCGCGTCTCATGCTGGGTGTCGGGGGGACGCTCTGTGCCCGTTTAAGTTTGTTCTGTTAGTCAAGGGCTGCTCTGTATGGATCCGAGCCTAGGAGGCTCCCCCTCCATCCCGCTGACCTCTCAGTTGGAGAGGGGAGACCCAGCGAGTGAGCACCAGTCCTCCTTTGCCGCTCCCTCCCCGCGGGACCCGTCTCGTGCTGCTTTGCCTTTTGTTCTTTCTTTTTTCCTTTTCTCCTACCAGATTTTTGGCGTCTTTATCTGTTGAAGAGGGCCATGTTCTGTCGGAGTTCCACAGGTGCTCTGGTTGGCTGCGTGGGTCTGTAGATATGGGTCTTGGTGTATTTGTGGGAGAGGGTGACCTGCGAGCGTCCTTCTACTCCACCATCTTCTCCCTCCTCCCTGGGGTTTTTATTCTTGATAAAGATTGCTTTCTTGGTGAGAGGAAATTAATACAGCTGTTGTCATTCTCAAAAAAATCATATCTTTTAAGAAATTTAATATTCAAAAGAATAGGAATATTTAAAAATGATGAAGTAAGGCTTTGGTGTAGTTTCTTTGGTTTCTGAGTTAATGTGGATTTAGAGCCTTTGCATTACTTAATAGCACATCCTTGTCAGTATTTAAAGAGCTGTTAGTGAGCGCCCCAGGCCCCACCTCTCAAAGCATCATTAAAGTTTGTGCTGAAATAGTGAGGTCCTAAAGGTCTTGTTTGCAGAAGCCAAAGAGTTGGTTTATAATATACAGCATAGCTCCTTTAATAAAATAATAATAGGTTCAAAATTAAGAAAGTGGAAGGTAATTGATTTCTTTTAAAGCTGAAACATAAACTTTCTTGGGCTAATGTTGCAACTGGAAATTATGAAAAGAAAAATCCTTCTGTAATATCATCTACGTGGAATACATATATGCCTTTCACGTTTGGAAAGTAACTGCGCAGTGGTTTTTGAAGTCAGGAGCATTCCAGCTCAGATAATGGCAGTGATGGTTGCTTGTTTTCAATGGAAGAGCCTAAATTTGCCTTCATAGCATTTTTTTTTTTTTTTTTTTTTAGTAGTGAGATTGTTGAGTAGTGCTTTGCCAGCATGATTTTGGTGCAGATGCAGTGCAACAGCAGTAAGATATATCCATGCATTTTACTTTCCGGACATCATCAAGGCACATGTGGGGGTTTGTGTCTGCAGGCCGGGATGCTGCAGGACTCCCTGATCCATCACCGTTATGTCCTGGAGCTGCTCCAGTCAGTGAATGACTTTCTGTGGCTTGGAGGTAAGGTGATCAGATGCAGGTGATCAGATGTATAGTTAAAGTGCTATTACTTGAAATAAGAGAAACCTAGAAACATGGCTCTAAAAATACAGGATGAGGGAGGAGAATTGGCTGAGCTGCTTGCAGTGGGGAGACTTCTCAGGTGACTCCCTCGCCATGATTCCTGCCAATATCCGCCCCAGCCCTGCACGGTAGTCCTGCCGAAGCAAGCATGCACTTTGCTCAGAAACACACTGAATTTCCTTGTGCCTCTGTTTGTTGGCCTTTTTTTTTTTTAAAGCACATCTTGCACTTTGCTTAAATGCCATCCCTGCTAGTCACCTCTTACACTCATTCTTCTGGACCTCCTCCATACATAGTTGCTGAGTGGATGAACAGAATATAGTATCTCAATGTATTGGAACATTTTTCAGACATAAGAGTGAATAAAAAAGAAAAAAATAAAAATAAAGGGGAAGATGAAAAAGGCCACCTGCTCTTAGAAGTCCTCCCTGACTGCTCAACCAGCCCTTTTCCCTTTGAAACCCAACCCCTTATGCTCCACTCTACTCTTTTTGATTGTACTTACCACCTTCTAATAAACTTAAACATTTTCCAAAAAAAAAAAAAAGATAGAGATACTGATGCCACTTCAACACAAACGAGCCTTGATAACAGCATGTTAAGTGAAAGGAACCAGACACAAACGACCACATATTGTTGATTTCAGTGATCTGAAATGCCCAGAATAGGCACATGCAGAGGCAGAGAGCAGGTGATGGTTGCAAGGGGCTGGGTGGAGGAGGGTTAGGGTGTGGCTGTTAGTGACAGGGGGTTTCTTCTGGGGTGATGAAGTGTTCTGGAAATACATGGTGGTGAGGGCTGCACAACCATGAGTGTGCAGAAGACTGCTGAGCTCTGTCTCTGGGAGTGCCTGTTGTAGGGGCGGCTTTATTTTGTTCTCACCCTGCAATGTGAAGAGTCATCTTGTGCTGTGGCCGTTGTATTCCTGAGTGGTGAGGCTCAGAAACTTTGCAGAGTCATGTTTCTTTTTCCCCCTTGCTAAGTGTAGGCAAAAAAGGTTTAAGCCTGAGAAAGTGCTCCATCTGCAGAAATGTCTTTTAGTTTTGCATGGTGTAAAAATCTTGAGAGCTTTTTAATCGTTGAGGACAGTCTGTTGGGGGGAAACAGCCCATGAAGCCTGGGTGGGACCTGGAAGAGCCACGCTTCCCTCATTGACACGGGTGATGACTTCACCCCCTTCAGGCAGTGAAGGGCCCAGACCCATGAACAGAGTTGACAATTGTGAATATTTATGTTTATCCGCTGCTTCATCTTGGATATTAATTTCAAGCTGAGTCAGTTTGTGGCGGCAGCCTCATCCTACGTCAGGAATTTATAATATCTGCTCTTTTAGGTGAAGACCAGACAGACTTGATTATTTAACAGTCTCTCTTGAATTGATATCTCAGATTCCTTTGTCAATAGCAAAATAGCAGAAATACAGACGTCCTTTAATGCCAATGCGACCTGGAACGGGTTTAGTCTCTGTGCCTCAGTGGCCTTATCTGCAGGTGGGGAAGATGATAACAGTGTTTCCCTCAGAGGGGCTGGTGAGGAGGAAGTGGGAAGCACAAAGTGAGTACTTATACGAGATGCTCGTGAATGACCGAATTTAGTGCTCTCAGCCTGGTGAGGCCTCAGGGGCAGAGATGTCAGAACAGAGCAGTCCTTGCCGGAGCTCGATCCGTGTTGGCAGTTGTTACGATCAGCATCACCACTGTGGGTTATCAGGTAGTTTTAAGACTTGGTAATATGAACTCATGAATAATGTTAAAAGACTAGATATCTCAGATGCAGTTTACATATTTCTCAAGATTTCCCCTGAGAAATGGATGATTTTTCCCCATCTTAAATCTGAGTTGAGTCTCTAAAACAATTCTGTATTCCTCCATCTATTTGCTTTAATTCTCCATTTCTTAAAAAAAAAAGTTTTTAAATGGAGTTATTGGGGACTGAACTGAAGGCCTCATGCATGCTAAGCACATACTCTCCCAAATGAGGTATAATCTCCCCCCTGATTTTTTTTAACCTTTACTTTCTTAGTATTCAGAGGTTAGAGGCCTCTAATTCTTTTTCTGGAGACTTGTCTATGAACCTGTAAATCTATAATTAATGGACAAACTTGGTTTATTAAAAAAATCAATAGAACATTCTGCAATCCATCCAAAAGGAAATGCTCATTGACTTAGAATATTTCTCCTTTATAGTGATTTCTACTTTTTTGTGTAGCTTAATTTATTAAGAGCCATCTTCATCATCATAATGACCAAACTCGCTCTGAGTGGACATCTACCTAAGGCTAAAATTCTTTCCTCATGTTTTATTTCATAGCAGGTGTTTGAGGGTAGGTATCAGTGTCTCCTTTTTATCAGCTAAGGGATTGAGAGGTGGGGTCATCTTGTCCAAATCACACGTAGATGGCGGTGGCTAGCTTGGTGCTGGAACCCAGGTTGCACAGGATGCATTCTTAATTGCTCCTCTAATCAGCCTCCCGTTGAGTGGATTCTCGAACTCCTGTGAGTCCATAAATGACCGATTTTAGTGATCTCAGCCTGATGAGGCCTTCAAAGGAGAGACACCAGTGAGAATGTGAGACAGAGTGGCGTAAATTAAAGTTGTACATTTTCACAAATGTTTTATTCTCAGGTAATGACTTAGAAAGTTATTTTTTTATTTTAGTGCTCTGTAAACACTAAAAACAAAACATTAAAAATGATTATAGTGCAAAAGAGGAGTGGGCTTTGAAACTCCAACCATTGCTAATGATGTTACTTGTTTTTCTCTAGTGGTGCTTATTGACCGAACAATTTACAAAGACTGAATTGGTTTTATGTTGTCTTAGTATGGAAGAAAAGATTGTTAGTGAATATTGTAAGTAAAATCTTTACTCTTTTCTTTCCTGATGATGAATATGTAAGTTGTTTTCATGGCTTAAGTTCATTTCCTCACTTGTGAAATTTGAGTAATACCGTTTACCTTTTCTGACTGTGAGAGTTAGATGCCTTGAATACAAAGCACCCAAGAGGTGCTTAATAAAAATGTGATGTCACAATGAGAGATCATTTAGAAGGATCAACTCTGAATACTAAAGAGGGTGGCCTATTTCTGCTGCATATTCAATATGTATATATATGATATATACGAATATGGCTTAAAATAACAAGGATTCAGTTTGGTTTTTTTTTAGTGCAGTATGAAGTTTTAATGAAATCAGTATCATTCTGGTGAGACAGAGACTAGTTAAATTGCCTTAAGCAGAAGACCTTGAAGATTATTTACACAGAATCTGTATTGTTACAACTCAGAATTCATGTTGCCGTGTAACCATCCACTCAGACATTTAAATTCGTGGGAATCTGACCAGATCCATTAAGTTTAGAAAAACCCACATTGATCATTTTCAGGGAATAAGCTTCTCTCTTTTGTGATTAAAGAAAATTTTGATTTTTTTCCTGCACTCTTAACAGGATTTAAAATATCAAAACATTTATTTGACATGTCACTTTTTTAATAGAGAGAATAAAGCTCAGGCTGTTTTAATATGTAAATAAATGTTTTTGTATTTCAACAAACTTGTATGATTTCCTGGCTCTCTGAGAAGTATTTTCCAAGATACTTAGATTACCTACTGTTGGAAAAATACAGACGTGACTTTTATGACTATAGGCCTAGTTCAGATCTGTTGGTTTTTGCTACAGTGCAAGACATGAGGCCTAGGAGAGCTTTGCTACTGATTGCCAGGAGGACAGATCCCAGGGCTCAGTCTCCCCTCCTGTAAAATGAAGTGGCTGGACTGGATTCTTTCCTCTTCTAAGATGAGTTTCCATGAGCCTATGTCTTTTGTTTATATTCAGGAGTATTAGCAATATCATATGAAATACTGAATACCCCTCCCTTCCCCGAAGCGAAGTGCAGTATGTGCTACATAAGCTTTTATTTATCTGAATCTCGATTCTGATCCTACAGGCAATTTTTGTGTTGCATGTTTCCCGGCAACCTGGAAGGTCTTTTTAACCATAGGTGTCACTGTTGCACCTTCTTACAGTCTTAATTTTCTGTTTGTAAAAGAAGGCTTAAACAACATGAATTTATTTTGATTTCCTTGCTTAATGCTTCTGGATAGCACAATGTCCGTTATGTGTGTCTACCTGGAAAAGTTATTCTGCCTATATCTTAGTTTTATTCTGCCATCTCGCTGTGAACATTTCAGACTTGCTGTGCAACAATGGCAAAACCGCACTTTTCTTCCAGTGTTAGAAACCAGTGAGCCGGGATTTTATAAAATAGCTAGAAGCGGCCTCTGGAACACCTTAAAGCTGAAAAGTGTACTGAGTTCCCTGAGTATTGACCCCGCCGCTGTGTGTTAATTGGTGGGAGGAGATTTGGTACATATAGGAAGGGGTGTAGTTTTTTGACCTGGGTTTGCATGCACGCGCTGCCACTGAGCCACGTGAGCCTGAGTCAGTTCGTTCTGAGATTTCCCTCGTCTGTGAGATGGGGACGCTCATATCTGCTTTGTAGAATTGTGAGAATTAGAAATTATGTAAAGTGTTTACCACAGTGGGTATGCCAAGAGGGCTCATAAACTTTAGCTGCTGTTTGGTGTGAAGCCATCATTTGAGATTCTTTGGCAATTACTAAGAAACAGGAAAGTAAGAAAAGCTGGTTTTATGATGAAAGATATTTGAGGAGGTTCCATAGTTCCTATACCCATAATTTAGCATCAGCAGAGTCAGAACTGTTACACAGTCGCCCTGAACCAACGTTAAGCCACAGAATTTTTTGTTACTTCATATATGTTGGGGCCTAAGGGGATCCAATACTTATACACATGTTGCCTCCAGCAGCCAACTGAGAGATGACACAAAAGACTAGGCAGGCGATAAATGTCTTCTTTGTTACTGATGAAGCCACGTTCTCCATGAACTTCAGGGCTGTGGGAAAATGCGTGTCATGATACTGTGTCCCAGAAGTAGAGACTCACCCAGTCCCAGGTAGCTCTGGGCCACAGCGAGCCTTCCCTTGAGAGGATCTGCCCCATCATGCACAGGGCTGTCCTGCCATGGAGCTGAGTTTCCCAGGTGCTTCCCAAGGGTGGCCAACACTGGAGGGAAAGGAAGGGTTTCACATGCCCTGCTTGTCTCCCCAGAATCACAACCCACTTTGTTAGTGTGACGAGGGCTAGCTCTGGGCCAGGGGTCAGGGGTGTGAAGAGAGAAACCCTCTCCATGGCCCAGAGGGGTGGGGAGGAGGCATCCCCTCCCTTAGTTTAAACAGGTGGTGGGATGGAACAGAAGGGTGCTCCCCAAGAGTTTATAAAAGGAGAAATAAGGATTTCCTTTGGGACTTTGACTAGCCAGGAAACACAGAAGATGATTAGAAAGGAGACTTGTAAATCACTTTAATATTAAGTTGACATTTGTTTAGCACTAAAAATGTGCTACATTATTTTCTGAGCGTTTTACAGAAATGAATCCTTCAATCTTCTCAACAAGCGAGTAAGGAAGGTTTGATTGTTATCCCAGTATTACAATGTGGAAATTGAGGCAAAGAGAGAGTAAGTTAGCCAAGGTCACAGAGCTAGTAAGGGGCAGAGTTGGTATTTAAACCCTGGCTGTCCGGTTTTGAGGCTGCCATAGATGGGCTTTGGGTGTTTAGAGATATCTGCATGCCTGAATCTCTATACTTGTGCATCAGTTAGCCCAGAAAGGACAGGGAAAGGAGAGTTACACAGGTGCTCACAGTCGTGTCTCGGCCAGTGTCCACGAAGAGTGCACCATGATTGGAGGTAATTGTTTTCCAGGCAGTAGATCTGTTCGTATAACAGAAATTTAGTCCATTGAGTTAATCTAGAAACACTTCCTGCTCTGCTTCTGTCCACCCTTGCCATGTGACTGCCTGCCCGTGGTTGGGCCGTTGAGAAGAAAAGGTACTCATGGTTGAACTCTGATATTTCAGTCTGGTTCGTAGTTTCACGTCTCCTGTTACATTAATAAGTTAAACTTCTGGTTTTCTTGCATCAGTGTCTCATGAATTTGGTTAATGTGAAACCAGTCCATGGGAGCCCCGAGGTGCTGACGGTATAATTTCTGACCACGTTGTGGCACTTCTACCCATGCAGACCTGCCTGGAGGATGTCCGCATTCCTCACTGATTTCTCCCAAAAGAAGGGTCCTCTACCACCCCCGGATGTGAGGCTGGGAGCTCTATGAGTAGGCCAGTCAGAGGCCAAGTCCACCAATCAGAAAACTATGAAGTATCTGGAAATGAGTTTAATAGAAGAAAAGGGCTTCCAGGTAGTCCGATGGGCTGTTCGAGTCCATTTGGAGATAAGCTGTCCACTGTCTGTGGTTGAGCTGCTTCTTTGCTGTTGAAAAGTCTGGAGTAGATGAAGGGATTTTAAAAAGCAGAAAGGTGTGATTTCAGGTGGTACATCCACACCGGGGAGAAGTGAGGGATGACCGCCTGTGTGAGGCATAGACCGAGTCTTACAAACTTAATAAAACAGCTTTAAAAGCTCTGCCATCTGAGTGCACTTCATAAGGGGTCCAGATCATCACTGGTCGTGCTGATAGGGCAAATTATTGATGATGGCAGAAAGGACACGAAGGCATCAAAAGGTCTCAGTCATGTTCCCTGTTTAAAGGATGTGGCATAGTGTAATATATTTGAGCTGGTTATTCACTGAACAATTTTTAGTGTTTTCTGGGACTCCCCAGTCCCCCAAGGTTCCATGCAGCTGGGTGTCCCCTCAGTGCAGCACTTGCCCTGGGCTGACGTGGTGTCACGGGGAGCAGGACGGTCAGCGTCCCCAGCTCCTCCGAGCTCCGTCTCATCCGCAGTGCCGGGTTGCTCATCCTTGTCTACTTAGTAGGGTTGCTGAGAATCACACGTGATGGTTATCGGGTGTGATTTGTGGTTGTCTCTGTGATTGGCATATAGTCAATATTTGATAGAAACACTTGTTTTTTTATTATAATTGTGGATCCTAGATTACGGTCGTTTATAGTCTACATTTTTTATAACTTTATTCTTATATTTAAATATGCACTTGTTTTTATTTATTTTTTTGGAAGTACTGGGGACTTAAGCCAGGATATTGTGCATGCTAAGAAAGTGCTCTACAACTGAGTAATACCCACGCTCCTTCTCTACACTTAAAAATCAATATTGCAATACACAAAATAGCTCTTAAACACCATCATGGGACCTAGTCTCTGTATACGCTATTGAACATGTATGCTTTTTCAATAAGAATAAATGGTGTTGGGACAAACTTTTCTGAATCTGTTAATGTGCTTAAAAACGATCATAGCTAGTGATAAACACGAGACTTGGATCCAGTACTTCTTAGGGTCTGTTTTGCCATCATTGGAAATTACATTCTACAGAGAAGGCTAATTGGGTCTCTTTGATATTTGGATGGTTTACCAGGTGATCAAGGCTTTCAAAAGCTGACAGTTTTGTATATTAAATTAACTACTAAGTTATCTTCTAGAAGTTGGAAGTCCTAAGCTTGTGAAGTGCCCAGTAATTCAGGGGGTATGTGTCTGTGTCTGTGTGAACGTTTGTGTGTGTGATTTCAGGAAGGCAGACATAAGTTCCATATAGGCTTCTGATACCTTTCTCCTCCAGTTCAAGGTGTAGGCATATATTTACACAAATAAATTGATATTCTTTTGTCATTTGGCATATTGGTGGGAATTAGAGGTTCTCGTACTTGTTTCAGAAGGGTTGGGGGGCATGAGCTTAGAAAACGGGAGGAGAAAGAGGCCGGGAGGCACTTCACACTCTGTGCAGGGTATGAGAAACAGTCGCTTTTCTTTTCTCTTTTCTTCTAAAGCAAACTGGGTCTGAATTGTAACATACTATTACTCAGAATTGCTTTTCTAATCAGATACAAGTGCCTCAGATTTTTCAAGGCAACATGAATGATGAAATGTGTTTTAGCAGTTATCTTTAAAAGTAGTTTTATTTTTCAAGTAAAAGGCTATCGCCTGTTCTTCCTTCCAGCGGTAGAAGAAGTTCTCATTGATCAATGTATATGATTTATGTGCTGGGTTTCTTTGGGTTTTGTTTTTTTTTTTTAAGTGCTTGTTTCATTGTGGTGTGAATGAATGTTTAAAATTTCTGGATTTTGATCTTTAGAACATGCTGATTTATCAGAATTGTTAAAAACTTGATTGTTCTTTGGTCCTTGTTTGGTGGGGCACCCTATTGACTTCTGTTGTCTATTAAAGAGGGAAATTCTTCCTGTAGCCTGCAGATCATTAAGTGAATGGTTTGCAGTGTGCCTTTACAATTCTTTGAGTGCATTGAGCGTGTTTGTCCAGTGACTTTTGCATTGACTCATAGTAATGACTTTGCATTGATTCTGTGGCTTTTGCTCCTCTCCACAAGAATTTGAATTCTCTGTTGCATTTTGTGTACATGTTCTTAACAGGGAAAGAAATTTTGCATTTTCTTCAGAGGTGGGTTTTCCTATCCCCTCTGAATGCCTTCTGTAATTGATACAAAAAAATCTGTTATTGCAGTGCTTAATTACTTCATAAACTATTTTTTAGCTTAATCAGAAATAATGACAAAGTGTGATAATAAAAAATACGAAAACCTTCCTTCCTTTGAAGAACAGAAATCAGGTGGTCAGGCTCACGCATGCTTTGTGCCTGACACTTTTAATCTCATGTCATTGTGTTTCATGATTCGGAGATGGAGTTGCTTCAGGTTTATAGATTTTTGTTTTAACATTTGTGTTGAATTCTTTCTCCAGGCTGATGTTTCCTGTTCGGTTTGTTGAAAGTGTAGAAGGGAAACAAATGCTTTGTTTTGTTTTCAGGAGGCCTGAGTTGCTGATGAGAAAAGAGTTGAGGGTGGGCTGAGGAACAGAGTGACACTCCCTCTCCTCCTGGCTGAAACTGATGAACAATGAAATCAATTAAGTGTATCAGTATTTGACCAATAGAATTCAGCGAGCCCAAACTGGCAAGTTATGCCCAATGGAAAGTACTGAATTCACCTGCAGAATTAGGTGCTTTGCCAATTAGAATCAGCTTAGAGCAATCAGAAAAATTAGTTCATATGATGAGATATAAAAGAATGTAATATCTTCTATTTCTGAAACTTTTCTTTGTTAAGTTGTGTAGAGCTAAAATTAAGTTTCAAGCGCCAGGAGTTAAGAGTCTGGGTGGTTCTGTGGGATCGTTATTCAGGGATGTGTCTAGATCCTGCTAGAGTGTCTGAAGGTGGCAGGAAAAGACCCAGGGCTAGGATTTGTTATCCTAGGGTGTCCTCCATAATGGTTCCATAATGGTTACATGTGGGAGCCCAAGATTAGGTTAACAAATTGTAACAGACCCCAGCCGCCTGTCAATGTTCAGAAGAAAAAAATATGCTTAGTAACTGCTTTGCAAGCAGGAGCCTGTGCATTCTCACTCCTGTCTCCTTGCCTTAAACAGCAGAGACAATGCTTTGCTTGCATAGTTGAGGTTTTAGATAGCACTCTGCTCATTGGAGAGCAAAGACCCAGGCCCTCAGCTATAAACGTTGGGCTTGTGTGTGGTTAGATAGTCTATTATCCCCAAAACAAGGACCTGGCTGGTCTGGTGGTCTGCTTTGTAATTAACATATCTACAGAATGTATCTTGTTCCCCTCACCCCATGACTTCCCTAAAGAAAAACTAAGCCTTTTTACTCATTGTGGATTCTACAATCTCTGTTTCATCCCGTCTTTCCCCAAGTTCCTGCTTACTATCACACAACTGTTAATGACTTTTTCCTTTGAGTATACACAATAAATATGGGAGCATTTGAGAGGCTCGTGGAGTTGGCTCCCTACTCCCTCTCGCTTTCTTGACTTTTTCCACAGAGTCTTTAGTAATCATTCCGTGTCGTTAAGGCTTCTGCCAGCCAGAACCCACAGTTCCAGGTGAGAAGAATGCAGGCTTTATCTCTCCTACCCGAGGGAGAGAGAGAGGGGAATTGAGATCTGCTCCCCCGTGGTCCCTTCCTTCCCCAGAGCCACTCCAGTTCAACTGCAACCTTCTGGCCTCTGCTCACAGGGCCTCTGTCCCAGGACTGACTGCAGCCATTTTTTCCCTTGTCAACATTTCCTGTGCCTTTCAGAAGTTGGTCTCTTCTCTGCAATTCAACCCTGGCAGATGTGATGGTGGTCAGCGTGCTGGTGGGCAGTCACCTGGGGACTCCCAGGAGCCATGCTGATTCTCCTGAGTCTCTCATTCGGGGTTACAGAACTGTCGAGCACCGGAGGAAGCCCATTCACGTGAGGGCAGCGCAGCATTGCAATCACTTTCATTTTATTTTGAAATTTCAGTGGAGAAATTATTTGTAGCAAACTGTTCCAGTTTTTGGCTGACTGCTTTCCTCACCACCATTTCCTTGTTGGCTCTGGTTCTTGTTTTAAGAACCAGGTTTCTTCTCTGGTCATTTGTAGCAGCTGGGCTTGCCGAATCCTTGATCTTCATTTGAAGCAGAATGCTTCCTCGTGATGTCAAACTGATTTTCCTATTTCTGAATATTTCGTGTACACTCAGCACCTGATTCAAGTGAAATGCTCTTGTCCAATTTCGGCTAACTCACATTTGCTGATCTCCTGCTTTCATGCTGAGGGCAGGTTCTTCTTCCTATAATAAAAGTCAGCAATTTGCATTTACTATGGGAAGGTACTGGCCCGAGGTACTTTTGTTCTTAACGGTTTTAATACAATTCACACATTAAAATGTACAGCGGTTTTTACTCTAGGCCCAGAATTGTACATCACAGTCAATCTTAGAACATTTTCATCCCCCCAACAGGAAGCCCCGTATGCATAAGCAGTCATTCCCATTTTCCCCATCCTCCCACAGCCCTGGCAGCCACTCTTCTCACTCTGTGGATTTGTCTGTGCTGGACATTTCATGTAAATTGAGTCATTTCATGTAAATAGAACCGTCTATTGTGACTGACTTCTTTCACACTGAGTAACGTTTTCAATGTTTGTCCATCTTGTGGCCTGGGTCAGTACTCTATGCTTTGCTATTGTTGAATAATATTCCACTGTATGGCTGGGCCCCTCTGTTTACCATTCATCAGGTGATAGGCATTTTGGTTGTTTCTTCTTTTTGGCTGTGATGAATAATGGCACCGTGAACATTCCTGTAGGAGTTTTTATGTGGACATTTGTTTTCAGTTCTCTTAGGTGTGTGCCCACAGAGCAGAATTGATGGGTCATTCAGAAACCAAATGTTCAACTCTCTGAGGTCCTGCCAGGCTGTTTTCCAAAGTAGCCACGCAGCTGTTACATCCTCACCAGCAAGGGCTGCTATCTCTGATTCCTGTGTGTCCTCATTAGTTCTTGTTATTCTTTTTTTAATTATAACCTATGTAGTGAGTGTGAAGCGGTTTCTCCTAGTGGTTTTGACATGATTTCCCTTACAGCTAATGATTTTGAACATCGTTTCATTGTGCTTATTGGCCATTTGTATATTTTCCTTGAAAAATACCAGTTTCGGATCCTTTATTCATTTTTTAATTTAGTTGTCTTTTTTGTTGAATTGTAGGAGCTCTTTTTTATTTGGAGATACAAATTCCTAATCAGATAAATTATTTGAAAATATTTTCTCCTGAGTGTTGTTTTTTTCACTTTCTGGATGGTGTCCTTTGAAGCAAAGTTTTAAATTTGATGAACTCAAATTTATCTCTGTTTTCTTTTTTCCTTGTGCTTTTGGGGCAATATTTAAAATCTGAGGTATTTTATTTAAAATTTACATATAAAATATCTTAATTCTTAGGACCGTCCTAGGAGACGGGTGCTGTTGTTGTCCCCAGTCTATGGATAGGAGGCTGAGATGCAGAAAATTTCACTGACTTATGAGTGTCAAAGCTACCCAGTGCTGTGGGAGTTCAGACCCTCATGTTTGTCCCCAGCATCTGTGCTCTTCACCACCATGCTCCACTCCTTCCTGGAATCGTTAATGAAAAAGTCTTTCATTTCTTTATTTCTTGTTGGTTTGTTTTCTCATTGGGGACCTCATCTCCTCATTTTCCTTGCAGGGATCAGTGTAGGTTTATTTTAGGTCTCATGTAGTCAGAAGCATTGCTATCTGTTAACTTATTACTCACTCTCCAGTGATGATTGTTGCTAGTTGACCTAATCAAGTCATGCTTAATTCTTTGCTGCTCATGACACTAAAAACAGAGTCATGACTTACAGAATGCTCAAAGAAGAAAGTACTTGATTGATATTATTTTGCTAACCAATCAAAATAATCAAATAAAAACCCCGGTGTTGACACAGATTATAAGCCCTCCAGAATAGGGCCGCTGTCTTCCTTGTGTTTCATTTGTTTAGTCACAGCGTCTGGATAGAGCCTTGCTGTCCAGCAGTTTTGTTAGGATTCGGTGCTCGTGAATCATTGTAAGGACAGAATTTTGACAACAGACTGTGTTGTTCATTTCACGAGGGAAGAGATAATATAGAAATACTGCTCAGATCTATTTTAAAATTAAGCTTGGAATTTTGAGAAGAGTTCAAGAAACCATACAAAGATTTTTTTTTCACTAATTTTAGATCTATCTTAGACACATTATGGTTACATAGCAGAGTAACTTATCAACTAGATTTGACAAGAGGAGTGTATTATTGATTATTTGTTTTAGTTGAAATATTCTACCTGGGATAAAGTAATCAGTGCCCATAAATGAACAAATATGTTTGTATTTCTATGCAACATGGGAGCAGACTTCATATGTTTCTATATAATATATATGACTGTGTGTTTTAATCTGTCTGTCAGTGTTTTTATAGCTTTTCAGCAATGTTGTAACTTTAGAATTCTTCTAAGAAAATCACCCCCAAATTACTAGCGCAGCTTTTACTGTGTATCCTGTCTTATGCATGGGATTCCACTGTCCCCTCAATGAGGAATGTCCTCTCCTATTGAGTTAGTAGCAGAGTTAAAGGAACTGTGATTTCTAGGCCTTTGCTCTCCATGTGTTTGCAGTTGGCTGTCAATCACGATTTTCCCTTTCTTGGGTTTTCATTGTTAAATTAGAAATTTTGAAAACAACTATTTATATTTTGCATCGGTCTCCCTAGAAACTTGATGTGTTTGTGCTTTTCAGTTTTCAACTTATGAAAAATGTAAATGCACTCTTGTTTTTAAGTAGTCCTTTTTCACTAGATATTTGTTTACCTCTTTATAGTTAAAATATTTTTTCCCAATGAATGAATCGGTGTGCATGTTTTAAAAGATACCTTACTTTTTATTTTTCTTATTGTAACAGTTATATTCATTGTAGAGAATTTAGAAAATAAGGATAAACACAGTAATAACTTAACAATGGCCTCTAATCTCACCTGGACATACAGTTGTAAGGTTTGAAATTGAGAATTACAAGTCCTCTCACGTTGTTCTTCTTTTTCAAGTACGTTTTGGTTACTGAGACCCTCGAATTCCCATATGAACTGTAGCAGCAGCTAGTCAGTTTCTGTAGCGGAGCCCGCTGGGATTTTGATCGAGACCACGTTGAATATACGGATCGCTCTGGGGAGCCCTGTCATTCCAAGAGCACTGTCTTCTGATCCAGGAATGTGCGTGTTGTGTCTGTCCAGGTATTTAGGTCTTTAATGTTTTTTCAACAATGCTTTGAGTTTACAGAGTATTATTTTTCTTTTTTCGTTTGCCTTTATATTGAGTACAAGTGTGCCAGGTACCGGGATAAGAAGTGTATTTGAGCCCCGCCACTTGCTGCCACCATGGTCGCTGCGCTCTTGCTTCACCCTCTGTACAGTTTGCACAAAATAGGACCTCAGTAATTCTCTCTTGAATGAATGATTATATGATTGTTGGATGATGCTTTAGAGTCCTTGTGATGATTTTTTTCCCCCAGCCTTTCCCCACTTCTTAACTATGCCCTTTCTCTTCCTAAACTCCAGCCTGGGTTTCAGCCTGCCTGTGGCATTGATTTCTCCTGTCTGTAGACTCTTCCTTTCACTGGCTCACGATAATGTTACATGTGGGCTGTGGAAACTTGCTAAATGACAAGAAAGAGCAAATCCATTGCATGCTAGTATTTTTAGACTGTGGTATTTTTTATCGATTGAAATTAAATCAGGCTGACCCCCTGAGCCCTCCCGTGAGCTCTTTTCGCCTTCGTACAGGTGATACTGCTCTCGCTGCTGCATGTGCCCTGCCCCCAGCCTTGGTTTTGGAGTTGAGTAAGTCACCATCAGTGGAGCCCACTCTTTAAAAGATGAAGAGAACATTTGCTCCTTCTCCCTGGGTGGGGACTTGGATGAGATGAGGTACCAGATAAAGAATGGAGCCCCACCTCATTCTGACCCTCGCTCTTTCCGTTCCTTTCTCCAGGGGAAAAGAGTACAATTCAACAGTATAAAGATTGATTGTGAGCTAATGAGATAGACAAGACAACCGATCATTTATTAAATATCCTTTCATGCCAGAAACAAATGTATTATACACACAGAAATCACACAAGCACGGTAGTACCGTGGTTACAAACGTGGGTCCGAGATCGAGTCCTGCTCTGGAGTGACCAGTCCTGTGAGATGGAGAACTGGTAGGTCGGCTTAGCTTCTCCCGGACTTGTTTTCTATCCTGCAGAGACGGGGCTCGCTAGGCGTCCCTCCCCCGTAGAGGTGCTGTGGGGTGTAAATGAAGCGCGTGGGCAGCCCGAGCACAGCTGCTCATTCCTCGTAAGTGCAGGATAGCATAGCTTTTGCGGTGACGGCTTTATGACCGTCCCGTGTAGACTCTTAGTGCTCCGAAGGGATGCCTTGTGGTTTGGAGATGGGATTCTCACTTCTGTAAATACCCAAGGATTGTGTTATTGGGCCCTGCTGATTTGAATCTATTCTTTAGAAAGTACATATTGTAGATATAGTTTTTCAAGCACGCGTGCTTTTTTTCTTTTATTATTTAGAGTTCCACCCTCTCATCTCTTGGTGTGACTTTTCATGGAATCCAGGAAACAGTCCTAAGCTACCTGCCTCTTCACACTTCTCCGTGGTGGTTTTCCTCCCTGACTGGAAGAGGGTTTTGCATAGGAAATTTACTTTGTTCCCCTTTTCTTAGAGTCTGTCTGTCTGCCCATCTCTCACCTGTCCATCTGTCCATTTCTCTACCCACTCATTCTTCTGAATTGTTCCAAGAAGCACTTCAGGCAGCTTACAGAAGAACAGATACCAAATAAACAGGTTAGAAAATGGGGCCAAGTTCAAACTGTGAGGCTAGGAGGCGAGCCTGTGTGAGGGTTGCAGCCGTGAGACACACAGCCTCTGCCCTGTGACTTATAAGATCGACAGCAAGAGTGTACCTGAGGCTCCCAGCAGACACAGGGTAACAGGGTTTGTGGGAGATGCTCACTGGCTGTGAAATAAATAAGTGGCTCAGGAGAAGCCCAGCCTTTCCAGCTACTAAGGCTTAGGAGAATATTTTGAGTGTCTTCCAAAATCAAGGTATTGCATCTTTTCTTTTGTCAGAGTTCTACAGTATAGTTGGTTACATTCTATACCTGGAAATTTCTCCAAACTCCTTACCAAGTGAGTGCCCATTGCTCGGGAATGGGGTGGTTCTGCTCATTGACGGGGGTTGGCCAGAAACCGAAAATGACAGCTTCAAAGGAGCCTGGGATTTGTCAGTTATGTTTTGTCAGTGCTGTAGATTTCAGGAAAATGCTTTCACACTTTCTCTCCATCTGAGGCAGCAGCGTGCTCTCTTAGCAGCATCAGGAGCTCAGAGCCACGGGATGTTGGGGGCTGACTGCACTGCCGTCAAGACAGCCAAGCTAGTCACTGCAGGCGTGGTCCTTTCACGTAGTGCATTTCATGTTCTTTAGTAGAAGGTTTCAACAGGGAGTTAATTAACTGAGTTAACATTTAATAAATATGATGCTTTGTTGAAAAGACAGTTATAGGCAGAATATAAGTTCTGAAGGCTTTAAAAAAGGTTTCATTACTGAAATTTCAGTAGGGAAGATACACAGTTTATCTTATTTATGCCTCTCTTTTAAAGTAACAAAGAAACAAGACAGAAAAGGCAGAGGATGATTTCTGTTATTCCTCTCGGCTTGCAGGTGCCCTCACATCCAGTGGCATCCATCCAGACACCAACACTGACACTGGCCATGCTCAGAACTGCCTCAGCCCTGAAGACACAAGTGACAAATAGAAGGGGGCCACGCCCTGTTACAGCAGGTGCTCTCACTTTGTGGGTCCTTATGTAACTGCGCGGTGTTAATCAGGATCGCCCGTTCTACATTGTGTGGCGCTGCTGCCGTGTCTCCTAGTTATTTGTTTCTGTAAGTACTCGTGTATTATTCTCCAATGTGTGGTACTACACATCTAAAAATGCTTTTTTCAGATGAAAAATAATGTATATTTAATATAATAAGTCTGAAAAAAGGGACAAAAGAGGCTATCCAGGTCCCACTACTCAGAAATAATAATTAACACTTTAACATCTACTTGTCTGTTCCTTTTCATCAGTGTGTATCAGCTCTGTCATAAAAACCAGTGAGCACTCTGTGCCTGTTTACTGTGTGGAGACCTCCATTTTCCATTCGGCTTATTACATGTTTTTCTACAATATTCTATCTCCCCTGGCATGATTTTAATGACCAGTATAGCATTCTGTCTTGTGGAGGCATCGTCCATTTTACTTCGGACTTAAATAAACTTTTAAGTTCCAAGTATACTTAACTGAAATACTGAAAAGAGAACTGTGGTGGTACCGAAAGGCCCCTAACTCCCTTCCCCTTATTTCCTGAGTGTAAAAGCTGTTGCCAATGTGGTGTATATATTTCATGACCTTTATGCCTATGACATATATATATACCCATACATACATACATACATACTATATGAGAAATCTATGTATATGTGTGTGTATATATGCTTTATTGAAAAATAAGGCCATACTATATGTTTTCTGCAGCTCGCTTTATTCACTCAGGGGTATATCATAGACGTCCTCCCACTCCAGACTCACCCGGTCCTTTCAGATAGAGTGGAGGGGTCTCCTGATGTGCAGGTGTGGTCTCTTGTGCAAGGACACCTTTGGTGGGAGAGTGCTGTGGACAAGGCCCTGGGCCACGGGGAAACGCCGGCCCCCTCAGTGCCCACAGCTCGCCGTGATTTACCGCATCATTGTCTTGATGGTGGACACTTAAGTTTTCTCCATTTTCCACTGTCAGAAAGGATGTTTGACTGGCATCTTCTTTAACAGACATTCCTGTGATCTTGTATGAGCATGCCTTTAGTTAAGTCTTCTGGAAATTTAGTCCCTGGATGTGACATTTACATTCATCACAGGCTACTTTCAAGTGACTAGAAATTCCTTCTCCAGTGTGGAATGAAAAATGTAGAATTACTTATGTAACCAATTCTCTATCGCTGGATATGATTTCACTTCAGCTTTTCTTCCCACCAGTTTAAACAGTTAAATGCCCTGATGAGTGTCTTTTTGAACTGATTTTTTTTCTAAACGAAACGATTCCTAGAAGTGAAGTTGAGTCAGTGTGTACACACGTTTTTCAGAGATTACATATCCATTGACATGTCATCCTCCAAAAAGGTCACTCACAGTTTGTTCTCCCACAGATGGACACTAGCTAGAATATCTCTTAAAAATATTTGCCAATGTGATGAGCAAAAGTGCTTTTTCATTGTTTTAGTTTACATTTGATGACCAGTGAGGTATTGAGCATTTTTCACTCATTAGCCATCTGACTTTTTAAAAGTAAATGATCCCTTTTGTCCTTTGCACACATTTAAGTGATGGAGCTTCTTGTTGCTTTGTGACAGCTCTTTTTATGTTATGAACATTAACCCCTTGTCTTCATCAACATGTATCACAGAGCTGTTTCTTGTCATTTCTTGCCTTTCATTTTGTTCAGTAGGTTTATTTTTGTTGTGGCCCAAAATATCCTTAAGATAGTAAATGTCTTCCTTTTGGGTTTTATCTTTGGTATTATTCTTAGAAATACTTTCTTATAATGGTATAAATCTCTTCTGTAGGTTTTTTTAATCTCTAAGATGGAGATGATAATAGTACTTGTTATAGTGAGGGGAAGTTGAATTAATATGAGCAAAGAGTTGTATTTGCTGTTATTAGTACTTTTTAATATTTATATCACTATCTGTAATTTTTCTTGTGGTCATTATGACAGGAATAGAATTTGTTCTTTCCAGGTGATTCTCTGATTGTCCCAGGACAATTATTGAATTCATACTTTGCTCTTTGATTTGAAATCCCACATGTACAAAATACTTATGTACACTAGAGTCTCTTTTTGAGCTCATGGTTTATTTCTGTCAATCTTACTTTCTTACTCCAGTGCTATATCTTACATATTGTAAGAATTTATTTAATATCTGACAGTGTGATTTTTTTTTGATTCTTTTCTTCCATCCCAAATTTTCTTGGCTAGTATTATGACTTTATTATTCCTGAAGAATTCTAAAATATTTTGTTCAAGTTAAAAAAAAATCAGATAAGAGTTTTCATGGGATTTTTTAGTAAGTTTTGAATTATTTTTAGGAGAACTTACATCTTTACAAAACTGCTTTCCTCCATGCAATATGTTGATGTCTCTACATTCACACCTCTTACTTTACCCCTCAGTACAGTCCTGTAGTTTTCTCCATGTAGAACATGGGCATTATTTTTGAGTTTATTCCAGATTATTGTTGATGTTTTTGTTAATTTTGTAAGTGAGAATTTTTTGCTATTATATTTTTTAACTGTTTAAACTGACACCTAGGAAGGCAGATTCGGTTTGTAAATACTCACTTTGTAACTTGTCATTTAAAATTGTAAGTATTAAGTACTTGTTCCAGAATCCTTTCTTTTCTGTTTTTAAAAATTTGTTTCCAATATTATCAAAATGGTCATAGCTAAGTAGTATAGGTGGGGAGACAGATGGAGAGAGGTAGTGTGGCTCATGTACAAACTGTGAGCACTTTCATGGCTGCCTTTAGGCTGGAGAAGCCGCAGAAGAGCCCAGGTTAGACCAGGGGTGGCTTTGTATGCACTTGAAAGCCAGCTTTCCTGCCTTTATGGTGAAGCCTGTTGGGCGTGGCAGGTAGATGATCAAGGTCTGATGGAGGTCATTGGCTGCACAGAGCGCTGTGTCTGTGAGAACTGGAGACCATCGCCATGGGAAATGCTTGGTGCCAGGAACACTGCAGGGGAGCTGGGGAGCCTGTGTGTTAAGGATTTTCCAGCCCTGGGAGTGGGAAGATCAGACTCTGCATTCAGATCTGAGTTTGAATTCATCCTCTCTTGTTTACTGGTCCTCTGACTTTTGTCAAGTTATATACCCTCTTTGAACTCCTGTTTTCTTGTCTCTCAAAATAGGAGAATTACGGCCTGCTGCTAGAGTGTTTGATCAGGGTAAATGATTTGTGTCTATAAGATGCCACGTACAGTCACTAGCTCAGTGAGAAATGGGCTGTCGCCCCTTCTTCTGCATCTCAGTGCTTGACAAGACATGGGGGAAAGCCAGTCCCTAATTTTTGTGTGATGCAAGTAGGAACAAAAGTAATTTCTTGCCTTTCCCTAGCAGTATTCTTACTCCTTTGCTTCATTTACTTCTTTCCTCCTTTCCTTTCCCCTTTCCCCTCCGCCACCAAAAGAGCCTGAGACTCCCTCAGAACACTAGATTCAAATTACTTTAAAGGTTGTCTCATCCTCATGAAATGACAGTAACATAAAAAAATCTGTACACATCCCAGACTTGATTGTACTTGATTTACACACACACAAGCACACACACACACGAAATCAGTCTACCTCCCAGTTGTGGAGGGAGAAGGACCACTTTTTCTGTGTTTTCATTCATTGAGCGTGAGAGCAAACTCTCTTACGCAGATTTTCACCTGGCTTCGTGCATGGTGTTTTTAATTGAATTTCTG